>NW_025726280.1:1274000-1592500 GCF_021461395.2 Schistocerca americana | reverse complement strand
CATGATGGTCGTATCCATGTTTGGCGACATCGCGGTGAACGCAAATTGGAAGCGTGTATTCGTCATCCCCATACTGCCGTATCACCCGGCGTGATGGTATGGGTTGCCATTGGTTACACGTCTCGGTCACCTCTTGTTAGCACTGACGGCACTGAACAGGGGACGTTACATTTCAGATGTGTTACGACCCGTGGCTCTACCCTTCATTCGATCCCTGCGAAACCCTACATTTCAGCTGGATAATGCACGACCGCATGTCGCAGGTCCTGTACGGACCTTTCTAGATACAGAAAATGGACTGCTGCCCTGGCCAACACATTCTCCAGATCTCTGAGCAATTGAAAACGTCTGGTCAATGGTGGCCGAGCAACTGGCTCGTCACAATACGCCTGCCACTACTCTTGATGAACTGTGGTATCGTGTTGAAGCTGCATGGGCAGTTGTACCTGTAGACGCCATCCAAGCTCTGTTTGACTCAATGCCCAGGCGTGTCGAGGCCGTTATTACGGCCAGAGGTGGTTGTTCTGGGTACTGATTTCTCAGGATCTATGCACCCAAGTAGGGTGAAAATGTAATCACATGTCAGTTCTCCCCCCCCATGAACCATGGACCTTGCCGTTGGTGGGGAGGCTTGCGTGCCTCAGCGATACAGATAGCCGTACCGTAGGTGCAACCACAACGGAGGGGTATCTGTTGAGAGGCCAGACAAACGTGTGGTTCCTGAAGAGGGGCAGCAGCCTTTTCAGTAGTTGCAAGGGCAACAGTCTGGATGATTGATCTGGCCTTGTAACAATAACCAAAACGGCCTTGCTGTGCTGGTACTGCAAACGGCTGAAAGCAAGGGGAAACTACAGCCGTAATTTTTCCCGAGGGCATGCAGCTTTACTGTATGATTACATGATGATGGCGTCCTCTTGGGTAAAATATTCCGGAGGTAAAATAGTCCCCCATTCGGATCTCCGGGCGGGGACTACTCAAGAGGATGTCGTTATCAGGAGAAAGAAAACTGGCGTTCTACGGATCGGAGCGTGGAATGTCAGATCCCTTAATCGGGCAGGTAGGTTAGAAAATTTAAAAAGGGAAATGGATAGGTTGAAGTTAGATATAGTGGGAATTAGTGAAGTTCGGTGGCAGGAGGAACAAGACTTCTGGTCAGGTGACTACAGGGTTATAAACACAAAATCAAATAGGGGTAATGCAGGAGTAGGTTTAATAATGAATAGGAAAATAGGAATGCGGGTAAGCTACTACAAACAGCATAGTGAACGCATTATTGTGGCCAAGATAGATACGAAGCCCACGCCTACTACAGTAGTACAAGTTTATATGCCAACTAGCTCTGCAGATGACGAAGAAATTGAAGAAATGTATGACGAAATAAAAGAAATTATTCAGATTGTGAAGGGAGACGAAAATTTAATAGTCATGGGTGACTGGAATTCGAGTGTAGGAAAAGGGAGAGAAGGAAACATAGTAGGTGAATATGGATTGGGGGACAGAAATGAAAGAGGAAGCCGCCTGGTCGAATTTTGCACAGAGCACAACATAATCATAACTAACACTTGGTTTAAGAATCATGAAAGAAGGTTGTATACGTGGAAGAACCCTGGAGATACTAAAAGGTATCAGATAGATTATATAATGGTAAGACAGAGATTTAGGAACCAGGTTTTAAATTGTAAGACATTTCCAGGGGCAGATGTGGACTCAATCTATTGGTTATGACCTGTAGATTAAAACTGAAGAAACTGCAAAAAGGTGGGAATTTAAGGAGATGGGACCTGGATAAACTAAAAGAACCAGAGGTTGTACAGAGATTCAGGGAGAGCATAAGGGAGCAATTGACAGGAATGGGGGGAATAAATACAGTAGAAGAAGAATGGGTAGCTTTGAGGGATGAAGTAGTGAAGGCAGCAGAGGATCAAGTAGGTAAAAAGACGAGGGCTAGTAGAAATCCTTGGGTAACAGAAGAAATATTGAATTTAATTGATGAAAGGAGAAAATATAAAAATGCAGTAAGTGAAACAGGCAAAAAGGAATACAAACGTCTCAAAAATGAGATCGACAGGAAGTGCAAAATGGCTAAGCAGGGATGGCTAGAGGACAAATGTAAGGATGTAGAGGCCTATCTCACTAGGGGTAAGATAGATACCGCCTACAGGAAAATTAAAGAGACCTTTGGAGATAAGAGAACGACTTGTATGAATATCAAGAGCTCAGATGGAAACCCAGTTCTAAGCAAAGAAGGGAAAGCAGAAAGGTGGAAGGAGTATATAGAGGGTCTCTACAAGGGCGATGTACTTGAGGACAATATTATGGAAATGGAAGAGGATGTAGATGAAGATGAAATGGGAGATATGATACTGCGTGAAGAGTTTGACAGAGCACTGAAAGACCTGAGTCGAAACAAGGCCCCCGGAGTAGACAATATTCCATTGGAACTACTGACGGCCGTGGGAGAGCCAGTCCTGACAAAACTCTATCATCTGGTGAGCAAGATGTATGAAACAGGCGAAATACCCTCAGATTTTAAGAAGAATATAATAATTCCAATCCCAAAGAAAGCAGGTGTTGACAGATGTGAAAATTACCGAACTATCAGCTTAATAAGTCACAGCTGCAAAATACTAACACGAATTCTTTACAGACGAATGGAAAAACTAGTAGAAGCCAACCTCGGGGAAGATCAGTTTGGATTCCGTAGAAGCACTGGAACACGTGAGGCAATACTGACCTTACGACTTATCTTAGAAGAAAGATTAAGGAAAGGCAAACCTACGTTTCTAGCATTTGTAGACTTAGAGAAAGCTTTTGACAATGTTGACTGGAATACTCTCTTTCAAATTCTAAAGGTGGCAGGGGTAAAATACAGGGAGCGAAAGGCTATTTACAATTTGTACAGAAACCAGATGGCAGTTATAAGAGTCGAGGGACATGAAAGGGAAGCAGTGGTTGGGAAGGGAGTAAGACAGGGTTGTAGCCTCTCCCCGGTGTTGTTCAATCTGTATATTGAGCAAGCAGTAAAGGAAACAAAAGAAAAATTCGGAGTAGGTATTAAAATTCATGGAGAAGAAATAAAAACTTTGAGGTTCGCCGATGACATTGTAATTCTGTCGGAGACAGCAAAGGACTTGGAAGAGCAGTTGAATGGAATGGACAGTGTCTTGAAAGGAGGATATAAGATGAACATCAACAAAAGCAAAACAAGGATAATGGAATGTAGTCTAATTAAGTCGGGTGATGCTGAGGGAATTAGATTAGGAAATGAGGCACTTAAAGTAGTAAAGGAGTTTTGCTATTTGGGAAGCAAAATAACTGATGATGGTCGAAGTAGAGAGGATATAAAATGTAGGCTGGCAATGGCAAGGAAAGCGTTTCTGAAGAAGAGAAATTTGTTAACATCCAGTATAGATTTAAGTGTCAGGAAGTCATTTCTGAAAGTATTCGTATGGAGTGTAGCCATGTATGGAAGTGAAACATGGACGATAAATAGTTTGGACAAGAAGAGAATAGAAGCTTTCGAAATGTGGTGCTACAGAAGAATGCTGAAGATTAGATGGGTAGATCACATAACTAATGAGGAAGTATTGAATAGGATCGGGGAGAAGAGAAGTTTGTGGCACAACTTGACCAGAAGAAGGGATCGGTTGGTAGGACATGTTCTGAGGCATCAAGGGATCACCAATTTAGTATTGGAGGGCAGCGTGGAGGGTAAAAATCGTAGAGGGAGACCAAGAGATGAATACACTAAGCAGATTCAGAAGGATGTAGGTTGCAGTAGGTACTGGGAGATGAAAAAGCTTGCACAGGATAGAGTAGCATGGAGAGCTGCATCAAACCAGTCTCAGGACTGAAGACCACAACAACAACAACATGTCAGTTCTAGTATGATATATTTGGCCAATTAATACCAGTTTCTCATCTGCATTTCTTCTTGGTGTAGCAATTTTAATGGCCAGTAGTGTACATAAATATGGTCTGAAACATTGTTTTCGTTACATGACAGATGGGGCTGTAATCGGAAAAATCACGGTAGGCGGAAAACGGAATGTTTCAAAATGCTAACCCGTGACACTTGAATGAACCCCCGCATCCACTGTGTTACGTCCAGACAAGCAGTTCCTTCCTATCTTTTAATGCGACTGCAGTACCCGTTACAGTAAGTCGTAACTTAGTTGTCTACCCGGCCACGGCGGCGCGCACGCCAGTCCCCTTTTCTTTTTGTCAGAGGAGTACAGCGCTGAGAATGCGGTTTTTCATTAGAAGTTGCGAAATAATTGTCTGTCCTACCCTCGCAACTTGGTATGTAGCGGTTAATGAAAGTGAAATTGGATAGCATTTTGAAACGTAGGGTTTTCTACCCATTTTGATTTGTACGAATACAGCGTCATCTCTCGCGAAACTCAAAAAATAAAAAATTCTGGCGAAACGTATTTTTGTGTATAGACTTCAAATCTGCATGAGAAATGGAGGTTCCCATTTAGGATTTCAGAGTTGACCCCCTCTTCCCCTCACATATGGTTTGGGAAGGCGGTTGACTTTATTGTTTGATGTCCTCCTCTCCAAGACGAACAGATTTTAACTGTCAGTTTTTTGGATCGGACGTGTGCTTCTCGAGATATTTAAGTACCTTCCGATAAACTGAACGCCCTGTATTCATATTCCATGACAAAGTACAGCTCTCAAATATTGAAATTTATTCCTCAAAATGCGCTCAGCTCTAGTACGTATGAACGTGCACCTTGTGCAGGGCACGGTGGGCGATGCGCAGCGGCCAGTTTTCGTCCAAACCGCTGGGCGACGTCATTCGTTTGTTTGTTTGGAAGGGCAGGCGCCTTCGACCATAAATATAATAGACTGGCCCTGACGTCATTTTCGTGGCTCCAACATCTCTGAGCTGAAGTCACGGTAGGTGGAAAACGGTATGTTTCAAAGCGCTAACGGGTGACACTTGAATTAACCCCCACATTGTTTCGTGTTGCGCTTATGGCTGTACTCAGTGTTTTGTCGGGGGAAATGGCATTACATTTTGATGTGTTGGCAGAAGAGCCAACACCGTGTTGCTAGAGGAGGCCGAAATGCACGCGTTTAATTACACGCAGACCGGCGTGAGGTCTGGAACAGGTCAGAGAAATAAGACTAGCAAAACAGGAGGTACTGGTAGAATACTTAACTTCAATCCACAATCGGTGTACATCTCTGCTGACTGTACATAATTTCCAGTTCAATATACACTAATAATGGCGCCTTGCTACGTCGTAGCAATTGACTTAGCTGAAGGCTATGCTAACTATCATCTCGGCAAATGAGAGCGTATTTGTCAGTGTGGCGTCGCTAGAAAAGTCGGCTGTACAACTGGGGCGAGTGCTAGGAAGTCTCTCTAGACCTGCCGTGTGGTAGCGCTCGGTCTGCTATCACTGACAGTGGCGACACGCGGGTCCGACGTATACTAATGGACCGCGGCCGAATTAAAGGCTACCACCTAGCAAGTGTGGTGTCTGGCGGTGACACCACATTCCTCCCCCGCAAATCGGCGAACGGTTGTGTTATAAGGCTTCCGCCCGCCGTGGGGAGGACCCCATGTTGACGTATGCGACGAGGTGGGGAGCCTAACAACAGGCGAGGCTGTGCCACCCGCACCCGGCCATTCGGTCCGAGGGGAGCTAGGAAACGCCTGAAAACCTAGTCCAGGGTGCACGCCAACATGCGGTGTATGCGCCCGTAAAGAGACAGGAGGGGCCGAAGATTCGACCTCCATCGGGGCGGGGCAGCCGACGGGCGAAGACGACATCTGGTCCGGAGCTGGCAAGAGTTCCATGTCGGAGGACAGCTGGTCACGGGAAGCGATCGGCGGCGCGTGACCCAGGGAGGCGCCCGGCGGTTGCAGCGACGCGTCCACTGCGGGCGGCGCCGCCGGGAGAACAGGCGGCGGCAGCGCCTCGCCATGGGGCAAAATGGAAGGCATCGTCGGTAACACCTGGGGATGAGGCGAGCCAGTAGATGGGTCCCCGAGGCGCTGACCGGACGGCACCGTCGCTGAAAGCAGACGGCAAGCGGCAGAACCCGTGCGACGACAAAGGCGCAGCTGATTGAGATGCCGACGCACCTCACCAGAGGCCCCCAAAACCAAATACATCGCGCGGCCGAGGCAGCGAAGAATGCACCCTGCAAGCAAACGCCGTGAACATCGACGGAAATCCCGTCACGTTGCAAGTGCTTTGCACGCGTGGGTTCGTATCCCATCCTCGTCGCCATGTGATGTGTTGGCAGAAGAGCCAACACCGTGTTGCTAGAGGAGGCCGAAATGCACGCGTTTAATTACACGCAGACCGGCGTGAGGTCTGGAACAGGTCAGAGAAATAAGACTAGCAAAACAGGAGGTAACTGGTAGAATACTTAACTTCAATCCACAATCGGTGTACATCTCTCCTGACTGTACATAATTTCCATTTCTATATACACTGGTAATGGCGCCTTGCTAGGTCGTAGCAAATGACGTAGCTGAAGGCTAAGCTAACTATCGTCTCGGCAAATGAGAGCGTATTTTGTCAGTGAACCATCGCTAGCAAAGTCGGTTGTACAACTGGGGCGAGTGCTAGGAAGTCTCTCTCTAGACCTGCCGTGTGGCGGCGCTCGGTCTGCAATCACTGATAGTGGCGACACGCGGGTCCGACGTATACTAACGGACCGCGGCCGATTTAAAGGCTACCACCTAGCAAGTGTGGTGTCTGGCGGTGACACCACACATTTCACGTGTACGTGTTTCTATGATGGTGCAGATGCGTTTATTGAAATCTGCTGAAGTGACTTTTATATGTTTTTTACACTCGAAATAGAGTATCACGTAAATTAAAGTGTTGAAAGTGACGCCTGTAAAGTCAGACTCATATTACATTTTGGAAAGTATCTGTGATAACTCGGTTACAGAAGTAAGTATAATTGTTTCTCGTTCCTACTCATGGGTTTCCTAAGGATGAAAAGCGAAGGCAGCTTTGGATACAGGACCTGAAACGGAAAAAACTTTAAGCCATCTGCACATACGCGCCTTTTTGTACATACAAGTGAGATTATAATAAGGTAAGAGCACCTCTAGTCGACACATAAAGAGAATTTTTTTCTACCTTCTAACACTATTAAATAAACGTAGGCTCCAAAATTATTTTCTAAAACTTCAAAGTGTCACCTTTCATCTAAAATATCATTTTATTTAAACTGATAGTTTAAACTTTTGTAAAAATAGTGGGAACTGAACCTTTGAAGTGCACCTAAAATTGATACTCTAAAACGGACCTGCTCCTAAAGTCGACAATTTTGGCACCTATAGGTGACATAATTCCCATATCCCATTTTCTTTTATAAGTGACTAGAGCTCAAAACGTGGCGAATCCAATGTTTAAAGTTTGGACACGAGCCCACTCTTACCGTTTAAAAGAATTTTAACGACATTTTACTTTAATTGATAGTTTATAGTAATTTCGTCCCGCTGCCCACCAGAGGGGCGTTCGATGTATTTGTTAGATTTTATAAATGGTACTGTGAACAAATCCAGGTCAAATGTAGTTCTGACATAATTTTTCGCAAATAAAAAAGCAATTTTTGTTGGAAGCGTTTGGCAGTCAATTGAGAAATGTGGGGAAAATGCGATACGGACATAGGATGGCAGACCGCTGCTTTGAAATCCCGCCACGCTTTGCCAACAGTCACGTGGTTTATGTTGGAGCCACACCAGCCCTATAGCTTCTGCACAGCAAGGCCAGTCTACCAGTATCTATGGTCGAAGGCAGGCGCGCACACTGCAATGTTTCACAAACGATTACACAGAAACTATTCGTTGACAAAATTCATTTTTCCGTTACTTGTAGCTTTATATGTCAGGTCCATCATTTC
This sequence comes from Schistocerca americana, assembly GCF_021461395.2. Classification (NCBI taxonomy): domain Eukaryota; kingdom Metazoa; phylum Arthropoda; class Insecta; order Orthoptera; family Acrididae; genus Schistocerca; species Schistocerca americana. The sequence continues at coordinate 1,584,613 of NW_025726280.1, read as the reverse complement.
AATGGTCATATTAATTGTGATAAATACGTGGCAGCAAGACGCTATGCGAAATTCGAAAAAGTTTGCAAGGAAAACTAGGGGTCGCTATGATTTTGCTCGTTGTGCATATTACATATTGCTGTGTATGAAATTCAGCTAACATTAAATTTTTCATTAGACTTGGGTGAAGGTCACCAGTCTCTAGAAAATTGACCTGATGCAGCGCAATCATTTTCGATGGCGCCATGGCAGTGATAAAACCAGACTGAAATACCCGCACTATTCCTCCTATTTCATAAACGGTTTGAGGCGTCCAAATGAGATTTCGGAATATGGTAGCGTGCAAAGAGGAAAGTATTTTCCCATGCAAAAATTCATTATGTACTGTGTTATTTCACTAAATACAGACTTTTTCGATGAAAGTATATTTGTTAAGGAGGGCCATCGATAGCTGGTGAAACGAGAAATGCTATGGGTTTTGCAACAATGTATGTGAAACCGATTTTTAGAGTCAAGGGACACGAAAGGGAGGCAGTGGTTGGGAAAGGAGTGAGACAGGGTTGTAGCCTCTCCCCGATGTTATTCAATCTGTATATTGAGCAAGCAGTAAAGGAAACAAAAGAAAAATTCGGAGTAGGTATTAAAATCCATGGAGAAGAAATAAAAATTTTAAGGTTCGCCGATGACATTGTAATTCTGTCAGAGACAGCAAAGGACTTGGAAGAGCAGTTGAACGGAATGGACAGTGTCTTGAAAGGAGGTTATAAGATGAACATCAACAAAAGCAAAACGACGATAAAGGAATGTAATCGAATTAAGTCGGGTGATGCTGAGGGAATTAGATTAGGAAATGAGACACTTAAAGTAGTAAAGGAGTTTTGCTATTTGTGGAGCAAAATAACTGACGATGGTCGAAGTAGAGAGGATATAAAACGTAGACTGGCAATGGCAAGGAAAGCGTTTCTGAAGAAGAGAAATTTGTTAACATCGAGTATAGGAAGTCGTTTCTGAAAGTATTTGTATGGAGTGTGGCCATGTATGGAACTGAAACATGAACGATAAATAGTTTGGACAAAATGAGAATAGAAGCTTTCGAAATGTGGTGTTACAGAAGAATGCTGAAAATTAGATGGGTCGATCACATAACTAATGAGGTATTGAATAGAATTCGGGAGAAGAGGAGTTTGTGGCACAACTTGACTAGAAGAAGGGATCGGTTGGTAGGACATGTACTGAGGCATCAAGGGATCACCAATTTAGTACTGGGGGGCAGCTTGGAGGGTAAAAATCGTGGAGGGAGACCAAGAGATGAATACACTAACCAGATTCAGAAGGATGTAGGCTGTAGTAGGTACTGGGAGATGACGAAGCTTGCACAGCATAGAGTAACATGGAGAGCTGCGTCAAACCAGTCTCAGGATTGAAGACCACAATAACCGATTATTTGCTTTTTGGTCGAGCGGTTCTAGGCGCTTCAGTCTGGGGACGCGCGGCTGCTACGGTCGCAGGTTCGAATCCTCGCTCGGGTATTGATGTGTGTGATGTCCTTAGGTTAGTTAGCTTTAAGTAGTTCTATGTCTAGGGGACTGATGACCTCAGATGTTAATTCCCATACTTCCCATACTTCCTTTTCATAAGCTACTGACTTCACTTTTCCTCAATTCCTCCCTTAGCAAACCGCTGTTTCAGAATTCTTTCGCAATTGTGTCTGCACAACATGTTGCTGAGGCCAGACAGTGTAAAGCCAGTTGTGTTTTAGGAAAAGAAGCACATTTTGAGATGGCAACCAGAGAAACGTGTAGGTTTTACTCAAAATTCGCCACTGATGAGGCTTCTGTGAAAGTTACAAATGGCTAACAAGCAAATCGAAGATACATCGTTGCGTCATTCTCTGACAAATGCGAAATTGTTGGAATGGGGATCGACTGAAACAAATTTTTCCACGCGAAAGTGAAGCTTAACTGCAGCAGTGTCAACGAGTAATTCGTCGATTCTTCTTTTGGGACTCTACATTATACAATGCAGATGTTGTTGTTGTTGTGGTCTTCAGTCCTGAGACTGGTTTGATGCAGCTCTCCATGCTACTCTATCCTGTGCAAGCTTCTTCATCTCCCACTACTTACTGCAACCTACATCCTTCTGAATCTAGTGTATTCATCTCTTGGTCTCCCTCTACGATTTGTACCCTCAACGCTGCCCTCCAATACTAAATTGGTGATCCCTTGATGCCTCAGAACATGTCCTACCAACCGATCCCTTCTTCTAGTCAAGTTGTGCCACAAGCTCCTCTTCTCCCCAATCCTATTCAATACCTCCTCATTAGTTACGTCATCTACCCATATAATCTTCAGCAGTCTTCTGTAACCTTACATTTCGAAAGCTTCTATTCTCTTCTTGTCCAAACTATTTATCGTCCATGTTTCACTTCCATACATGGCTACACTCCATACAAATACTTTCAGAAACGACTTCCTGTCACTTAAATCTATACTCGATGTTAACAAATTTCTCTTCTTCAGAAACGCTTTCCTTGCCATTGCCAGTCTACATTTTATATCCTCTCTACTTCGACCATCATCAGTTATTTTGCTCCCCAAATAGCAAAACTCCTTTAGTACTTTAAGTGTCTCATTACCATCATCACCTCATTTAATTTGACTACATTCCATTATCCTCGTTTTGCTTTTGTTTATGTTCATCTTATACTCTCCTTTCAAGACACTGTCCATTCCGTTCAACCGCTCTTCCAAGTCCTTTGCTGTCTCTGACAGAATTAGAATGTCATCGGTGAACCTCAAAGTTTTTATTTCTTCTCCCTGGATTTTAATTCCTACTCCAAATATTTCTTTTGTTTCCTTCACTGCCTGCTGAATATACATATTGAATAACATCGGGGAGAGGCTACAACCCTGTCTCACTCCCTTCCCAACCACTGTTTCCCTTTCATGTCCCTCGACTCTTATAAGTGCCATCTGGTTTCTGTACAAATTGTAAATAGCCTTTCGGTCCCTGTATTTTACCCCTGCCACCTTCAGAATTTGAAAGAGAGTATTCCAGTCAACATTGTCAAAAGTTTACTCTAAGTCTACAAATTCTAGTAACGTAGGTTTGCCTTTCCTCGATCTATTTTCTAAGATAAGTCGTAGAGTCAGTATTGCCTCACGTGTTCCAAGATTTTTACGGAGTCCAAACTGATCTTACGCGAGGTCGGCTTCTACTAGTTTTTCCATTCGTCTGTAACGAATTCGCTTTAGTATTTTGCAGCCGTGACTTATTAAACTGATAGTTCGGTAATTTTCACATCTGCCAACACCTGCTTTCTTTGGGATTGGAATTATTATATTCTTCTTGAAGTCTGAGGGTATTTCGCCTGTCTCATACATCTTGCTCACCAGATGATAGAGTTTTTGTCAGGGCTGTCTCTCCCAAGGCCGTCAGTAGTTCTAACGGAATATTGTCTACTCCCGGGGCCTTGTTTCGACTCAGGTCTTTCGGTGCTCTGTCAAACTCTTCACGCAGTATCGTATCTCCCATTTCATCTTCATCTACATCCTCTTCCATTTCGCGGTTAAGGCGCTCAGTCCGGAACCGCGCGACTGCTACGATCGCAGGTTCGAATCCTGCCTCGGGCATGGATGTGTGTGATGTCCTTAGGTTAGTTAGGTTTAAGTAGTTCTAAGTTCTAGGGGACTGATGACCACAGAAGTTAAGTCTCATAGTGATCAGAGCCATTTGAACCATTTTGAACCTCTTCCATTTCCATAATATTGTCCTCAAGTACATCGCCCCTGTATAGACCCTCTATACACTCCTTCCACCTTTCTTCTTTCCCTTGTCTGCTTAGAACTGGGTTTGCATATGAGCTCTTGACATGCAGATGTAAGTAGTAAAAAAACAGACTGCCCTTATTTTTCACGTCTGGAGTGACCAACCGGGACTCGCAATAAGTCATAATGACGCTAGCCTGCTACCTTCTGAGTCAATAACAGCCAGGTGAAGTAATCGGTGGGGGTTTTTACCCCACACAAGGCTTTCCCCCTACCTACCCTAAAGCCCATGTTTACTGGACGTTTTTGGTTCGGATGACAGTCCCTGTCATTTCCCTCAGAACTGACAAGGGAAACTCCCCATCGCACCCCCCTCAGATTTAGTTGTAAGTTGGCACAGTGGATAGGCCTTGAAAAGCTGAACACAGATCAATCGAGAAAACAGGAAGAAGCTGTGTGGAACTGTGAAAAAAATAAGCAAAATATAGAAACTAAGTAGTCCATGCGCAAGACAGGCATCACCAAGGATAGTGTGAGCTGCGGAACGAGAGGTCCTTGGTTCAAGTCTTCCCTCGAGTGAAAAGTTTACGTTCTTTATTTTCGCAAAGTTATGATCTGTCCGTTCGTTCATTGACGTCTCTGTTTACTGTAATAAGTTTAGTGTCTGGGTTTTGCGACCGCACCGCAAAACCGTGCGATTAGTAGACGAAAGGACGTGCCTCTCCAATGGGAACCGAAAACATTTGATCACAAGGTCATAGGTCAACCGATTCCTCCACAAGAAAACACGTCCGATATATTCTATACGACACTGGTGACGGCATGTGCGTCACATGAGAGGAATATGTTGTCGACCCACCTAACTTGCACACTTGGCGAATGGGTAAAAAGATGCTTCTACGTTGCCCGTTTTAGGTTTTCTTGTGGATATGATAATCACTCCCAAAAAAGTGAAGAAAACGTAAGAGTTTGTCACATAAACTGCAACAAATGAATGCAACAGGTTTACAGTCGCACAGTTTTCCCTGTGCTCTGTCAAAACATATGTTTGTAACGTTTTCAAATTTTTCCGTGTGTAGACCGTCAAATCCTGCATATGTCGAAGCAAATCTGTACATGGCCTGGAATTTTGGAGAGCGAAGTTGATTATGTGTGAGTGCTTGAACTTTGATAATTGTCTGAAAATAAAAAATTAAACTTTTCACTCGAGGGAAGACTGGAACCAAGGACCTCTCGTTCCCCAGCTGCTCATGCTGACCACGGGACCACGGCGGTCCTGAGCTCATATTATCCTTAATGTTGCCTATCTTGCTCATGGACAACTCAGTTTGTATATTTTGCTTCTTTTTTTCATGTTTCCACACAACTTCTTCCTGTTTTCTCGATTGATCTGTGTTCAGTTTTTCAAGGCCTATCCACTGTGCCAAGTTATAACTAAATCTGAGGGGGGTGCGATGGGGAGGTTCCCTTGTCACTACTGAGCACGGCTCCTCGGACACGCTGCAGAGCGCCAGTGAGTGCAACCGCTCCCACCAGGCGTCTCTGCTTGTGAAGTGGAGAGGCGCGGCGAAGCGCGTGGTCGGTTTCTGGAGGACACACACACACACACACACACACACACACACACACGGCACGCTTGTTTACTTAAAGCTGCCGTCTTGGCTCGCCTGCCGCCTTAGCGAGACGTTTACGAGAATATGTTGTCCAGCGTGGCGTTGTGGCGGTTGCGGTGTGGATGTTAATACGCGGCTGCTTCCGATGCTGGCCGCGTGGGGTCATCTGTATTCAAAGCGACGGCGCCCAGAGGTGACATAGCTGAGACGCTGGCGGACGCTGCTTTCACGGCCTACTGAAGAGACAGAGAGAGAGAGAGAGAGAGAGAGAGTGAGAGAGGGGGGGGGGGGGCGGCCGCCATTGCGGGATCCGTTCAGAAAGTAATCGAACGTTTTCAGCAACGCGCATTGGAGATGTTGTCTGGTACGCGTTTGATGAGCCAGCCCGGTTCGCCGTGCGGGGAAGGAGCGCCTGGTCCCCGGCACGAATCCGCCCGGTGGATTTGTGTCGAGGTCCGGTGAACCGGCCAGTCTGTGGATGGCTTTTAGGCGGTTTTCCCATCCGCCTCGGCGATTACCGGCTGGTTCCCCTTATTCCGCCTGGGCGATTGCTGCGCAAACAAGTTCTCCACGTACCCGTACACCACCATTACTCTACCACGCAAACATAGGGGTTATACTCGTCTGGTGTGAGACGCAGCACCGCACAATAACCCTGGGTTCGGTGTGGGGCGACGGAGGGGTGAAGTGGACTGCGGTAGTCGTCGTGGGGTTGCGGACCACTGCGGCTGCCGCGAGGACGGAGCCTCTTAGGCCCCAGGTGAACGTACAATACAATGCGTTTGAAAATTCCTGGCGGATTAAAACAGTTTGTCGACCGAGCCTCGAACCTCGAGACCTTTGTCTTTCGCGAGCAAGTGCTCTACTGACGGAGCTACGAAGTTTCAACACAGCGCCGCACTCTCCACTGCGGAGTGAACATTTCGTTCGTTCTCACACGCGGTCGGCAGCGCCTCCTTGCATATTACGTCCTCTGTAGCGACGTGTTTCTGGAGGGGTGATATTGGGTGACAAATACTAAACTACAGCGTATCCGAAAAGTCTTTCTCTGATTACTTAAATTGATAACTCTGGCTAGAAGTAAGATACAAATATGAAACTGGTGTCTAATTGTTTACAAACTATCAAAGTTTTTTTAGCACATCAGTAAACTTCCACATGAGCACCCTTCGTAGCACGTAGCACATCTACTCCATATTGAATTTCCGTCCACACATTAGCCAACATCACTGGAGGGATCGATTCAACGACTGTGGTTATCTGTTGCCGCAGGGTTTCGAGATCTGGTACACGTGTTCGGTAGACCTCGTCCTTGACATAACCCCAGAAAAAGAAGTCTAATGAGGTTACGTCAGGAGAGCGTGGAGGCCACACCGTTGGCCCATCACGACCAATCCGTCGCCCAGGATAGTTCATATCGAGATAGGCACGGACGTCCAAATCCCAATGAGGCGGTGCACCGTCTTGCTGAAACAAGACATCGGGGTGATACTGAAGCAGCTGAGGAACAGCATACAGTTGCAACATGTCCAGATACACTGCAGGTGTGACGGTAGCCTCAGCGAAGGAGAATGGCCCGATAATTACATCGTGCAATAGCGCGCACCAAACGTTCACCTTTGAACTGCCTCTGGTGCACTCCGTGACCTCGCCAGGGGGCTGTGAACCCCAAATGCGCACATTATGACGATTCACTACTCCAAAAAGGTCGCTTCGTCGGAAAAGGCAATTCGTCTGAGATAACCATCATCGTCCTCAATACGTGACAGCATTTCGTCCGCAAAGTCATATCGACGTGTACTCTCATTGGGCAACAAGACCTGAACGATTTGCACTTTGTATGCACGAAACAATAAACGTTTGTGTAAAATGTCATGGAGAGAGGTTTTTGGCATCTGTAATTCACGTGAGGCTCTGCGCACCGCACCGATTTCTTGGGACTTCGCAGAAAAGACTGCCTTATAGCTTCCACCCTGTCTGCTGAGGTTCTCGGTCGACCAGACCTCGGAAGGTCAGCAACCGATCCTGTGTTCTTGAACCTCTCATACCAGGCTTTAATGCTCTCGACGTCAGGTGGATTCCTTCCAAATGTTGTCTGGAAGTGTCTCTGCACTGTGGTTGGTGATCGTGTCTCATGGTACCACAGGACACACTGTGCCTTCTCCTGATTGGTTAACGTGGCTTCTTAGGCACTGCACCTCATCTAGTAGTTACGTCCTGCGAACCTAAAACAGAAAAAAAAACTTTGATAGTTGTAAACAATTCGACACAAACTTCCTGGCAGATTACAACTGTGTGCCCGACCGAGACTCGAACTCGGGACGAGGTACTGGCAGAAGTAAAGCTGTGAGTACCGGGCGTGAGTCGTGCTTCGGTAGCTCAGATGGTAGAGCACTTGCACGCGAAAGGCAAAGGTCCCGAGTTCGAGCCTCGGTCGGGCACACAGTTTTAATCTGCCAGGAAGTTTCATATCAGCGCACACTCCGCTGCAGAGTGAAAATCTCATTCTGGAAACACCCCCCAGGCTGTGGCTAAGCCATGTCTCCGCAATATGCTTTCTTTCAGGAGTGCTAGTTCTGCAAGGTTCGCAGGAGAGCTTCTGTAAAGTTTGGAAGGTAGGAGACGAGGTACTGGCAGAAGTAAAGCTGTGAGTACCGGGCGTGAGTCGTGCTTCGGTAGCTCAGATGGTAGAGCACTTGCCCGCGAAAGGCAAAGGTCCCGAGTTCGAGTCTCGGTCGGGCACACAGTTTTAATCTGCCAGGAAGTTTCATATCAGCGCACACTCCGCTGCAGAGTGAAAATCTCATTCTGGAAACACCCCCCAGGCTGTGGCTAAGCCATGTCTCCGCAATATGCTTTCTTTCAGGAGTGCTAGTTCTGCAAGGTACGCAGGAGAGCTTCTGTAAAGTTTGGAAGGTAGGAGACGAGGTACTGGCAGAAGTAAAGCTGTGAGTACGGGGCGTGAGTCGTGCTTCGGTAGCTCAGATGGTAGAGCACTTGCCCGCGAAAGGCAAAGGCCCGAGTTCGAGTCTCGGTCGGGCACACAGTTTTAATCTGCCAGGAAGTTTCATATCAGCGTACACTCCGCTGCAGAGTGAAAATCTCATTCTGGAATTCGACACAAGTTTCATATTTGTATCTTACATCTAGCCTGAGTTATCAATTTATGTAATCAGGGAAAGACTTTTCGGACACCCTGTACATGAAAAAAAAACCTGCATTAGTTACACACTACGGCGTGCACACACATTTTATTCACCATGTTAAAGTCACTACAGATTTCGGATTTAGGCTATGACACGTTCGATATGCCTGCCATCACTGGCGATGATGTGGCGCAGACGAATAGGGAATAGCGATGCTGTCGATGACCTCTTGAATGGGTATTTTCTGCTCAGCAGTGGTTTTGGGGTTATTGCTGTACACCTTGTTTTTCATACAGCCCCACAAAAAGGAGTCGCATGTGTTCAGATCCGGAGAACATGGCGGCCCGTCGAGGCCCACGCCTGTGAACCAAAATCCTCAGACACTCTCCTGCTTCGACGGAGCATGAAGCGCGTCTTGGAGACACCGCGGTCACTTGGACGATGGGAATGAAATCGTCTACGAAAACCTTCACGTACCGTTCGGCAGCGACCGAGCCATCGAGGAATATCGGTCCGGTTATTCCGTCACTGGACACTGCACACTACACAGTCAGCCGTGGAGAGTGAAGAGACTTCTCGATCTCGAAGTGTGGATTCTCAGTCCCCCAAATGCTCCAATTTTGCTTACTCGCGAACCCGTCCGAAAGAAAGTGGCCGACAGCAGAGAGGCGCGAGAGCTTGTGCTGGCTAATTCCCGTCATGCCCCGCGGCCAACCGTGCAGTTTGAGCGTCCCCACGCAAGCTGTTCACAATTTGACGATTTCATTTCATGCACTTCAACAATTATCACCCTCTACCTCTTTTAGTTTTCGTAATAATCTTGTAGTGTAACGTGCGTCTCTATTAGTGGCGATTTCATTTCATACACTTCAAGAATTATCACCCTGTATCTCTTTTAGTTTTCGTGATAATCTTATAGTACAACGTGTGTGTCTGTTAGTGGCGATTTTTGAAACGTGCCATTTACTAGAGCAAAGTAAAAATTTTGCTTCAAACCGTGGAAAAGTGTTGCGGAAACAAGAACGTCCAATTCGAGTCTTCAGATCCATTGTGTCTGCAAATAAAAGCAATCAGAAGAATGCAATTGGACATTCAGCTTTTGTACAAGCTTACAGAGACGATGCTCTGGGTCGTACGCAAACGCGTTTTTCGCGATTTGAAAGTGGTGGCCAGTCAGTTGATGCTCGACCACGATACCCTTTCGCTTTACACCTAACGTCTCTCATGTTCAGGAACTCAGAAAAATTTCAGAACAGGCTACCACATCAACTGAGCCGCGCCACTAAATTTTCACGAAGAAACTGAACGTGCGTCTAGTTGCGGCAAAAGTTATTCCTCGTCCGATGACAGAACAACGGAAAGAAGATCAGGTGGACGTTTGTCGGGAACTGCCTGACCGAGCCAGCGAGGGTGAAACATTCGTGCCGCGCGGGATTAGCCGAGCGGTCTGAGGCGCTGCAGTCATGGGCTGTGCGGCTGCTCCCAGCGGAGGTTCGAGTCCTCCCTCGGGCATGTGTGTGTGTGTGTGTGGGTGTGTGTGTGTTTGTCCTTAGGATGATTTAGGTCAAGTAGTGTGTAGGCTTAGGGACTGATGACCTTAGCAGCTAAGTCCCATAAGATTTCACACACATTGTGAACATTTTTTGAAACATTCGTGCAAATAATCGTAACGGGAGACGAGAGCTGGGTTCACGGCTGCGACATTCAGGCAGAAGCTGACTCAGCCCAGTCGACTGGCAGGGAGAGGGCGTCAGTCTCAGTCCCATGTCAAAGCGACGCTAAATGTTTTTTTCTTTTCGAATTCAGTGGACTCGTCCAGTTTGGATTCCTGTCTCGAGACGAAACAGGATACTGCGTGAACTATTGAGACGTTTTGCAACTGTTTTGCGAAAAAAAAATCTAGAGAAGAAATGTGGCGAGAGATGTTTCAGCACGACAACGCGCCCGCGAGTTCAGCTGCGTCAGTTTTGTGCCAGACGTGAGGAGTCTGTTCTCTCGCAGCCTCCTTACGCGCTACGTGTGGCTGTTTGCCATTTCTTCCAGCTTGCGAAATTAAAATCGGTGCTGAAAGGACGCCGGTTTCAGAGTAGTGACGACGTCAAAACAAATTCATCGCAGATCTCAAAGTCCGTCTCAAATGAAGCTACCGTCGACTGCTTCGCTAAGTAGAAAAAGGAGGGGAGTACTTTCGAAGAGTCGAGGAGCAGTAATCTGTAAAATTAATAGTGACCTTTAAAGAACGTACACTACTGGCCATTAAAATTGCTACACCACGAAGATGACGTGCTACAGACGCGAAATTTAACCGACAGGAAGAAGATGCTGGGATATGCAAATCATTAGCTTTTCAGAGTATTCACACAAGGTTGGCGCCGGTGGCGACACCTACAACGTGCTGACACGAGGAAAGTTTCCAACCGATTTCTCATTCACAAACAGCAGTTGACCGGCGTTGCCAGGTGAAACGTTGTTGTGATGCCCCCGTGTAAGGAGGAGAAATGCGTGCCATCACGTTTCCGACTTTGATAAGGGCGGATTGTAGCCTATCTCGATTGCGGTTTATCGTATCGCGACATTGCTGCTCGCGCTGGTCGAGATCCAGTAACTGTTAGCAGAATATGGAATGGGTGGGTTCAGGAGGGTAATACGGAACGCCGTGCTAGATCCCAACAGCCTCGTATCACTAGCAGTCGAGATGACAGGCATCTTATCCGCATGGCTGTAACGGATCGTGCAGCCACGTCTCGATCCCTGAGTCAACAGATGGGGACGTTTGCAAGACGACAACCATCTGCACGAACAGTTCGACGACGTTTGCAGCAGCATGGACTATCAGCTCGCAGACCATGGCTGCGGTTACCCTTGACGCTGCATCACAGACAGGAGCGCCTCCGATGGTGTACTCAACGACGAACCTGGGTGCACGAATGGCAAAACGTCATTTTTCGGATGAATCCAGGTCTGCTTACAGCATCATGATGGTCTCATCCGTGTTTGGCGACATCGCGGTGAACGCACATCGGAAGCGTGTATTCGTCACCGCCATACTGCCGTATCACCAGGCGTCGTGGTATGGGGTGCCATTGGTTAGACGTCTCGGTCACCTCTTGTTCGCACTGACGGCACTTTGAACAGTAGACGTTACATTTCAGATGCGTTACGACCCGTGGGTCTTTCTTCATTCGATCCCTGCGAAACCCTACATTTCAGCAGGATAATGCACGACCGCATGTTGCAGGTCCTGTCTGGGCCTTTCTGGATTCAGAAAATGTTCGACTGCTGCCCTGGCCAGCACATTCTCGAGATCTCTCACCAATTGAAAACGTCTGGTCAGTGGTGGCCGAGTAACTGGCTCGTCACAATACGCCAGTCACTACTCTCGATGAACTGTGGTATCGTGTTGAAGCTGCATGGGCAGCTATACTTGTACACGCCACGCAAGGTCTCTTTGACTCAATGCCCAGGCGTATCAAGGGCGTTATTACGGTCAGAGGTGGTTGTTCTGGGTACGTTTTCTCAGGATCTATGCACCCAAATTGCGTGAAAATGTAATCACATGTCAGTTCTAGTATAATATGTTTGTCCAATGAATACCCGTTTGTCATCTGCATTTCTTATTGGTGTAGCAATTTTAATGGCCAGTAGTGTAGTTCGGTTTCTTTCTGAACAGACCTCGTGTCGGGAGGAGGGGGTGACGCTGTGAGTGCCATTGGCGATTGGCTCGCACGATTTTGTTGTTCTTGACGTGAGCGTCGTCGGTGGACGTAGAGGGCCGTCCTGAACGAGGGTCACCTCCAACTCCCGTCCGGCGATTTGTAAACCGCGTGAACCGTTCGTGACACCGAGTACGCCTTAACCACTCATTGCCGTAGACTTCCTGCATCATGTTGTGTGTCTCTACAAAGGGTTTCTCGAGTGTCACCCAAAATGTAATGCAGTCGCGTTGCTCCTCTGCCATCTCGAAATTCGCGAACTTCTCCTCAATACAGCACTGAACAATAACTGACATACAACTTTGAAACTTCCACCTGTTGCATGTAAAACAAAGGCGTGTGTAGGAATGCCACACCAGTGGCTCGAAATTACGAATGTTCCGGAATTTTTTGAACAGACCTCGTATGTTTGGGGACCAATGGCTATCCCGACATAACGCGAAATAAGTTTTTAAATGAGACACACACATCACCAACATCATGAAAGTAATTCAAATAACATTTGTAATACGGAAGTATAATGTTGTTCACTGACGTGCCTTACCTGTTTTCTGTACCTTTGGTATTATGCTGCAGACGTCTGATAATTGTCTAATCCTAAATTGGCCACTAATGTAATTTACGAGGGTTGGAACTTAAATAGTGGCAACTATTTACTCACAACCGATACAAAAGAGTTACATGTTTGCACCTGTTACTGTCCTTCAAAGTAGTCACCAGCGTTGCGTAGAACCCGTTGCCAGCGATGTGGAAGGCGTAGTATACCCTTAGCAGGGCCTCTTCTGTTGATGGTGCACATGGAGCGGTCTACTGCCTGTCGAATCTCTGGCAACAGTTCTGAAGCGAATGCCACGAAGTGGTTCCTTCATCTTCGAAATCAAATCACAGTCACAAAGGACTTAAGTCCGGGGAGTAGGGTGCGTGGTTCAGTACTTCCCAGTCCCATCGACCAAACAGAGCAGCCACATCTCGCGTTGTATGCACCCGCGCATTGTCGTGCAAAATGATGGCTGGGTTGCGCAGAAAGTGTTGCCGCTTCTTTCGCAAACCTCGTCGCAGCTGATGCTCCAAAAACGAACAGTAATACTGTGCATTGACAGTCTGCCGTGGAGGAACGTAATGCGTTAGGATAACACCATCACAGTCGTACACGAGAATCACCATACCTTTAGACCGCTCCAGCACTTTGATATCAGAACTGCCTGATTTGTAAATGCTGAATGGAATTAGATGGGAAACAGCACTGTCGAATCTCAGTTCCAATAAATGTTGTCGCACTGTCCAGAAAGATTTTTACTGCTCATCTTGATTTTTGGAAGTACTTGCATCTCACCTGGCCTTCTTGATGTATCTTAAGGGACGATTATTTAGATCTGAGTTTCTTAAAGAATCAGTGAAGACATTAATTCCGGTGTACGTAATGACATCATGGTTTGTTTCAGAATCCAACATTTCAACTAATTAACTACAGTTTTTTTTCTGTTTTCCATCATTCCCTTAGTTGCTTTAAATTCTTGGTGGTTTGTACCGTCTATGGAACCAATTGAAGGCAGCGAAGCATCATCAGTGGCCTGTAATACATGTTTCCTTTTTTTGTGTACAATAAACGTTTTATGTAGTAGATATAATTTGCTGCTATATTACATTTTGTCGTGTCTCTCTTGTTTTTTAGGTTAAAATGACCTTTTGTAGCACAAAGTTCGTAATGTGACGTTATCATCCGTTGTTACTTACGATTTCCAGCGCTGTTAACTCGTGTGTGTGTGTAAGTAACACAGTACGATAAGTTCACATTACGAACTTTGTGCTACAAAAGTTCATTTTAACCTAAAAAAACATGCCAGAGACACGACAAAATGTAATATAGGAGCATATCATATCTACCACATAATACGTTTACTGTATATAAAAAAGGAGACATGTATTACAGATCACTGATAATGGTTAGCAAATAAATTAAGCGAAACACTTACGGCAACAAACAAACTGCCTTCAACTGGTTGCGTAAACGGTACATACCTCCAAGAATTAACTTCACGTTTCAACTTCATGAACTTCGCTATAGAGAGTCACAGTGAAATGAAAAATGATTCATAATTCGAAACTGCATAGAGGAAAAGAATCAGGACCAACGACGAACGTCGTCCGCCCAAAGGGAAAATTCTCCTTCTGTTGATCTGTACGGCTGCAGATCTCCTTGGGAAAGTGTTGAGCGAGTATGATGTGGAAGCTACCTTCAGACCCATTAGGAAGAAAAAATAATGTTTAAGTTCGGCGAAAAATATACTACATCCTTTGGCTACAACGGATGCATATGAAATTGCTTGGAGTTGTGGACTGGTTTATATTGGTACCACAAAAAAGAAGTGTTAAAACGCTTGTCGCTGAACGCAAGAGGAATCGCCGCCTGGGATAAATCGGCCGCAGCGGAACATCTTTACCAAGACGGCGATCACGAAATGAAATTGATTGACACATCGAAAACATCGCATTATCGTGCACGTATGTACAGAGAGTCTATTGAGATGTATTGACACCTTAACAAATTTGACAGGAAAGAGAAAGGTTCAAAAAATGAGTGTCAAATCTTATGGGACTGCTAAGATCATCAGTCCCTAAACCTAAACACTAATTGACCTAAATTATCCAAAGGACAAACACACACCCATGCCCGAGGGAGGACTCGAACCTCCGCCGGGACCAGCGCCTTAGACCGCTCGGCTAATCCAGCAAGGTGAAAGAGGAAGGTGTTAAATTAGATAAAAATTGGGGGTGAACATTGCAACATAAGAATGATTACTGTCAATCGAAACTGTTGGCTTGACCGGAGATAATTTCGTGGCCGACGTCACGTGATGGAGAGTGCTGCCCTCTACACTGGCCATATGTTCGGCGCTCCCTTCAGTTCTGGTTGCAGTTCGCCACTTTACCTCTGATTGCCAACTGTAGTGGTTTGGGATGCCATTGCCTGTAACACGGGATCTCGCCTGCCACGTGTTGAGGGCAGTCTGCCGCTACGTCAGGGACGTTCCACAGCCCGAGGCACTGCCCCTTCTGCAGGCCGACCCACACGCCATCTTTCAGCAGGACAACTACCGGCCGTATGTGGCGAGCGATGTACGAGCCCTCTTCGACGACGGGTACCGCCTAGAGATGGGTAGTTCGCGAACGAACGGGTCCAAAGGAACGGTTCACCAAGATGAACGAAAGGACCGAGGAACGATATCGGTTCATAGTTCACTAGTTCACTTCGGTCGCGGCGGTCACTTGGGCAGTTCTCGTTCCAGCCTCGGTCGCGTGCTCGCCTCAGTCTCGGTCTCCCTCGGCCGCACTCGTCGTTCTTCGCATGACCACCTGTCTCAGTTCCACTGCCGACTGCTCCTAGTTAGTTCAGTATCCAGTTGCTCGTTTCGTTCACTGCGCTCGCCCATTTTACATGTATTCCAAACTGTTCTTGCACTTGTTTCTGGCTATTCAGCGTCCACGACCGGTAATCAAAAAGTATTTTATAGTTACGTAAATTACATAAAAATTACGTTGTATGTAATAGGTACGTCCTTTCAAGTAACAAAAGGGCATATCAGCTCACTTCATTATATCGATAAACAGCAGAAGACATACTTATAACAGGGCAAGTTTTTTTTGTTATTCATATTATTTTTGGTTACATTTAGGAAGGCTCTAATTATTTTTAAGTTTGGTTGTTTCCAATTTGCATTACCTGCTAGTTCGGTTCCTTTGGAAAAAGAAAGTGGGTTGTGGGTCATTTTGGCTCAGTAGGAAAAGCGGTGCCTCTCCCTTTGAAAAGACATAGTTTGCCATAAAATCGTATTTACTTATTATCTCAAAAACATTTGTTCAGAAGGAGATTTCGAACCAAAAACTTTATTACTGCGAACTTCATTATTATTATTATTATTATTATTGCTCATTAACTTTAGTAATGCAACATAAAAACCCAATTTTTACTAAGCGCGTGACGCAAGTATGAGTAAAACCAGGTTTTATGCTACCATAAAATCTCTACTTCGCCTACGAACTCAGAGACAACGTGAAGTATGTATAGGGTGTAAACGATTATTGTTTACGACGTAGAATAGCTATGTAGTGGAAGTCGAAACGAAGAATTTTATAGAAGACACTTGTGGTCTGTTAAGTTGGGAAACAGCCACCAACAGGTTTACAAGACTACATGTGCTATAGCCCATGCGCGTCGTGTGAGATTTTCATGTTGTCTTCTCCAGCTCTCTACACATCGTCATCGATTGTTTCACAATTGTTGCTTGCGTTAGCTTATTAATTCTTCACCGCCTAATTATTACATATTTGTCTGTTTGTTGTATCTGCTCATAACGGGCAACACATCGTCCGTTTAGTTGGCGAGCAGTCTGTACTCGGGGCCGGTTTTCCGTGCGCCACCCTATATTATTTCCCTGCGATCAGCCACACAAGGCTATGGTTGGCTAAACGAGAGGTTCTGCAGAATCACAGAAATTACTTCTAAAAGTGTGTAAGAGTTCTGTAATGAATAAAAACTCTGTACTCCAGGGGCGGAGGCAAGTGCCCCCTCTTGGTGCCCTCCATCCTTCAGTCACCTACACTACTAGTTTTCAGTTTTTCCTAAGAACCATGTACCGTGCACAAATGAATGGTGAACGAGTAAAAATGAACAGTTCCCAAAAAAGAAAGATCAGCAGTGAACTGGTTCCCAAGGATGAACGAGTTTGCCCATCTCTAGTACCGCCGCTTTCCCGGCCCGCCCGTTCGCCTGACATGTCGCGCATCGAACATATCTGAGATCTGGCCGACCGGCAACTTGGTCGTTCGGGTCCTCGCTCTCTGGACGCGCCCTAACCGCCTTCCCCCGCAGCGTATTCAGCCACCTGATGTGTTGCGGCGTGCAGTGGCTGGCGCTGCCCCGTACTGAATTTCCACAGTCACAGGTCGGTACCGAAAATCATTTGTGTGGAATGAATTTCATTGCGGTCACATCTTTCGGTCTTGGTGCTTTAGTATTTCCAAACAGCAGTGTAAATAGAGCCGTATTCGTTTAATGGTCACGGAACTTGTCGTCCAAATTTGCGATGGCGCAATTTTCGTGTGTGTGTGTGTGTGTGTGTGTGTGTGTGTGTGGCGTGGCCAAGCGCACTGGGTAGCGCGATTAGAACTACTTTGCACTCGCCAGCTACCCGAACGCGTGACCTTGAGAAAGCGCTGGCCAATCACACGCTGGGGTTCAGCACCCCTCACCCAGCCTAGCGGACAGTAGCTGCTAACCCCTGGTTCCGTGCGCGTCGTGTCGTGTGAACTTCGTTATCTTAGCGTGTACTTTTCGTCTGTTTCCGTTGCGTGTGTGTGACTTGTCCGAAAATAAAACGCGGGGTCGTCTTGGAATCCGCAGTCCGAAATCAGCTTTGAAGAAAGCCGGACAAGGCAATCCGTTGGGAGGACAATCGCGTGAATACGTCGACAACGTAAGATGATATTTTCAGATGCAAAGAGAGGATGTAGGGCCTCTTATTTGCATTAGTGAGGAAGTCGGCGGCATTAAAAGTGAGAAGCAGCCGTTATAAATACAGGCAAGGAACGAAGAGAAATCGTCCACAGCTCGTGGTCGTGCGGTAGCGTTCTCGCTTCCCACGCCCGGGTTCCCGGGTTCGATTCCCGGCGGGGTCAGGGATTTTCTCTGCCTCGTGATGACTGGGTGTTGTGTGATGTCCTTAGGTTAGTTACGTTTAAGTAGTCCTAAGTTCTAGGGGACTGATGACCATAGATGTTAAGTCCCATAGTGCTCAGAGCCATTGGAACCATTGAGCCATTGGAACGAAGAGAAAAACTGAATCGGACCATCAAATCTTATGTCTGGCATCTCCGGAAAAAAAGATGCGTCGAGAAACGTGTGCCAAATCTGGGTTCTTTTGAACAGCGTGCGATTCGCAGACATTTGTATGCATATTTTCACCGTAGAGAGCATCAAACGTTACGAAAGCTGCGTGTACCGGTGAAAGAAGCTGGTCCTTTTTATTGGCTCTAAGTCACCTCTCAGGCTGGTATTCCTTGATCAAAAAATGGTTCAAATGTCTCTGAGCACTATGAGACTTAACGTCTGTGGTCATTAGTCCCCTAGAACTCAGAACTAGTTAAACCTAACCAACCCAAGGACATCACACACATCCATGCCCGAGGCAGGATTCGAACCTGCGATTGTAGCGGTCGCGCGGTTCCAGACTGTAGCGCCTAGAAGCGCTCGGCCACCCCGGCCGTCTATTACGGATCCTGGTGCTTAATTACGAAAAAGTATCTGGTCGTAAGGTACTGTTGGAACGACAAGATATTGGTGCATGGTGGTGCCGAATTTTGCGGCAGGTCAAGGACATTGATTTGTATGATTTTGTGAATTTTGGTCATTTACTGAAAACCGGTTGGTCTGACGGATCACAAGAAGGAATGGCAATACCTTTTGGCAAAAAAACAGAATTATTGTTCATGCAGGTGCAGCCCTTTGGCTTGCTTCTGGCTGTTTACACGTTTTCGGGTCAAAGGAAACATAGGATTTTCATGAGAAAATGAACCTTACCACCTATTTACTGTGGTTTGAAAATTTGCTGTTACCGAATTTGGAGAAACCGTCGTACATTATTATTGAGAATGCGCCATACCGCACGAAGCCACAACGACATATTCAAAGGAAGAAGAAATCACACAGTTGTTACGACGAAAGAATACGAAATTCGATGACTAGATGAAGAAAGTGGAACTATCAGAAGTTCCGGCACGATATGAGCCACGACAGTCGGCGTGCGTCGTGGGCGAAGTTGCCAACAAGCGTCGACATTTTGTAGTTAAATTTACCGCCCTACCATTGTCATTTTAATGCTCTAGAGATCGTATGGGCCCAAATCTGGGGGCACATAGCACATGAAAACAAGAAGTACACGCTCTCACAAGTGGAAGGACGTTTCATTAAGCTGTTTCCGAAGTAACTGTGGAAAACGGAAGCAGTATTGTAGCACATACACGAGGTGTTATTCAGAGAGTGTGGAAGAACGAATGCGTATTGGAAGACAGAGTTTCTGAATTACTGCCGTTGCGAAGTCATCTGAAAGTTCCAGCGACAGAGGTACAAGCCGCGTTTCCCAGCTGTCGGACGCAGAACACGCAGAGTGATGGGTAAGCTGCAACAAAATTTGTATCTTTTGGTGGTGGTGGTGGTTTCATTGTCTGGGTATTTTGAGTATTATGAGTTGTTGCGAAATTCATGGCACAAGACGAAAATGTAACTCGTAAGGGGCGGTGTTTTCTGTGGTGCTTCCCACCGGCCAGCTTAAGTACGGTCGGCGAACTGTTTGTTGCACAGTAGTTTTGCTCGCAGTGTGGTGGCGAGTGTTTCATAGACAGAAAGGAGGGCAGTGCACTGGTCGAATGGGGACCATCGTTGCTGGCGCAGGTGTTCGCGCGGGTGCGGCGGTGTAGGCGTAGCTGGGGGGGGGGGGGGGGGGGAGGGGGAGGGGCCACGCTGATGGGGAGTGTGTCGGCGGTGGGCGGCGAGGCGTTGACAAGGCCGGTATTACGCTATCAAATTTCTTTGTCAAAGATTTCATCGAAGATGTGATCAAATATTCCGTCAAATATATTTGACAAAGATCTTTGACGTAGCTCTAGAAGGGGTATTACACTGTCATCAAATTTTGCGGCAAAGTTCAAGATGGCTGACAACAACTTGTTATTAACCGCAGCAGTTGCACGTACCCCAATTGCATTGTGTGCAAATGCGGAAAAGAAGTGGGGAAAAAATGGAAACATACATAAACGAGGTTGACGGTCTTAAATTCCTGGGATTATAACTTGATAATAAATTCAGTTGGGAGGACCACACCAGAGAACTGCAGATACGCCTTAACAAATCTGTACTTGCAATTCGAGTGTCAGCAGATATAGGAGACATAAAAGTGAAAAAGTTTGCATACTTTGCCTACTTTCATTCCATAATGTCATATGGTATAATATTTTGGGGTAACTCTTCAAGTCAAACAAAAGTTTTCATAGTCCAAAAGCGTGTAATACGTATTATTTGTGGAGTAAATTCACGGACGTCCTGCTGAAACCTCTTCAAAGAACTGGGTATTCTAACTACTGCCTCTCAGTATATTTACTCCTTAATGAAATTTGTCGTAAATAATATATCTCTTTTTCCAACAAACAACTCATTTCATACATACAATACCAGGAACAAAAATGATCTACACAAGGACTTAAAAGCACTTACTTTAGTTCAAAAAGGGTCCACTACTCAGGAACACTCATCTTCAATAATTTGCCAGCAACATAAAAAATTTAGTTACGAATAAAGATCAGTTTAAAAGGAGCCTGAAAGACTTACTAGTGGCCCACTCCTACTCCATTGACGAAATTTTTAACAGAAACAAATGATGTATTGTATTTATTCATACTATTAGTATTGTTATTTCAGCTTAAAAAAATTGACATGTTCCACATCCACGAGGATCTCCTCAACACGGATCTATGGAACGAAAATCTGGGTGAAGCCGTGGGTTTTACGACGACACGATAAAAGCATTCAACAAAACTTGTTACGTGAGCTTACAGTGGAAGACGTCAAGTCGTACATCAATTACTTAAGAATGGATGAGCATACATTTCTGTATGTGCTCAATGAAGTGTATCCTCATATCACAAAACACAATACTCACTTAAGAACTGCCACATCTGCAGAAGACAGGCTCACTGTAACACTCCGATTCCTTGCTACAGGAGAGGGTTATGTTATGTTATGTTATGTTAGGTCAGGTCAGGTCAGGTCTCCAATCTTCTTAATCTATTTTTCTATTCAGCGTGCCTCACGTTGTAAAGCGCCTCATCAGCTTCATACATCACTATTAATTTTCTAGTTGTCGGCACACACCAACTGTATTTACCGGCAATGTTTATGAAAACACTATAGACGACAGAACGCTGCAGCGATGCTAGCGCTCCATGTGGTAACATGTCACATTGCAGTGAACAGAAGGCAAGTGACTTCTTTGATAAAATCTACAGCGAGGCCCTAGATTTGATCAGATATTGGACGACATTTGACAAAGTTCCTATTACACCATCAAATATCTTTGACAAAGATTTTGGACAAAGATATTTGACAAAGAAATTTGATAGTGTAATATCGGCCTAACGAGAGACCCTCGCCTCCCCCCTCCCCCGCCACGGAACGGTCGACTTTTTGAAGCTGTCTGCACGGTGATGTAGGTTAAATCCCGGGCCGACCCTAGTTTGAGAGTAATTGACGAAAAAAATGTTTGGAATTTTGTATGACACTCAATAGCGACAATAGAAACGGGATTATGCAGCCCGGTTGCACGGTGTTATGGACAGGATAACACCTCGGCGTGCAGGGAGGGAGTTGTGCGCTAGAATCTAGTGAGGTGCTGAGACGTTCTTTTTTTTATTTTCAGGTCTTCACCAAAAAGACTTTGATCATCATTTGTATTCAACTAATTGATTTAATCAATAATTCGAGATCAGTCTTAATCGCATTTATTATTGTTATAAAGCCGCCAACCGCTTTCAACCCGACGTAGGGGTTATCTTCTGGGCGTTTACACCACTGTTCGACTGCTAATGGTGTCACTCCTGTCTACATAACGGCAGGAAACTATAATACTTTGATACAAGATCCCTACGTCGGGTTGAAACCGATTGGCGGTGTTATAACAATAATAAATGCGATTAAGACTGTTCTTGAATTATTGATTAATCATACTAATCGCTGCTTCTCTCCACAACCACGTTGTCCAAAAATAATTGATTTAGACCTATTTTTTTTTAATTCCATTCCTTTGTCACATAATTTTAATCATAATGCTAACTTCTTCGTTTGCCCTCATTTTTCTTCCCATGATTGTTTCTCCACCCGAAATCTTTGTTCACGTGTTTTTAACTAATTTTACGTATTAATTTCGATTTAATTTCTCTTGTTTTATCAGCCTGTTTTTTTTTTTTGCCACATTATTGGGCTCGTTACATCTATTTCTCATTTTGCTTCAATTTCGTTTTACTTAGAACCCTGTCTTTCATTAAAATTTTCTTCTGCGTTATTTTTGGTTCAAATGGCTCTGAGCACTATGGGAATTAACTTCTGAGGTCATCAGTCCCCTAGAACTTAGAACTACTTAAACCTAACTAACCTAAGCACATCACACACACCCATGCCCGATGCAGGATTCGAACCTGCGACCGTAGCGGTCACGTGGTTCCAGACTGTAGCGCCTAGAACCGCTCGGCCACTCCGGCTGGCCGTTATTTTTGTCCCTAGTGCAACGCGTATTTAGGTTATGTTTTAAATGACGATTACTGTGCAAAAAAAATGCATATCGGGTAGGGAAAAATACGTTTTTCACACAAGTGCATAGTGAATATAAATAGATTACTTCGTTTTTTGTTTTTTTATCTCGTAGATCGGAATTTTCAAATGATTGAATATAATAATAGATGAATACAATTAAATCCATAATTACAAAAATCGCGATTGGCAAAAGAATGACATAAAGAAAAATGAAACAAATGAAAAAGTTCGTATGGTGATTAAAATGATGTGACACAGGAATAGAAATAAAAAATTACGTTTACACCAATTTACTCATTAAAGTAATGATCGAAGTAATTTCGATAAAGATTTAAAAATGAAAAAGTTAAGTACACCTGACAGGGTTTGAACCCTCAACCTGCTGTATGTGAATACGTTATCCTACCAATTACACCACACAGGCTATGCAGCGGGACTTTTTTTTTTAACGCTGTTGAGTGCCATACAGAATTCCAAAATCGGTTTTTCGTCAGTTACTGCCAGATGGGGACCCACGAGGGTGAATGGCTGTATTAACCTGCGTTACCTTATAGTCAGATCCAAAAAGTGGGCTGGCTGGAGTGGCCGAATGGTTCTAGGCGCTACAGTCTGGAACCGCGCGACCGCTACGGTCGCAGGTTCGAATGCTGCCTCGGGCATGGATGTGTGCGATGTCCTTAGGTTAGTTAGGTTTAAGTGGGTCTAAGTTCATTTGAACCATTTATTTTGAAAGGTTTGCAGGAAAAAAAAAGGTATCACAGGTCAGTTTACGTGAGGCGGATTTTAGAACATACAGTGCTGCGTTCCAAATGTAGCTAACATATCAAAACTGTTTTAACGCTGGAAGGAGAGCCATATTTCTTTCCAATCCCCAGTACATGAGTGACGTGTACTGGCGTTTGGTCACAATGCACTACGGCACGCCACACTCCCCACTGTGGCTTCTGGCGGCGAGCTGTTGTGGCCGGTTGATTCGGGGGATGGGACCAGACAGGTCATCGGTCCCGTCGGATTAGGGAAGGATGGGAAAGGAAGTCGGCTGTGCCCTTTTAAAGGACCCATCCCGGCATTTACCTGAAGGGATTTAGGGAAATCGCGGAAAACCTAAATTGTGATGGCCGGACCCGGGTTTGAACTGTCGTCCTCCCGAGTGGGAGTCCAGTGTGCTAACCACTCTGCCAGCTCGCTCGGTGCGGTACTTTGTCTCCTGAGTCACATTTCAAGTTAACATTGCACTAAGACTTATTTTTATTTTAAAACTTGAAACCTTCCCGTTTCCTCTATATCTCTTTTGTTCCCTTCTACAATAACCTATGAAACCTTTCCTTAGGATTTCAATATCTTGCTTAATAACAACACACGAAATCTTCCCTTTGAAATTTATTCTCTTTCTCAATCTTCGCATACAAATGTAATTGCTGCTTATTAAAAGTGATTTTCTGATTATTTCGACGAAACATAAAATGTGTCGTCGTCGTGGCCCTCAGTCGTTATCTGCAATAACCCAAAACTGTTCCTTACCTTTTTTACTGTTACTGGATCGCCATCTGACTGCTACATCGAACTGCGACATGAATATACTTACTCTGGTTTACTATACTCTATTAGCTGCTGGTGGGCTGTTATAATAAATAGCTGTGTTTATTACCAAAGCTGACGGTATTCTTTAATAGCGAAGCTGACGTTATTCTTTAATTAATTTGACTGAAGTTACGTAATTCATAGTTACACTTTTTCTTGGCAACAACAAAATTTTTGCAAAGTTTTACGTTGATGGTTTTTGGGATGAATGATAATCAGTAATGCAACATTGCTGGCAAAAGTTAATTGTATTCTGAAAACGTTTCTTCAAATATTTACTGCTGGTAATGAAATGATTTTACAAACGTTCAAATGGGTCTTACTTTTTACAATAACCTTACAACTAGCATTGCGCAAACATACCTTTCAGTAGCCTTGAGTTTCGCAAAGAAATTAATTCAATAATATTAGTTCCTCTTTGATAATAGTTAGCTGCTGTCTCTGTACATCCGTGTATAATCTCTTGTAAACCATAGCTGGTGGCTGGCAGACACACCGCTCCTCTCAACCTCTCGCTTCAGACCCGCTACCGACTCGCTTCACTTCTCGCTTACTACTGACTTCCTACGAACGCTAAAGTGCGGTCTCTCCTGCCAACAATGCTTTCTGGTGCAGACAGTCGCTGCTACCATTAGAAAATGTATCAATGCGCGATCTTTCCCGCTCTTTTCTTAAAATGTATCCGTACGCGGTCTCTCTCGCCCTTTTTAAAAATTATATCAATGTGCGGTCTCTCATGCCAACAACACTTTGGTGCAGACATTCCCTGCTACTACAATTATTTCCAACGTGGCAGATATTAATTATTCCTACTTAATCCTATTAATAAAATATAAACATCTATATATATAAAACAAAGTCGGGTTTGTTACAACACTTATAACTCGAGATCTGCTGGACCAATTTTCATGGTTTTTGATTTGTTGGATTTGTTTCCGCCCCGAATAGCAGAATACATCTTAAAAATAATGAAAAATTGACGAATACTTGAAAAATGCATTTTCCCTAAAAGTTCTTTAGTTTCGGAGCTGTCAAATTTTTTTGTCAAAATCTGTAAGTAATGACTGAAATTTATGCATCCGTTTATAAACTATTTAAAATGGATGAATAAACTATTATGTGTATTTTTTTTTAAAAAGATTGAAAAATATTACGCGTGCGTTCAGAAATGTGTAATGAATACTTAATCTATATATACAAAAGAAAGTCGTGTTAGTTACACTATTTATAACTGAAGAACGGCTGGACCGATTTGGCTGAAAATTGGTGGAGAGGTAGCTTAGAACCAGGAGACGGGCATAGGATACTTTTTATCCCGTTCGACCGCTATAAAACGTAGTATAACAGAAACGCATCTGGCGTGGAATAACAAAACGCAAATTAGATTTAGTAGTTCAAACGAATGCACCCCTGTTGAACCCCCAACGAAAGGAAGTTTATGATACATTAATGAAGGCAATTGATGATGGAAATAGTGGTTTATATTTCCTGGATGCCCCTGGTGGAACTGGCAAGACATTCCTCATGTCAGTAGTTTTAGCCACTGTTCGTGCGAGATCCAACATTGCGGTTCCAGTTGGTTCTTCCGGAATAGCAGACACATTGTTAGAAAGATGCCGTACGGCTCAGTCAGCATTAAAATTACCGTTAAATCTTCAAGCTACTGAATAACCAACATGTAATATTACAAAAAACTCAGTAGTGGCCGAAGTTTTATCAGCATCCAAGATCTGGGACGAATGCACAACGGCTCATAAACGTGCTTTAGAGGCACTTAACCGAACATTGAAAGATCTACGCAATGACTCGAGATGTTTTGGAGGAGCAATGATTTTACTGTCTGGCGAATTCCGCCAAACACTGCCAGTAGTTCGAAGATCAATGGCTGCAGATGAAATAAATGCTTGCCTCAAATCATCGAATCTATGGCGCTTTGTGAAGAAACTTTAACTGACAACAAACATGAGAGTTGCATTGCTTAATGATACATCCGCTGAAGATTTCTTTGAGCAATTGCTGACTATCGGTAATGGTCGAGTACCTGTCGAAGAATCGAGCGGATTGATTTCATTTCCTCATAATTTCTGTAACTTTGTCTCATCGAAAGACGAACTTATCAACAAAGTATTCCCAAACATCATTACTAACTACAAAAGTAATGAATGGTTGAGTGAGCGAGCAATTTTAGCGGCTAAGAATAAAGATGTAGATGACCTAAACTACATAATTCAGAATGAGATCGTTGGTAAAATGCATTCATTCAAATCTATTGACTGTGTAACAAATGAAGATGAAGCCACCAACTATCCAATTGAATTTTTAAACTCTTAGGATGTGCCTGACATACCACCGCACAATTTACGCCTAAAAGTTGGCTCCGTAGTAATCATGCTTCGAAACATAAACCAACCAAAACTGTGCAACGGTAAACGTTTTGAGGTAAGTAAATTGATGACCAATGTTATTTACGCGACGATACTCAAAGGAAAATTCGAGGGTGAGAAGTTCTCATTCAGAGGATCCCGATGGTCCCAACCGATGTGCCGTTTGAGTTTAAAAGACTTCAATTTCCGATCCGTCTTGCATTCGACATGACCATTAACAAATCACAAGGCCAATCCTTGAAAGTTTGTGGTTTAAATCTGGAATATCCATATTTTTAAAATGGTCAATTATATGTGGCATGTTCACGGGTCGGAAGACCATATGCGTTGTTTGTTCTTGCGCCTGATAATAAAACAAAAAATGTCGTGTATCACAAGGTACTGAATTGAAGAGTGGAAGCTATGCACCAAAAAACATAAAGAATCTTTAAAATACTTAATTTTTATTTGTCCTAATAAAAAATTGAACTTAACATCCAAAATCTAATTATTTATTGGCTTTAAGGCGGAACAGAGTTCGCCGGGTCAGCTAGTCCTTCATAAATTGTGGTTTGACAATAGACAAACTAGAAACTGACATTCGCCGATCCAGGTTTCCGATCAAACGTACGCAAAATGGGCAACAGGGAATTTAAAAGCACTTTATCTTCGTCCTCCAGGGGAAGGAGAAGAAACTGAAGACATATGCAGGAATTTGCGCCATTTAGCTTCGACGTTAGGTTTCGGCCTTATTATTGTTATTTACTTTTGCAGAACTGATCAGCCTGTAGAAGTTTGCTCAGATGTTAAGGTGTCACCTGAAGTTACTTGAGCCGGCCGGAGTGGCCGAGCGGTTCTAGGCGCTACAGTCTGGAACCACGCGACCGCTACGGTCACAGGTTCGAATCGTGTCTCGGGCATGGATGTGTGTCATGTCCTTAGGTTAGTTAGTTTAAGTAGTTCTAAGTTCTAGGGGACTGATGACCTCAGCAGTTAAGTCCCATAGTTCTCAGAGCCATTTTTTTGAAGTTACTTGATTGTCGGTGTTGGCTTCTGGCAGAGATCATTCCAAAAGCCGTACCCCGTCTTTTATTCCGCCTTTCTAACTCAATTTCTCGCTTCTAAAACAACCCCAGTTAAACAGTATGCACGTACTATAATGTTTACACTGCTTCTGAGCCAGGTATTTTAACTTTCTTTCTCTAATTCCGACATTATTTACTAATGCTTTTCACTGTCGTTCAGCTGTCTGCCGTACATAAGAAAATAAAGAACGAAGTAGAAAATTGACATTAACTTCGAAATCTTTTATATAATTAATGGCTAATAATGTTTTTGTATCTTTGTTATTTGGCTACTTGTCCTTACTTGGCTGAGCTGCACAGTACGTAGAGAATTGGCAAGTCAACTCTGAGAGAGTCAGAACTGTGTGCTGTGCAATTCTGACTGTAGGCGTCAAAAGTGTCTGCGACAGCCGACACTCCAGACGGATTCCAAACCCACCAAATGTCACGAACTGCGTGGCACTAATCCAATACGGCTGCTGAACCCAAAGACAAGTGGCTCACTGATTTATAAGGAAAATCAAATCCAGGATGTGTTAGATGACGATCAGTTTCGCTCTAGGAAAGATAAAGTCACCAGAGAGGCATGCAGTTAGGACCTTGCCGTTGACAATGGGAACAAGACTACAGAAAAATCAAACCCGGTCGCAGCATTTGACGACCGGAAAAAAACGTTCCACGACATAAAATGGTGCAAGATGTTCGAAATGTTGAGAAGTATTGGAGTACGCTGTAGGGAAAGACTGGTAATGTACAATATGTACAAGGGGCAGTAAGAGTTGTAACGGTACTTCGAGGGCCGCGCCTCCGCCAGAGCAAAGATGTGGTTTACGATCGCGCACGCACAAGAGCGCTGCGCCAGCAACAGATTTTCATAAGCAATTTTGATCTTCTTTTACTTTTGCGTAGGTGCTTGTTTTAACAACTAGTTCATTACTCTCTTGTTATCTTGTCTTCATACGTTTAAAACTAGTATTTTTTGGCGCTGATGTTAAAGAATGATTTTAAGTGGAAATTAAAACTATATTACGAAACTAACACACGGCGTCTTCAAGTTATTTCAGTAGTGATTCGCAATGGTTATCGCCAAATTTATAAATTAATCGAGACAGTGAGAACTTCAAGAAATTTTCATCAGACGGAGAACAAGAGGACCGCGAAGAATAAAAAAAAAAAAAGAGTGGTTCAAATGGCTCTGAGCACTATGCGACTTAACTTCTGAGGTCATCAGTCGCCTAGAACTTTGAAGTAATTAAACCTAACTAACCTAAGGACATCACACACATCCATGCCCCAGGCAGGATTCGAACCTGCGACGGTAGCGGTCACGCGGTTCTAGACTGAAGCGCCTAGAACCGCACGGCCACAACGGCCGGCCCCAATAAAAAGGACATCCTACAAGAAAATAAAGAAATATTCCAGATGTAGCCACGCCGACTATATTATAATAGATACTACGTTTCCAGAATGAGATTTTCACTCTGCAGCGGAGTGTGCGCTGATATGAAACTTCCTGGCAGATTAAAACTGTGTACCCGACCGAGACTCGAACTCAGGACCTTTGCCTTTCGCGGGCAAGTGCTCTACCAAATGAGCTACCGAAGCACGACTCACGCCCGGTACTCTCAGCTTTGGAAGGTAGGAGACGAGATACTGGCAGAAGTAAAGCTGTGAGTTACTAAAATGTAGAATTTCACGGCCGGAAATATCATGTCCATTATAATTATCCGGGCTGTTATGCCGTGGTCGGTTGATGAATTCTGTGGTGATTCCCAACGTTTCGTCTCCGACTGTGGGAGACATCTTCAGGGTGGTCCGTAGCTCGATGGAAGGTCCAACACACACACTGACTCGCTACAGTCAGTAGCGAGCCAGTGTGTGTGTTGGACCTTCCATCGAGCTACGGACCCCTCTGAAGATGCCTCCCACAGTCGGAGACGAAACGTTGGGAATCACCACAGAATTCATCAACCGACCACGGCATAACAGCCCGGATAATTATAATGGACAAAGCTGTGAGTACCGGGCGTGAGTCGTGCTTCGGTAGCTCAGATGGTAGAGCACTTGCCCGCGAAAGGCAAAGGTCCCGAGTTCGAGTCTCGGTCGGGCACACAGTTTTAATCTGCCAGGAAGTTTCAGATACTACGTTTCTGACAGAATTATAAGGTAAATTACAACTTATTTCTGATGCTATTTCCTTACAGTCGCTTTTTGTAGTGTTGCCGACCCGGTCTGCCATTCACGGTCAAATTACAGCACTATCTCAATCAGTAATACGAAGTGCGCCTTATCCGTAACTTATTCCAGCAAAATTCAAACCCCAATCAGATTTTCTATTTTGTGTTTTCATGGCAGAACCCCGAGGAAAGGAAACACTACAGAGTACAAAACCACGAACGAAGTGCTCTCATTAAAAAGGGTGTAAG
This sequence comes from Schistocerca americana, assembly GCF_021461395.2. Classification (NCBI taxonomy): domain Eukaryota; kingdom Metazoa; phylum Arthropoda; class Insecta; order Orthoptera; family Acrididae; genus Schistocerca; species Schistocerca americana. The sequence continues at coordinate 1,554,604 of NW_025726280.1, read as the reverse complement.
ATACGGATGTAATCTTTCTCCGCTTCTGTTCAATCCTTGCATCAAAACAACAATGCCGGAAATAAAAGAAAAGTTCAAGAGTACCATTAAAATTCAAGGTGGAGCGTCGTTATTAATGATAAGATTCGCTGACGAAGCTGCTGTCCTCAGTGAGACTGAAGAACAGTTACAGGACATGTTGAATGGAATGGAGAGTCTAATGAGTACAGAATATGGAGTAAGAACAAATGAGATGTAGCAGAAATGAGAACAGTGTGAAATTTAACATAAGGATTGGTAATGCCGAAGCACATGAAGTTAAGGAATTCTGCTATCGAGGCAGCAAAATAACCAGTGACAGTCGGAGGGAGGAGGACATCAGGAGCAGACTAGCATTCCCGGCCAAGAGAAGTCTACCAGTACCAAACATAGGCCTGAATTGGAGGAAGACATTTCTGAGGATGTACGTTTGGGGCACAGCATTGTACGGTACTGAAACATGGACTATGGGGAAAACCGCAACAGAAGAGAATCGAAATATTTCAGATGAGGTAGATGAATGTTGAAAATTAGGTGGACTGATAAGGTAAGGAATGAGGAGATTTTGCGCGGAATCGGCGAGGAAAGCTATACGGTATGTGGAAAACACTGACAAGGAGAACAGGATGGTTGAACAGCTGTTAAGACAACGTCGAATAGCTTCCATTGTACTACAGGATAAAAACTGTAGAGGAAGACAGCAGCTGGAATACACCAGGCAGATAATAGAGGACGTAGCTTGCAATTGTAAGAGGTTGGCACGGGAGAGGAATTCGTGCCAGCTGCATGAAACCGTCAGAAGACTCATGACAGGAAAAAAAAGGACTTCTTCTCCATTGTTTTTCCGGCACTGGCCAATTCATATTACAAATTTGTTTTCGTCGACATTGGCTCGTATGCAAAAGATCGAGACTGTGTTGTGCAACCGTCTGAACGAAAATACATTTTATAAAACCAGGGGCCCCTGACTTGTCAAATGCTAGTGAGGCAGTTACGCCGTATGAGTACGTTGGTGAGGAACCATTTGGCCTCAGAGCACGTTCTACGATCACATTGTCGCGTGAGAAAAGAATTTCAACTACCGTTTGTCAATGGCCCGTAGGTACGTTGATGTTACTTCGGATATGTTTTCAAACAAACGCCGCGTGTTTCACCTATCAATGAACGCGAAATTCTATTTTGCTGTCGACATAACAAAACTTTGTTTTGTTCTGCATGGGTATCAAACTGAGGACGCATTTACTGTGAAAGGATTTTACTCTGGCACTATCTTGGCTAAAAGAAGAATAAATGTGCCCACGATAATAGAGATGTAATTTCGAATTATTTTGTATTTGAGGTTGGTAAAGTGCTTTTGCGACACAGCAAAATTTGTTGTATTATATAAAACAGAGTAATGGCGGTCATACGCATTTCCCTTTATGCGTGCAATTAATGTGATGGTTATTCTCGATAGTTGTACCTGTAAATTTGCCTGATATAGAAAAAGAAAATAATTTGCTACTGCCGACTCTTTGTCACACTATCCGGAAATTCGTTTTAGACCAATGCTTACTCAAAATGGAATGTTTACTGTTCTATTTTTAGTGATGTACTACTCTCTCCAGTTACGTAATTGTCCAAGGCGACCGTGTGGCTTAATTCATCAGGTGAAAAGGAATCGATACCATTATTGTAAGTGGTACAGAACCCTTTGTCACACGTTGCAGGAAATTGTAGTACATCCGGCACCCATGTTCCGTTCTTATCGGATATTCATTGCATTTTTAGTGCATGTTTGCAGTAAAATAATGAACAGATCACATATTTATCTTGGTATTCACGTTTACGAGTATCCATTCATCGATCAATATCTCAGAAATAACGTCATTGTGAATTTTCTTGCCGGCCGGTGTGGCCGAGCGGTTCTAGGTGCTTCATTCTGGAACCACGTGACCGTTACGGTCGCAGGTTCGAATCCTGCCTCGGGAATGGATGTGTGTGATGTCTTTAGGTTGGTTATGTTTAAGTAGTTCTGAGTTCTAGGCGACTGATGACCTCGGAAGTTAAGTCCCGTAGTGCTCAGAGCCATTTGAACCATTTGAATTTTCTTCATTATTTTATCTGCCTGTGTTTAGTTCCATTGATCTTCTTCAACATCGTTATTGGATTCTATCATAATTGCAACTGAATTAGTATCTTTGCTAGAGTGTGTCAGAAAAAAGGAGATGTAAGGTGCCGCGCGGTCTTGGCGCCTTGCCGCGGTTCGCACAGTTCCCTCCCGTGGGAGGTGCCTCGTGCCTCGGGCATGGGTGTCACTGATGTCCTTGGCACAAGTTAGTTTGAGTTGGCTTAAGTAGTGTGTAGGTGTGACCTCAGCAGTTTGGTCCACAGCAACTTCCCGCCACCACACACACAGTCAGCCGTTCAGGGTGAAGAGACTTCTCGGTCGCGAATTGCGGATTCTCGGCCCCCAAACGCGCCGGTTTTGCTTATTGACGAACCGATCCAAATGAAAGTGGGCTTCGTCGGTAAGCGAAACCACACTAATTCCCATTACGCCCCGCGGCCAACCCTGCACTTTGGAAGTCCTAACGCGAACCGTACAGGAGGTATTACGACTTTATTTCATATGGTCCAATAATTATTGCCCTGTATGTTCCCAAGTTGCGGTATTATAATGACATGCGATTAGAGGACCAAGTAGAAGAGAATAAATTTTCGCATACTTGCGTCCTCTTTTTCTCAAATGGCTCTGAGCACTATGGGACTTAACATCTGAGGAAATCAGTCCCCTAGAACTTAGAACAACTTAAACCTAACTAACCTAAGGACATCACACACATCCATGCCCGAGGCAGGATTCGAACCTGCGACCGTAGCGGTCGCGCGGTCCCGAACTGAAGCGCCTAGAACCTCTCGGCCACACAGGCCAGCCCTCTTTTTTCAATGTGAGGGTGGAGTAACGCTAAACAAGTTGTTAAACGTTTCACTGTCCATCCGCAGAAAGTTGATGTAGTCATTAGGTTCTGAGTGAAACGTGTTCATTAACATGTTTCCAGTCGTATACAGGTCATATTAAATCATTCCACGGACCGGCGTCGTCTTTTCTTCTCCGTTAAACACAGTGGCGCAGGCAGTGCTAGGAATGCTGTATCTCCATTTGCAGCCATTTCCAGAAGTGTCAAAATACAGCACACACGAAAAGCGTCTGCTTCGAAAGTAAGGTTAAATTGACAAACTTTCTTAGTGTGTGTACGACCTTGTTTGACGCATCCGTGTCAAGAGCCAACTTCACAGGCAATTTTGCTCTTTTATGAGCGACGTGTTGGTTGTCCATTCGAAGAAAGTCGATGTAATCGTCCGGTTTCTGAGAGTAATATTCCATTAGCACATTTTCATGGGTGAGCCGTGGCGCTCGTTACTGGCGCGCCAGTCTCTTGGATGTCCATTATCCATCCTTCGATGTTTCTTATCTTTGCTTGGCTTGTTGTTTTCCGCATTCGCGGGGCGAGTGGCAGTTGACGTTTGCTCGGGCTACCTGCTGAGGCGCCGCGAGGTACGAGGCGGGAAGTATCCACGTATATGTGGAGTCGGTTGTACGCGGTCTGCCGGTTCAGCATGGAGGATACGTGTTGGCTGCCTGCCTGTCTGCTCTCCTGATTTTGCTCGCCGTGCCTTGCGACCGCCTTAGCTTGGGTTGCTGCCTGGTGTATCCTACACGAGCCGTACTGGACGTGCAGCAGAAGTGAAGCAGCCTTGTGTTTCTTTAAAGAAAAGGAACAAATGTATAAGACGTTTTGTGACCAATTTTGGAGGCCTCTTAAGTGTGGCCTTCGCGTTTACACTGCCTTCGGGGAGAGCTAATTCTTTTAAATTTCAATACTTGGGGTTCCCTGTCCTTTATAATCTATTGGGGTTTTTATTTGAATTTTCTCTTTGAGGTTCCTTCCTTGTGCTCGGTTAAATGTTTACTTGTATAGCGGGAAGTGACTCCTGGTTAAAACTCGCAGAAGGTGTTTGATGTTACTGCCGCTTCCGGCATTTGTCTTCCCTTCGAGCGACCTGGTGTCACTCCTAGTTAATTAATGCTGGTTTATGTGTACTTAATTTTGAATAGGCCATTAGAATTAATATTTTGGAGCGCAGTATAGCACTAAGGCAACCTCATTGTATACCACCTTGCGCCCTGGTCTGCTACCTTAATTTTCAGTGGCACGAGTTAGCTCCACCACCGGTTTTACTGATGTGCTCTTTCACGTCCAACTCTCTCGCGGATTGTAAAATTGTTGCTCTTTGGTTTATTTATTCTCTTTGTAACAACACATTTACGAAAAGAGTTACGTGAAATACTTTTAGCAATGCTGTGCTTTGCTTTTCTTTATCATCATTACCTTTTAGCGGAATAAAATGTATATATGGAAGTCTTATTGTTCTGTATCTGGCCTACAATTTAAGGAACGATTTTTCATAACTGCAACTCATGCTAAGAATCAATATATCTTCCCTACTTCATAGTGATTAAAAGTTGAAATTACTTTGTTATGAACACTGATGTTACAGTTCGTGTGATCGTTCAAAAACACAAGTTCGCAGTGGATTTTATTTCTCGTTAAAATGCTATTTCATACCACGACTAGCCCAAGAACATGAGACTCTCATTAAAAAATACGTTGTCACTATAAAGTTTGCCAGATCAGAACGGAGCACAGCAAGATTCCTATCAGATTCTGAAGGTACATTAAATTATTTGCACTGTAAATTATATCCTATCAGCAGCCCGCGTCAATCTGCAACACATCATAAAATCTGCTGATCTTCACTGCCAGTCTGGGAGCTAAAAGAAATAATATTATTTTACTATTATTTTACCGCATCCTTGCGGTATGCTCGACTATATTGTAAGTCGTTTAAATACGCCGCGGCAGCGGCTCTTCGTTCTCCACGCAGCTCAGCACCACAGATAATATTTATATAACTGAAAAATGTCTCAACAGGATGGGATAATATGCAAGCAAGCTTAACAATAAATAATACAAGTTTTCATTTAAACACCTCTATTAAAACCTTTAAATATCTCAGTGATTACAGACCTTTGTGAATTCACACGTAATGGCGTACATTGCTTAGTCTCGACAAAAGAATGCTACATTGGCGTTCTCTACGACAACAACAGGAGATCTTACTCGCACAACTTCCAAATTAAGACGACAAAGACATTCATATTCAACACGTATTATATACTAGTTCCTTTTTTAATCTCTGTTTAACATTTATCTTCTGTGTCGGTTTTATTACTCGCCGACGCAGACGTTTTCAGAAATAAATAATAAGAAAAAATACATAATTTTATAGAATGACACAATATGATACATCTAATTCTCTAATTACTACATAATATATTGTTTTTGTTTCTCTAGACGTTACAATGCCCCCTGGCAGCAATTGACTAACGTTGGAAATGTTCGGCAATATGCTGCCACTAACGTCTTTTTGGTTATTGTCTGTTACCTTGGTTGGATCATTCACTTTACACTTTTTAGTTCTTTTACACTGTAGGTTTAATTACACTTTTTATACTGTTCTTTCACTTTGCGAGGTGACCGTCAACCTAGTCCCAGGGTCATTACATTTATTTGGCTCCCCCATTCGGGCTACGTGCGATCAGAAAACCTGGGAAAACTGCGCCGGAGCCATGGTCATCTCGTCTGGTTTGTTTTAATACCCAGTTTGATCACAAAAAGTTCAGATTCTATCCAATGTTCACATATAACAAAGGCTATTTGTGAGAGCATGTTAAACCTTTAGTCTCTTTGTTACCCATATAATATTTGTGTTTTGGATTGTAATGAAAGTCACTTGTTACACATTTTTACAGTAGTATCATGAATCGTCCTTGCATTTACTCGCGACAATTGGTTTAAAATGTCCAGCATTCATGCGAGTATACTTCATTAACATGACGAAAACATATTATATCTATATATCACTGAACCAATGAATACTTTGAGTCCGTATTGAATAACTCAAGAAAAAACAAATGTTTGTCACGTCATTTCGTGTCCACTAAACCCTATTTATGTTAGTGCATTAAACACATCTTTGATAGTTCATTTGAATGACAACAATGTTGTACGGAGCTGGCGGCGCGAAGCAATTGTTGAGTAGCGTCGTCTGGAACGCCGCGTGCCGACGGCCGCTGGGTTCGACGACCTGCTCTCAGTAACAGCGACGTCGTGCTGACGTGGCGCCCAAGCAGTCGCGAACCACGGCGAACCATTCGCCGATGTCGGCGAGTGGCAGTGGTTTACCGCGACCGGCTGGCTGGCGGCACGGCACTCGTCTCGGCTTCTCCGCATGGCTCCCCGTTGTAGCGCATGAAACAAACATTCCACAACGGTGTACTGTCTTTAAGGACACAGATTACTAGCTGTGGAAGAAGATGCAACTTGTTAAAAGCGTTTATTGTTCAGTAAGCCGTCGCTTCACTGGTATGCACAGGATGGTTTGGCGTGATAACAGGTTTCTTGTGGCATTGTGACACTGGTATTCAAGGTTCGTCACACGCATATTGTACTACACATTTTCACTCACTCCACGGTTGGTACACTGCCAGAGCGTCTTTCAACACGTGAAAATGTTTCGTAACACACATACTAAATGTCCCCGTCGAGCGATGTTCGTTTAACTCGACTCCGAACGGATCAATAACTACTGTTTTTATACACTGTCTATTGTTCGTTGAGCACTGCACTAGGACAGTCTGTCACTCAACACTAGACTTATCGACGTATATATTGGTGCAGATACAACAGTCATTTTCTGTCCCTGCTACACACAATATTCCGTCCTTTCCTCCATTGTTTATGCACACAGTTTATTTTTTAATACCTTTTAACTGTTCTTCGCATACTCACTCTCATCTACATGGCGTCTATTTGTTTTTACATTATCACAACACACTTTTCATATTGTTACTAGGCGTATACAGCCCTTTTGTAAAAATTTTTTAATTTTCTTATCAGTGTAGCTTGCCTGGTTATCACCCATCTATCAAACAGATTTTACCATGTGCATGACAGCTTGACTTGGGCATATTGATCAATAAATACTTCATTTAGCACTAGCATTATTTTTAATAATTTTTCCTATATGACTACAGTGTAGGTTCCACATTGGTTGACTTAATTCGCGTATCGCGTAATGAATATTCAAGGACGTGTACCAAGTACACAGGCTTCAATTGAAGCATTGTTATATACAAAGCGGATTTTCCACGAAACGGGCTTGTTTTTTGATTAGCTTATGCTCCAGTGTCGTTCTCACATCACTACTGGCAGCAAACATCACATAATTGTTGCATATTACAGAGTCCATGTTTGGCTAGTCAAGACTCTCTCTCTCAGGGTTCCTTATCCTAATACAATTACAACAGTTACCTTACTATATTAGATTGCATCATTAATTGCACTTACATACTACACATAGAAAATGGTTCAAGAAATTAATCCTTTGTATAATGATTCAAGAAATTAATCCTCACTTTATCAACAAGAAGATTGTTCGTTGCTTAATGAGCCTATAATTTTTAAATGGCTCTAATTGTCTGTAAACAAAATCTTTCCTGTGTAAGCTATTGCCTACTTTCTGAATCCACTTCCTCCAAGTTTCATTACACACAAATTTCTTTCTTAATACTAACATACTTATATTCTAAAACACAATTAAAATCTTCTTACAACTATTACTCTTTATATGTGATATGTCACTGAATAAATAACTTCACATCTTTACGTGGATACAATCCTTTGATCTTCCCCGTATGGGGATGTGCTAACAAATAGCTACATTCGTGTGGCACGCTTATTACTTCAAAAGGCCCTGAATATAGCAATTGCCACTTACTATTCTGTTTTAAGGTGGCTGAGGATTTAGCGTGGTTACGAATAAGTACTAGATCTCCTACATTATATTTCTGTTCGTTAGTTACACCTCGGTCGTACTTCCTTTTCCTCTTTGCCGCACAGCTGGTTAGTCTGTTCCATATCTTCTTCATCTTTTCCTCCCTTGTTTCTGCCTTGACTGGTAGTCTCGGCAAAGGCGTGAGCCATTCATTCGGTGTCTCACTAAATCCCTTCAATATCTCTACCGGTGGATAGCCTGTACTTGAATGGGGTGTTAAATTGTGTATTTCTACAAATTTCGGTATTAGCCCTGGCCATTTTGTATGTTGGTTCCCTATGTAGATTCTAAGGAACTTATTCAATTCTCTGAATATTCTTTCAACTAGACTGGCTTCGGGATGGAACCGGGATACCAGAATATGCTGTATATTTTGTTCCCGTAGGTAATTTTTCCAAGTTCGACCCGTGAAATAAGAAGCATTATCAGTCGTTATGGCTTCGGGTTTTCCCACTTGAGGCAAGTATTCTTGACTGATCCGCCTGACCATGGTTTTGGCAGTAGCTGATTTTATGCAATAAATTGCCAAGTATTTGGAAAAAATATCGTACATGGCCAGTATATATTTCATACCTCCTCTGGCCATGGGATAAGGACCGGCTGCATCCACAGATACTATTTGAAGCGGCCTGAGTGGAAATATGGGATGTAGCTCAAACTTAGTGGATCTATTATAATGTTTTGCTTTTTGACATATCACGCAAGTTCTAACTGTTGCCTGAATCTGGTGTTTCATACGGGGAAAGTAGCAGTATCTCGCCAAGATCTCTGCACACTTTCCAATCCCTGCATGGCCCCATGCCAAGTGCGTGTGCCATATCATAACTTTTATCGACTGGTTAGGTATACATACTGCCCAGCAGTCTTCTTTCGTACTAAGTTTATGATACAAAATATGGTTCACTATTTTAAAACCTTGCTCATCTCTATTGTTAACACCCTCTTCAATATTATTAATGATTTTTTTCCACATCGTATCTGCCCTTTGTAATTCGCACATGTTTTTACATATATATAAAAAATCCTTCATGTAAGTATTGTCACGCACTAACAGCACTTTATACTCCGCGGATTGCTCTAACATTTCTGCTAAATCCGGTAATCCTACCGGCAGTCGCGACAGAGCATCCGCTATTACGTTATCTTGGCCTTTTATGTACATAATCTTTATCCGGTATTCTTGTAAGACAAGCATCCATCTCCTCAATCTGGTATGGAATAGTTTGCATGACATCAAAAAACTTAACGCCTGGTGGTCACTATACACTTTAATCTCCTTCCCTTGTAAATAATAATTAAACTTTTTCACAGCCCAGACTACTGCAAGTGCTTCCAGTTCGGTTGCCAGGTAGGCTCTCTCGCAGCTAGTTAAAGTCCTACTGGCGAAGCCGATAATCTTTATTGTTGTCGGGTCGTTTCCTTCCTCCCACTGAAATAAGCACGCTCCCAGGCCATAGGAACATGAATCCGTCGCAAGACAAAAATCTTTTGACAGATCTGGGTGCTGCAAAATATTTGCATTCAGTAGGGCGGTTTTAATCGCTTCAAAAGCTTGTTGACATTTGTCAGTCCAAACCCACTGCACACTTTTTCGTAGCAGATTTAGTAGCGACGCGTCATTTAACAACTGATTGGGCACAAACCTTCTGAAAAAAGACGTGAGCCCAAGAAACGCTTTCAATTGCCTCTTAGTGCGGGGGCTTGGAAATTCTCGGATCGCCTCTAGTTTTTTGTTGTCTGGGCGTATACCAAGTGGTGTAATAAGATGGCCTAAAAATTTAATTTTATTTCGTTCAAATTTTGACTTTTCTAGGTTTGCTGTCACACCTGCTTGCTTAAATCTCTCTAGTACCCTACGCAACAATTCCATATGTTCGTCCCAAGTAGCAGTAGCGATTACCAGATCATCAACATATACAGTGATTTTTTCTAATAAGTCTGGACCCAGTACCGTATCTAGTGCAGTAATAAACACTCCAGCACTCACATTCAATCCGAAGGGAAGTACCTTGAATTGGTAACTCCGCCCTCCGAATATGAAAACTGTGTACTTCCTGGATTCCGGTGTAAGGGGAATTTGCCAATATGAACTTTTCAGATCGACCGATGTCAAGTACTGTGCTCCATGAAATCGTTGTATCTGCTCATCTAAATTCTCAGGGCGAGTCCGGACAGGTATGATAATTTTGTTAATGTCCCTCGCATCTAACACTAGCCTGATTTTTCCATTGGCTTTCGCCACTGCTACAAGAGGACTACTGTATGGAGAGAAGGAGGGCTCAATGATATCCCAATCAAACATCTTCCGAATCTCTTTAGCTACTAATTCCCTCCTCGACCAAGGGATGGAGTAAGTTGCGCGACAGTATGTTTTGTGGGGCATCACCTCTATGTGATAGTGGTACCCTTTGACTATTCCTGGTCGGTCGGTAAATACCATAGTGTATTCCGATAGCAGCTGCGTCAACTGTTGCTTTTGTTTATCGCTCAAACCTTCAGATTCCTGCACTTTGGTTTGAAATGCCTCAACATTTGTTTCAAAATTTCGATCCTCTAAATTCGGGTAATAGAGGTCTGCTGCATGTGACAAATCATCAAGGTGTAGTACCCAAGGGTTCCTACCCTTGATATTGATTCGATTACAACACGGCACAAGTACCTCCTTCGATTTCATCATAGATAACTCAATCCTCCTACCCCTATTAACTATGCTTAATTTCCCCAAGGAGAGGTCGACCAATGCATCCCTCTCACGGAGAAAATCTACTCCCAGAATGCAGGCCACCTTCAATCCTTTAACAACGAGGAACGAGCTCACTATGGCTTCGCCCTCCTTACAAATCTCCACCTGCACCTGGTACTTAACTGATTGGCTCTGTGCACCAATGGCTCCAGACACCTTACAATTATTAACCGGGAAAGTCGGAATGCTATGTCCTTTTCCCAGTGCCTTAAATAACTCCATATTCATTACGCTTACTGAGGCACCTGTGTCGATGATTATATTCACTGCAACATCATTGATTTTCGCTTCGATAATAGCTTGCACATTTTCGTTATTATCTTTCTTACATTCGTGTGGTTCGTTCAGTAGATCTTTATCCATACTGACACCATCGTTGTATCGCAGCATACGTATCCCAGGTATATTATTATCACTCGTGTTGCTCTCACTCCATCCCTCGGCCATCGATGGAGAGCATATCGAGGCCGATTCTAGTTTGTTGAATTAGTTACTTGTGAAGTACTTGGAAGGCTATTGTCCGCGACCTCCACTATATGTACACTCTGATTTGTCGGCCGCCACGGCTGCGCAATAGGCGCGTTTTGCGGCGGTGGTCTATTGTTGTCATACCGGTCATTACCCTGTCGCTCTGGGCTTCTTCGCTGATTTTGCTGCCAATTTCGATTACTATCACTATAATTGCTCTGCCACTGACCTCGCGCATTTTTCCCACGGTTGGTCCCTGACATTCCAGATTCGTACCGGTCGTCAAATCGACGCCTTTTGTTATAGGTTGTTTGTCCATACCCGTTCTGGCCTCTACCATTACTACCATTTTGCGAATGTTCTTGCCGCTTGTTACCACCCCCACCATTTCCATGGTTGTGGTTTTGTGCACTACTATTTCTGTCATGTTTACATCCTGACCCATTATTCCGCGAGTGATCACACGCTGATTTTGCGTCTTCCTGTATCAAGTCTATAGAATCTAGAACAGACAGGAAGTTTTCCATATCGCTTTCTGGTACGTGTATTAATTTCTCTTTGATATGAATGGGTAAATGTGATTTTAGTAGTCTTATTATGTCTCTTGGTGATATAGGTTCGTCCCAGTAGCGTGTTTTGTTTATATATTTTTCAAAATACCGTCTGAAATTCCCCAGACGAGGTGAGTACGGTTCGGGATTATTTACTTCTTTTCTTAGCCGCTCTTGTATACAAGGCGACCAATATTTCGATAGAAATGCCCTTTCGAACTGTTCATATGTCATGCAGCTGTCTGCTACTTCTGTAGCCCACAACGCTGCATCACCTTGAATGTACGACATTACGTATTGAATTTTCTGTGTTTCGTTCCACACACTGGGCAAGATATTTTTAAAGCTTTTTATGAATACTACTGGGTGTACTGATTTCCGTTCAGTAGTAAACGTTTGAAATTGTCTATTTTTGATTAAACTTTCTTCCACTAATATTTTTGAACTACATGGTTTTGCTCCTTGGACATATGCTGTGTGCTCCGAACCGAAGCTACAGCTCTTCGCATTATCGACTACAGATTCCCCATTGTTGTATCGCGTATAAGTTTGTGCGTTGCCAAAACCATGGGCTGTTGGCGACAGAGGTTCCTGTTCCAAATGTTTTCTGCTTTGTGCTAAACCCTTCTCCAGGTCGGATATCCGTTTGTTCATATTCACTTGCCACTGCGGAATATCCTCACTGAGTATTTGTTTGATGGTTTGCACGTCGTTCTGTACCTGACTATTCACTGCGGTACTGAACGATTCGGAGCCTCTATTTGCTATGGCTGCTTGTACTTTGGAATTAATGTTCTTGTCAATCTCACACTCCTTCACTTCTAGCCATGAGTTGAATTCTGTTTCAATTTTAGTTGCTTGTTCGTTCCACTTCTGCTCTACAAGCTGCGTGGAATCTGTTTCTAGCTTTTCTACTCGATTGGCTAATACACCTATTTCGTCTACCCTGTTAGTGTTTGCTACTTGCAGGTTGTTGACCTGTTCAGTCAGCTCCTGCACGGCCTTAGGTATCGACTCATAATTCTGTTTCATATCTGCAATCTCTTTTTTCATGTTTTCTAACGATTGCACAAGTTGCTGGTCCCGCTCAGCTTGCCGGGGATCTCGCTCAGCTTGCTGGCGGTCTCGCTCGACTTGCTGTTGCGCAAATTCTGCCTGGTAATTCAGCACGCGCTCTAATATAGCCTGAAGCGAATACCCACCAGGCAGATTACCACTCTCTGGTTCCTGCTTTTCTGGTGGTGGTACAACTTCTTTCTCTACATCCCCTTGAGGACTAGTGGGCGGTGGCACCACTTCCTGTGCCCCTGCCCCCACATTCTCACATGTTATATCCTCAAAGAGAGTACTAGTACTACTTGAGGTACCCGGTTCCACATTTCCTGCACTAACTAATTGTTGTTCCTCAGTATCCATATTGCTCGGACGTTGACTACGCAACTTAACCATATTCATAAATTGCTTACTAAACCACAAAGTCTGACAGTTTTGCCCCTTGCACACAAAATACGTTAATTTATCTACACTAACTGCACACTAAAAATTACTATCTACCATCAACTTTGTCCTGTCACAAACACTAACACCAAACTACGCACAATATGCACACCACTAGCGAAATGAGATCACTTCACTGGAGCTCGACTTCTGCAAACAGGACAACTACACTGTAGTCTTACCTTTAGTTTATCTTATCTCGGGGTTCGGCTGCCCCCGGATTACGTAGTCGTTACAGCTTCTCAGTACTATCAGGATCGTCTTCTCAGACTCGTTTGCAGTAGTACGGTTTGTCATGAAAGAGTATTTACACATTCATTAAAACATAGCATTGATCATGATATACATACATACATTATCACTAAATACATATATATCTACACATACATAACAATCAACACTGAAAGAAAAATACATAAAATTTTATATTTGTGGCCACTGCAAATTCGGGCCCCACGTTTTTGGGCGACAGTTTCACGTCCAACTCTCTCGCGGATTGTAAAATTGTTGCTCTTTGGTTTATTTATTCTCTTTGTAACAACACATTTACGAAAAGAGTTACGTGAAATACTTTTAGCAATGCTGTGCTTTGCTTTTCTTTATCATCATTACCTTTTAGCGGAATAAAATGTATATATGGAAGTCTTATTGTTCTGTATCTGGCCTACAATTTAAGGAACGATTTTTCATAACTGCAACTCATGCTAAGAATCAATATATCTTCCCTACTTCATAGTGATTAAAAGTTGAAACTACTTTGTTATGAACACTGATGTTACAGTTCGTGTGATCGTTCAAAAACACAAGTTCGCAGTGGATTTTATTTCTCGTTAAAATGCTATTTCATACCACGACTAGCCCAAGAACATGAGACTCTCATTAAAAAATACGTTGTCACTATAAAGTTTGCCAGATCAGAACGGAGCACAGCAAGATTCCTATCAGATTCTGAAGGTACATTAAATTATTTGCACTGTAAATTATATCCTATCAGCAGCCCGCGTCAATCTGCAACACATCATAAAATCTGCTGATCTTCACTGCCAGTCTGGGAGCTAAAAGAAATAATATTATTTTACTATTATTTTACCGCTTCCTTGCGGTATGCTCGACTATATTGTAAGTCGTTTAAATACGCCGCGGCAGCGGCTCTTCGTTCTCCACGCAGCTCAGCACCACAGATAATATTTATATAACTGAAAAATGTCTCAACAGGATGGGATAATATGCAAGCAAGCTTAACAATAAGTAATACAAGTTTTCATTTAAACACCTCTATTAAAACCTTTAAATATCTCAGTGATTACAGACCTTTGTGAATTCACACGTAATGGCGTACATTGCTTAGTCTCGACAAAAGAATGCTACATTGGCGTTCTCTACGACAACAACAGGAGATCTTACTCGCACAACTTCCAAATTAAGACGACAAAGACATTCATATTCAACACGTATTATATACTAGTTCCTTTTTTAATCTCTGTTTAACATTTATCTTCTGTGTCGGTTTTATTACTCGCCGACGCAGACGTTTTCAGAAATAAATAATTAAAAAAAATACATAATTTTATACAATGACACAATATGATACATCTAATTCTCTAATTACTACATAATATATTGTTTTTGTTTCTCTAGACGTTACAGCTCCCTTCAAAATCTTGTCTTGTATAAGTTTGCCCCATGTGTCTCTGGGAACACAGAGATGAGCTTTAGTGTGACTTCAGCGCCAGTCAGTTAATGGAATCTTCATTTTGGCTTGGCTTCCACTGAATAGTTCGAGTGGAGCGTAGTGTGTTTCATTTGTTATTCATTTAATTACTGTAAGTTTGTTTGTTTAATGGGGAGCAAGACATTCAAAGACTGTTGGTATTAACTCCCCTAGTTGCGGGGTGTTGCTAATTCGTTCCAAATGGCCTACCACTTATTCAATGGCAAGGCAGTGGATTGGTCGGTTACTGTGAATACAAATTCACGCTATTTGTTTGTTGCCGAAATTGTTAAAGTGTCTGTGTCGTGATTCAATCACTAGCTACGTGTTTGAGCTGAATGGATATAAACCTTACATTGCCTTCTCAAAATTTGTTGCCACAGAAACCCTTAAGAGAACTAAGTTTTGTCACTGCATATGTTAACCTTTACTGGGAGCAATATTTCATGTAGTTAAATTTTGTCTTAAAATGTGTATTTCTCTAATGTAATAAACGAGTGATAAAAGAAAAAAGCAAAGGGGCCTGGTCCTTCCTATTGTGTCCGGTTTGTAACACGTATCAACGGGTAAATCATTTTACGCCATTCCCTGGACCAGAGTCTTGTTTCCTTGTTCTTCTTCAGACACAGTGCGAAACTCAATGCCAAGACTGCTTTTTCTGCATTTGTCGCCGTTCTCACTACTCGCAAAGCACACACGAACACGAATAGCGTCTGCTTCAGAGTGAGTTCAAACTGACAAACATTATTCAAACTGACGAACATTGTTCAAAGTGACGAACATTGTTCAAAGTGACGAACATTGCTTAAACTGACGAACATTGCTTAAACTGACGAACATTGCTTAAACTGACGAACATTGCTTCAACTGACGAACATTGTTTATAGTGACAACATTGTTTAAACTGACGTTGTTTAAACGTGAACGGACTTGCTTGGGAAAAGCGCAGCAAGATAAGGGCGATTTTGTCAAACACGTTTGTCGGTTACGTGGACGATAAGAGTTTGTCGGCTGCCGTACCGGAATGCTCTTCAGCAAGTAAGCTGGGCTGGAATCCCCGAGCTAAAAGCGCCGTCGACTGAAATGAGGCCCATAGTAATTTTGAGTCGCAGTGGAAATGACCGCTCCGTGCGTGCATGCAAGTCGACTCCAAGTGCTGCCGCGTATTCTTTTACGTCAAACTGCGGCCTCAATCAAGTTTGGTGCTCAGCCGTATCGTATAACACTCCACAACTCACGAGGTGGCTTTTTTGTTCAACACGAGACTTACGGAACAAACCGTTGGAAATTTTGAACTCCAGTTGGTTGGTTGGTTGGTTGGTTTGGGGAAGGAGACCAGACAGCGTGGTCATCGGTCACATCGGATTAGGGAAGGATTGGGAAGGAAGTCGGCCGTGCCCTTTCAGAGGAACCATCCCGGCATTTGCCTGGAGTGATTTAGGGAAATCACGGAAAACCTAAATCAGGATGGCCGGACGCGGGATTGAACCGTCGTCCTCCCGAATGCGAGTCCAGTGTCTAACCACTGCGCCACCCCGCTCGGTGAACTCCAGTTATGTGGGGTGTGAGCCACGTAATAAGTAGCACCCCTTTCATTCAATGACCTGGGACACACATCGAAACGCGATTTTCGGCAAATGTCGAGGGTCAAACAGTGTTTGTTTATTCTTGTTTTGTTTGGTTAACGTTTTTAGCG
Source organism: Schistocerca americana (assembly GCF_021461395.2). Lineage (NCBI taxonomy): Eukaryota > Metazoa > Arthropoda > Insecta > Orthoptera > Acrididae > Schistocerca > Schistocerca americana. Next base: position 1,537,979 of record NW_025726280.1, on the reverse strand, counting down.
CTGGTACCAATGGCGATACCCAGGAAAGTACGTTTTCTTAAATGAAACCGTATAGTTTCGATAACTGAATTCGAGAGCTCCTGAGAAGACAGTTAGAGTGACATACCGTTCGTTAGTGTTGACGATGAAACAAACTGTAAAAAAAAAAAATCAGGAAATGTCCAAGGATTTGAGAGCACGCTGGCCGGTAGGGCTGCTAATATTTTAAAAAATATGGGAGTACCGATGTATCGATATATAAAATGTATCGTTTCGGTGCCCGATACATCGAAAAGAGTATCGATGTATCGACGACGAAAATACCGACTTGCCGCCCTATAAGAATATAGGGAAAGGACTGGGAAGAGCAGTTGAACGAAATGGTCAGTGTCTTGAAAGGAAGATATAAGATAAACATCAACAAAAGCAAAACGAGGATAATGGAATGTAGTCGAATTAAGTCTCGTGATGCTGAGGGAATTAGATTAGGAAATGAGACACTTAAAGTAGTAAAGGAATTTTGCTATTTGGGGAGCAAAATAACTGATGATGGTCGAAGTAGAAAGGATATAAAATGTAGGCTGGCAATGGCAAGGAAAGCGTTTCTGAAGAAGAGAAATTTGTTAACATCGAGTATAGATTTAAGTGTTAGGAAGTCGTTTCTGAAAGTATTGGTATGGAGTGTAGCCATGTATGGAAGTGAAACATGGACGATAAATAGTTTGGATAAGAAGAGATAGAAGCTTTCGAAATGTGGTGCTACAGAAGAATACTGTAGATTAGATGGGTAGATCACATAACTAATGAGGAGGTATTGAATAGAATTGTGGAGAAGAGGAGTTTGTGGCACAACTTGACCAGAAGAAGGGGCCGGTTGGTAGGACATGTTCTGAGGCATCAAGGGATCCCCAATTTAGTACTGGAGGGCAGCTTGGAGGGTAAAAATCGTGGAGGGAGACCAAGAGATGGATACACTAAACAGATTCAGAAGGATGTAGGTTGCAGTAGGTACTGGGAGATGAAGAAGCTTGCACAGGATAGAGTAACATGGAGAGCTGCATCAATCCAGTCTCAGGACTGAAGAAAACAACAACAAAAACAACAAGAATATCGGCTGCACAAGGTAAATATAATGCTGGTTTTAGAGCTGTATACTTAAGTACTGACTTATTACTGGATATTCTGTACATCAACATGCTAGCAGCCTGCCTATCCCCCTGAGAGCAAGAACCGTAAGGAAAACGATACACGTTCACGCTTGGCGATAACCACTTTGTCAGCAATGGTAACTGCATGCAAGTGGCACAATAAAAGGAGTCCGATGGGTAAGTCGTTCGGTTTCGTCATATAACGGACTTGTCCGGAACACTTCATGTCGACTTGCCTGTTTTTTTTGTTTTTTGTTTTTTCTTCCATTTCTGCAAATGCCAGCGACCTAGCAGCTGTAGTGTAAAACTGCGTGGTGAAGCTGAACCTTGCAATTTGTGTTGGTAACGAAATGAAGAAATAACACACTAGCTGCCTTTCTTCACAAAGGAAATCTTGTTAATCTATTCACACCGTCACCCCCTAGTGGAATCGGCATTGTCCTCTGTGCTACCTATATTTGCTTCACACAGACAAAGCCAAATATTGCACGTAATGAAAGGTCAAAAAGTAGTGAGACTCCTTCACAAAATGAAAGTTAATTATGTTCTACTAAAATTTGAAAAAAGCAATTATTTACCGCAAACTGCGAAAAATTGTAATATAAAATAAAAGTATTGCCAATTCGATAGCAACAAATCGATTTTACAGGTGTACATCGATTATTTAATACATGAGTCGATATTTTAAGGAACTGATATCGACAAATTAATAAGAGACCTAGTGGGCAGAATGCATCGGCGGTGCAAACACCGCCAAGCAGAGGTCTGGTGCTACGCTGTGTCAATAGATTTCATCTTCATCTACATCTACATACATACTTTGCAATCCACCATACGGTGCGTGGCGGAGTGTACCTCGTACCACAACTAGCATCTTCTCTCCCTGTTCCACTCCCAAACAGGACGAGGGAAAAATGACTGCCTATATGCCTCTGTATGAGCCCCAATCTCTCTTATCTTATCTTTGTGGTCTTTCCGCGAAATGTAAGTTGGCGGCAGTAAAATTGTACTGCAGTCAGCCTCAAATGCTGGTTCTCTAAATTTCCTCAATAGTGATTCACGAAAATAACGCCTCGTTTCCTCTAGAGACTCCCACCCGAGTTCCTGAAACATTCCCGTAACACTCGCGTGATGATCAAACCTACCAGTAACAAATGTAGCAGCCCGCCTCTGAATTGCTTCTATATCCTCCCTCAATCCGACCTGATAGGGATCCCAAACGCTCGAGCAGTACTCAAGAATAGGTCTTATTAGTGTTTTATAAGCGGTCTCCTTTACAGATGAACCACAATCGACGTGACTGTGTCAAGCGCTACACTACTAATGGAGTATTCAAACATTATGGGATTCTTTTTCCTATTCATCTGCATTAATTTACTTTTATCTATATTTGGAGTTAGCTGGCATTCTTTACACCAATCACAAATCCTGTCCAAGTCATCTCATATCCTTCTAGAGTCACTCAACGACGACACCTTCCCGTACACCACAGCATCATCAGCAAACAGCCGCACATTGCTATCCACTCTATCCAAAAGATATGTAAATAGAAAACAACAGCGGACCTACCACACTTCCCTGGGGCACTCCAGATGATACCCTCACCTCCGATGAACACTCACTATCGAGGACAACGTACTGGGTTCTATTACTTAAGAAGTCTTCGAGCCACTCACATACTTGGGAACCAATCCCATTCGCTCGTACCTTATTTAGGAGTTTGCAGTGGGGCACCGAGTCAAACGCTTTCCGGAAGTCAAGGAATATGGCATCCGTCTGATACCCTTCATCCACGGTTCGCAAGATATCATGTGAAAAAAGGGCGAGTTCTGTTTCGCAGGAGCGATGCTTTCTAAAGCCGTGCTGATGCGCGGACAGCAACTTCTCTGTCTCAAGGAAATTCATTATATTCGAACTGAGAATATGTTCGAGAATCCTGCAACAAACCGATGTTAAGGATACTGGTCTGTAATTTTGAGGATCCGTCCTTCTACCCTTCGTATATACAGGCGTCACCTGCGCTTTTTTCCAGCCTGTTTACTTGTCTGCGCTGCAGGCCACTTATTTCTGCTTCAACATTCCTTCCGTACGGACATGGACACCAGTGAGGAGAGCGGAACGAGACGTATTGCCACGGAATGTGTGATCAGCCAGACGACAGAATGTCCATCACTGTCATCTGTCACATTGTAAGTAGGCTGTTTAGGTTTTTATGTTGGTAACGCCACATAGCGCTGTATATGAAAATCACTGGCTGTGCTGTGTGCAGTCTGTGGCTGGTTGCCATTGTTGAAATAATCTATATTGTAGTGTTGGGCAGTTGTATGTTAACAGCGAGTAGAGTTGCGCAGTTGGAGGTGAGCCTCCAGCAGTGGTGGATGTGGGGAGAGAGGCGGCAGAGTTTTGAGAACGGACGATCTGAACGTGTGTCCGCCAGAAAGAGTAAATTTGTGACTGGATGTCATGAACTGATATATATATATATATATATATATATATATATATATATATATATATATATATATAATGACTTTTGAACACTGTTAAGGTAAATACATTGTTTGTTCTCTGTCAAAATCTTTCATTTGCTAACTATGCTTATCAGTAGTTAGTGCCTTCAGTAGTTTGAATCTTTTATTTAGCTGGCAGTAGTGGCGCTCGCTGTATTGCTGTATTTCGAGTAACGAAGATTTTTGTGAGGTAAGTGATTTGTGAAAGGTATAGTTTAATGTTAGTCAGGACCATTCTTTTGTAGGGATTATTGAAAGTCAGCGTTGCGCTAAAAATATTGATCAGAATGAGTAAAGAGAGAAATATCTGAGTACGTTCAGTTCTGCTCAGCTGTTTGAAAATCAAATAACGCAAGAGGTTTATCAGCACAGTCATTCATACATTTTTCTAAGGGGACGTTTCAACATAATCAGGCCCTCGACGAGCATGCTTTCGAACGTTGTGCAGAATTTTGTCGCTTTGCCCTTCAGCAGCTGAGAGATGACTCCACGTTTTTCCAGAGTGTGCTCTTTACCGATGAAGCAGCCTTTACCAACCATGCAGTGCTGGGCAGCCTAAAATGCACACTGGCTTCCTCAGGTGCAACATCAACGGCAGTGGAGCGTAAACATACGGTGCGGCACCGTAGGGAATTACGTTGGGCGGCCTCACATCATGCCAGGCGTCCTAATTGGACATTCGCACGCACACTTTGAGACGGACACTCTGCCGGCTCTTCTGGAGGGGCTACCGCCGGTTACTGGACAGCGCACGCGGCTGCGACACGACGGGCGAGCAGCTCGCGTGTCCCGTGTTGCAAACCAAATACTGAACGAGAACTTTCCTCGACGTTGGATAGGACGAAATTCTGTTCTCAGGTGGCCTGCGAGGCCCCCCGATTTGACTCCTCTCAGATTCTTTCTCTGGGGAACTCTCTAAGGTGCAGTCTGTGACGAAGCCCCAACTGCGCCAGACGACGTGTGTCGTCGAACCGGCAGTGCATGTTCTACCATACACCTTGTGAGCGACGTGTCGGTGCTATTCTGTCATTCTGTGCAACGGATTAATCTGAGATGTACCCTATATGCTGTGACTCCTGCAAGATGCAATTTCCACCCGCACACTACTACAGAAGACAGACAGACGCTCCTAACGTTCTAAAGAGAAATGCCTGAAAAACCTTCAGCAATAAATATCTTCTGGAGTTGTCCGCTGTAAGGAAATGACACAAAAATTCACAAAATTTCTTACGTAACTAGTGGGATACTTGGGTACTGGAGTAGTGATGGTTAGTGTAAGAAAAAACATGAAACTAACTACAATTATTTATTTTTCAAAAATTCTGAGAAATCACAGTGGCACTTTTAGTTATGAATTGAACAAGTTATATCCTGGTTCTTTTCTGAATGTGAAGTTACCTCTCAAGGATAGGATTCGCTAATGAAATTTCTACACAAAGTTTAAGATTGTTATTGACTTGGCAGAATGGCTGAGAGGCGTGCCTACTCAACTTGAATAATTGTCCTTTAGTTTAGGATGTTGCTAGATACGGTCGAGGCTGTCGCGTGTGAAATGCAGTGAAGTGTACTGTTGTGGAGGAAATATGGGGCTCGCGAGAGCTGTAGCGCACAATACCGTAAGCTACGATGACTGCTGTCTGCGCCGCTCGCTGCTGACAAATAAGATAACTCTCGTTCTATCTGGACTGACCTTCGCCAATCAAACTCTCCCTACGCCTTGATCAAGTCAAGGATTCCTATTCGCCCCTAGTCTAACTATTGGCGTGGTAGACCGGTCAGATAACCAGTCCACCACGATGCCAGTCAAAATTCGCTCGCAGGCGTTTAACTACACCTACGTCCGTTCACACAGTACAATAAGTGTGGCGGCCAACGCAGTGAACGACGCTTAATCGCGAGGACTCAATACAGAGTCGCACACCGATTCGCTCTCGACAGAGGTGCTGTCCCAGTGAAGTACTAAGGAGAGACTTGTTCCTCGCTCTTTCGAGTCCACGTAGGAACGCACTCGCTCTCGTTACGTGTTCTCGCTCCAAGAGCGACAACGGAACGGCCCCTCTCCACAACAGACGTGAAGGGGTATATCTTTCAGTCTCTTCCACCACTCCCTCAACTCAAGGCGTCAGAAATATCGTCTGCCAATCAGCATTGCTCTTCTAAAACGGGAATCTGTAGCATCGGCATTTGGCGTTTGCTGTCTCCCTGTGAAAACCTCTGAAACTGCGTGCTATGTTGGTAAAGAATGCGTAGGCTGGGCGCTCCCACACAATGTAGCGGAATTTGCTTTTAAGCCGAACACGGGGTCGTTCTCCCTTTCACTCGGGCAAACACTGTCTGCTCTACAGGCGGTCGCCCGTCGACATGGATAGGTTGACTCATCCTCAGAAGGGACCGGCCCCCCGGCGTGCGGTTTGCCTCTCCCGAACTAAAAGCCAGTGTGACCGTCATGTCTTGAATGTGTGTGTGTGCGCCAGCCTCGAGTATTTCAATCTCGGTGCGCGCTTGCGATTTACTAGTTATTTGCACATTGTTTACATGGAGTCATACAACACTGAATTTATCTTATCAAGTTCGGGTTCGAATGAAGCGTCTTGATGTGCGGAATATGATTGTGAGGGTGGAATATGTAGGCAACGAAGGTCAGGAGAACACGACGTCTTACAGCCTGTACACCAGCAATTACAAATGTTGCTTTCAGTGCATGCTGAACACTTTGAACTGCAGCAGTAACCGATCTAACAACTGCGCCAGTCACTTAGTCTTGTATATGTGTTACCGACCGCAGCGCCGTATTCTGCCTGTTTACATACGTGTGTATTTGAGTGCGTATGCCTCTATCCGTTTCTTTGGCGCTTCAGTGTAGATCGGAATGAGTAGAAGAGAAATGACATTCAAAACATTTAGTAAACATTTGTTATCGTGTCTGTTACTGCGTAATTCAAATGGTTCAAATGGCTCTGAGCACTATGGGACTTGACTGCTGAGGTCATCAGTCCCCTACAACTTAGAACTACTTACACCTAACTAACCTAAGGACATCACACACATCCATGCCCGAGGCGGGATTCGAACCTGCGACCATAGCGGTCGCGCGATTCCAGCCTGTAGCACCTAGAACCGCTCTGCCACCCCGGCCAACTATTGCGTAATTCTCTTGATTATAAGCACAGCTGGTATTATACACGATTGTCATGCGCAGTCACTGACGTTTTGCTGTCCAGCGCCATCTGTCGGACATTGTGAACTTTGCTTTTTTTGTTTTAATAAAACGCCATGTCATTCCAAGCGTGTGTGTCAATTTTTAACTCTCTATCTACATTATTCCGTGGTTTATTAAGTTTTCAAATTTATACTGACTTTTTGATCACCCAGTATATTGACAACGTAAGATCTAGTTTTACGCTTCCTTGACGCACGCCCGCTCTTGCTTTCGTTTCTGCGGAGCGTTCACCGTCCAGCACAACGTACTGCTTTTTGTTGGTCAATTATCCGTCAAGTCAGTCACATAATTTTGCAACAACATTGATTGTATCTTGCTTTGCCTAACTCCTGTAGGAAATCTGGCAACTCAGAGTGTGTAGTATTCCACTTCTGATAGTTAGCATCCGAAAGTTCTGACACTGTAATGTCCTGAAGAAGTGCTGTGTTGCCTTCCTGAGTCGATGATTAATTGATTAATAAGAGGAGCTGTAATGAGAGAGAGAATCAGATGCGCCAGCAGTCGCAGCATGTTGACGTTACCTGAAAAGGCGATTTTAGTGAAGCTGTATTATCAGAATGGGGTATGTGCTACTTCAGCGTTACGATCCTATCGCCGTAGGAAGGAGATCCGAACGGGTAAAGGTCCGTTGACAAATGCAGCAGTGGCGAGAATTATTTCGAAGTTCATTAACTTTCGGATTTGGTTTAGCAAGCATGTTATTAATTTTGTGGCGCCAACCTTCTACAGCGTCGGTTGTTCGGTGGCGCCGTTTGCAGCAGCTCCAAAGGTTGGAAGGGGTTTCTACATTTTCCAACCATCTATCTACGAAGTAGTCAAAAAATTCAGAGAGTTTGGGGATGTCCGGTACATGTGAATGTATCTCCAGCCAACCATCACATACATCTTCAGGCCGTAGAAACGCCAGCGCAGCACACGTGCGAACATGTTGTCTCACTTCTTCGTTTTCTTTGTATTCACGAGTAAGTCCTAGCTATTGAACTTTTCTCCAGAGACACCTTTTCGTATGGAGAATAACATCCGTGCACTTCAGCTTGTAACCTCCCAACAGTAAAAATATATAATTATCTTTCACATTTAGTGTAACCTCCCGCAAAAAGAAAATTCCGTAACCTCCCAACAGTAAAAACAATATAATTATATATTTCATTCACATTCAGTGTAACTGCCCAGCAGATAAATTCCGTAACTTACCAACAATAGAATGTGACTAATCTCTCAATAAAAAATGTGACTCACTTATAACCTTTCAATAATTGACTGTGAATTTAAACTGGTGAATTTTGGACGTCAGCAGTGCTGCGTCATGGCCCTGAAAGATCATACTGAATAAATTGAAAATTCTTACCTCAGTCAAGTCGCCAGATAACGCGTATATATCTGCTCCTATATGAAACTAAACTTTTCTGGCGCAGTCCTGTGCACTGTTGGCCGATAGGTTTGTCATGTACAAAAAGAAACCACTGATTTTTCTTTACAATAATGGATTGGAGAAATTAGTAAAATTCTATAAATTGAGATGAATAATTGTCAAAAGTTAATTTTTTATGAGAAAGATTAATAAGAGATTTTTTAAAACATTTTACATGGGACTTGGTATAACAATAGTACATATGCGCGAGTCTGCTTTTACCTTATACTACATGTCTCAGGCACCGCCATCGCTCCCCACGAGTGGCCCAGCCAACTTCACACACACGACTGCTAGCTACCACTTACTCCTACTGCCACTCAGTTCCTACTGCAGACAACACTGCTCTCTGGTCTGAGATTCTCTTACAGCTTACATATCGCAGGCAGTGTGTGAGCAATCCATCGAAATTACATCTGCTCGAGTGCGCTAGCGAGAAATTCCTCAATCATGGACCTCTTACAAGTTGTCGGAAATACAACTTTAATTGCTGAAATCGCAGCTGATTCGAAGTCTACGGTCACGTTTGCAGGTTTCCATTCTGGAATTTTTTCCATCAAATTTCGGAAAAGACGGACGTACGTCTCTTTTCTTTTGTTTGGCAGTACTGCAAAGGCAACTGGATAGATGTTTGTCTCATTATATGTACTCCCAAAGTCGGCGTGAATGGTGCATAGTTGCGAAAACTGTTTGCTGCAGCCCTTGAACGTACCATCCATAGAAAAGTCTCGTTTACTCCTTAGAGCCTCTCTTCCTGCCCTTCCGCTTGAAACTATTATCCTCTCTCCTAGTTTGTCGTCGCTCAACAGAAAACTGCTGCCGTCGTTCATAGCTAGTAAATCTGCCATTAGGTCAATTTCTTCTCTTGTCGATGGATCTCTCTCATTTCCCTGTGATTTTGCCGCTGATAGTACAAAGCTCTCTTCGTCGTTTGCTGCTGTGGCGTTTCAGTGACAAAATCATAGCCTCGATTATGCAGGCAACCCAGCTCCTCCGAATGTATTTTTGAAATAGACGTCTCTTTGTCTCTCGCCCCATTCTTTGCGTGGTTCAAAGTCTTCCTTACTTCCAACCGAGCGACATCCGGAGGTCCACATTGATGCTCGAATGAAAACAGCACTGTCGAATCCTTCGTTTCCAGCTTTCCCCGGCTGTCTGTGTTGAACAGCGCCGCGTCACTGTTCCATCTTCTTCAGTTCTCTTCACTATGTAAGAATAACCTTCGTAGTCGCAACATGCCTTACCGTGATTAGTGGTTGAAAATTCCACATCTGAACTACTGTGTCAAAAATACACGAATCGCGCGATGTGAACTCTTGGACAGCCACAGGCAGACCGGCACTGAGGCTGTGTTTGTGTATCAGACAGTCGCCGGCTGTGCCCAGTGCCGGGGGAGGGGGGCAGGTCCCTGTGTCCGAGGAGCAGGCAGCAGGTAGTTTAGCGTGATTAGGACGGCCCGGTAAGCCCGGCACAAAGGGAGCAGGTGTTGGGCGCGAATCTCACTGGGCGCGATTTTCATAGATTCGTTCTGAAATCTGTGCTAGCGCACGAGATTGCCAAAAGAGTGTCCGATGATTTTTCAAAAACCCGTTAATTTGATATAGCTACGGACTGTAGTATTTACAAAGCCGAGAAAATAGTTTCATTAATTGAATCAGTTTTTACAGGAAGTGACCGGTTTGTTCCGCTTTCTGCTTCCCAAACTACGTCCATTTTCAGTCAGTTAAGAGAAATAACCCAGTTCTGTAAGACAGAAATTTTGGTAACGGTACGCTCTGCTCTACTGTAGCGTGTCGTCCCTCTCCCTCCAGATGGAACGGTTACCGCGTGTACAGGGTGTTAAAAGGTACGACCAAACTCTGAGGAAACATTCCTCACACATAAAGAAAGAAAATATGTTTGTGGACATGTGTCCGGAAACGCTTACTTTCCATGTTAAAGCTCATTTTATTACTTCTCTTCAAATCACATTAATCATGGAATGGAAACACACAGCAACAGAACGTACCAGCGTGACTTCAAACACTTTGTTACAGGAAATGTTCAAAATGTCCTCCGTTAGCGAGGATACATGCATCCACCCTCCGTCGCACGGAATCCCTGATGCGCTGATGCAGCCCTGGAGAATGGCGTATTGTATCACAGCCGTCCACAATACGAGCACGAAGAGTCTCTACATTTGGTACCGGAGTTGCGTAGACAAGAGCTTTCAAATGCCCCCATAAGTGAAAGTCAAGAGGGTTGAGGTCAGGAGAGCGTGGAGGCCACGGAATTGGTCCGCCTCTACCAATCCATCGGTCACCGAATCTGTTGTTGAGAAGCGTACGAACACTTCGACCGATATGTGCAGGAGCTCCATCGTGCATGAACCACATGTTGTGTCGTACTTGTAAAGGCACATGTTCTAGCAGCACAGGTAGAGTATCCCGTATGAAATCGTGATAACGTGCTCCATTGACCGAAGGTGGAAGAACATGGGGCCCATTCGACGCATCACCAACAATGCCTGCCCAAACGTTCACAGAAAATCTGTGTCGATGACGTGATTGCACAATTGCGTGCGGATTCTCGTCAGCTCACACATGTTGATTGTGAAAATTTACGATTTGATCACGTTGTAATGAAGCCTCATCCGTAAAGAGAACATTTCCACTGAAATGAGGATTGACACATTGTCGGATGAAGCATTCGCAGAAGTGTACCCGTGGAGGCCAATCAGCTGCTGATAGTGCCTGCACACGCTGTACACGGTACGGTATCAACTGGTCCTCCCGTAGCACTCTCCATACAGTGACGTGGTCAACGTTACCTTGTACAGCAGCAACTTCTCTGACGCTCACATTACGGTTATCGTCAACTGCACGAAGAATTGCCTCGTCCATTGCAGGTGTCCTCGTCGTTCTAGGTCTTTCCCAGTCGCGAGTCATACGCTGGAATGTTCCGTGCTCCCTAAGACGCCGATCAATTGCTTCGAACGTCTTCCTGTCGGGACATCTTCGTTCTGGAAATCTGTCTCGATACAAACGTACTGCGCCACGGCTATTGCCCCGTGCTAATCCGTACATCAAATGGGCAGCATCTGCCAACTTCGCATTTGTAAACATTGCACTGACTGCAAAACCACGTTCGTGATGAACAATAACCTGTTGATGGTATGTACTAAAATGAGCTCTAACATGGAAATTAAGCGTTTCCGGACACATGTCCACATAACATCTTTTCTTTATTTGTGTGTGAAGAATGTTTCCTGAAAGTTTGGCCGTAACTTATTGTAACACCCTATATATACACTCCTGGAAATGGAAAAAAGAACACATTGACACCGGTGTGTCAGACCCACCATACTTGCTCCGGACACTGCGAGAGGACTGTACAAGCAATGATCACACGCACGGCACAGCGGACACACCAGGAACCGCGGTGTTGGCCGTCGAATGGCGCTAGCTGCGCAGCATTTGTGCACCGCTGCCGTCAGTGTCAGCCAGTTTGCCGTGGCATACGGAGCTCCATCGCAGTCTTTAACACTGGTAGCATGCCGCGACAGCGTGGACGTGAACCGTATGTGCAGTTTACGGACTTTGAGCGAGGGCGTATAGTGGGCATGCGGGAGGCCGGGTGGACGTACCGCCGAATTGCTCAACACGTGGGGAGTGAGGTCTCCACAGTACATCGACGTTGTCGCCAGTGGTCGGCGGAAGGTGGACGTGCCCGTCGACCTGGGACCAGATCGCAGCGACGCACGGATGCACGCCAAGACCGTAGGATCCTACGCAGTGCCGTAGGGGACTGCACCGCCACTTCCCAGCAAATTAGGGACACTGTTGCTCCTGGGGTATCGGCGAGGACCATTCGCAACCGTCTCCATGAAGCTGGGCTACGGTCCCGCACACCGTTAGGCCGTCTTCCGCTCACGCCCCAACATCGTGCAGCCCGCCTCCAGTGGTGTCGCGACAGGCGTGAATGGAGGGACGAATGGAGACGTGTCGTCTTCAGCGATGAGAGTCGCTTCTGCCTTGGTGCCAATGATGGTCGTATGCGTGTTTGGCGCCGTGCAGGTGAGCGCCACAATCAGGACTGCATACGACCGAGGCACACAGGGCCAACACCCGGCATCATGGTGTGGGGAGCGATCTCCTACACTGGCCGTACACCACTGGTGATCGTCGAGGGGACACTGAATAGTGCACGGTACATGCAAACCGTCATCGAACCCATCGTTCTACCATTCCTAGACCGGCAAGGGAACTTGCTGTTCCAACAGGACAATGCACGTCCGCATGTATCCCGTGCCACCCAACGTGCTCTAGAAGGTGTAAGTCAACTGCCCTGGCCAGCAAGATCTCCGGATCTGTCCCCCATTGAGCATGTTTGGGACTGGATGAAGCGTCGTCTCACGCGGTCTGCACGTCCAGCACGAACGCTGGTCCAACTGAGGCGCCAGGTGGAAATGGCATGGCAAGCCGTTCCACAGGACTACATCCAGCATCTCTACGATCGTCTCCATGGGAGAATAGCAGCCTGCATTGCTGCGAAAGGTGGATATACACTGTACTAGGGCCGACATTGTGCATGCTCTGCTGCCTGTGTCTATGTGCCTGTGGTTCTGTCAGTGTGATCATGTGATGTATGTGACCCCAGGAATGTGTCAATAAAGTTTCCCCTTCCTGGGACAATGAATTCACGGTGTTCTTATTTCAATTTCCAGGAGTGCATATATGTGTGTGTGTGTGGATGACGCAGGAGTTGTCGTCTGATGGTCTCCACTGGAAACCTACCTGTTGATGGAGCTGGCCAAGGCGACATGTCGTCACTCTCTACAGTGTGTTAGAACAGCGGTAGACTGACGAGCGTTATCCTGTTGGAAAACGCCACTTGCAGTGCTGCTGCTGATTGGCAGCACAACAGTCTCGCACTCGGGCTACGAGAGCGCTCCTGCCGTCACACGAAGTAACTCCAGTGCGCCTAGCACACAGGGAAGTTGGTCGCAGTCCAGCAACTGCCCTCCTAACGAAGCACTTTTGAGCAGGAAACACAACAAACCTGCGAGCTGCCTTCTGATTAGCTCTCGCGTGACACCACCGAAGTCGCGAATGGCGATCGTATGTGGCCAGTGGAACAGGGCGTCTGGCTCAGAGCTGTCCTCGAAGTAACCGATTTGTAACAGTTGGCTGTGTGGCTGTGGCGCCAACCGCTGCCCTCCACTCTCGGCAGTGCCACGTCGCCGTCCTGTGGCCGTGGCTGCTCGTGAACACCGGCGCCACCAGTCGTCTACAGTGGCTGCGTTCCCGCCGAGTGTTTCTGCAGTACTGCAGAAGGTACACCCAGCTTCTCGCAGCCCCATTACGCGACCTTGTGCAGACTCAGTGAGGTGTTCGTAATGCCGCTTAACGGGGGTACGACGTCAAACGGGCCGGCTTAGAGCGGGAGAGGCACCACAGGACATTTTATTTTCTACTTCTATACTTTTACAAACATATTCATAAAAATGAAGTTTAAAACGTAACAGCTCCTTCATTTTTTCATAAATTACATAGACTCTAGAGTTTCAGACACCTGTAAGTATGGTTTGTATGCTGTGTAAAATTCATAGAACAGTGTTACTTTTGAAGAAAAGTGTACCTACAGCAACAAATGCAGCCAGTGGTAAGTGAAAAAATGATGAAATTTCACATGTAAAAAAAATTATTTTGTTGTGTCTTTGCACTTCCACTGGTATGACTGTGAATCCTGAATCCTTCCTGGTCATGCTGACAAAGTTTTGTGAATTTGTTTGTAAAAGTATAGACAGTAGAAATTAAAATGTCCTGTGGTGCCTCTCCTGCTCCAAGTCGGCCCGTTTGACGTCCTACCCCCCCCCCCCGCCCCCCCTTAAGGGCATTCTTGACTAACATCATCTCACTACGCCGATTCTCAAAGGTGACGAACGCTCAAGTCCATTGCAGTGCACATGTAAAGCAAACCCGACCTGCTTCGTCATATCGGCGCAACCAGCGCTCGTCCTGAGCGACCGAGGCGGAGTATAAACAGACATCTTTTCAGATGTACAAACACGCCTTGCAACTTCTGTTCGTACCGAGCGAGGTGGCGCAGTGGTTACACACTGGACTCGCATTCGGTAGGACGCCGGTTCAATCCCGCGTCCGGCCATCCTCATTTAGGTTTTCCGTGATTTCCCTAAATCACTCCTGGCAAATGCCGGGATGGTTCCTCTGAAAGGGCACGGCCGACTTCCTTCCCCATCCTTCCCTAATCAGATGAGACCGATGACCTCGATGTCTGGTCTCCTTCCCCAAACAACCCAACTTCTGTTCGTGTCGCACAACTCCTTCGTGGTGTGTTTATATTTCTCTTCAGTGTAGTAACTGCAGAGTCTTGGACTGCAAGGAAGCAAGGAAGAGGATGTTGTCATGGGTCATGGATATCCTCTTTCTACATCACAAATGCACAAGTGGATTACTGGGGTCGTTCAGCAAGTAATGCCCCACATTTTTTTAAAAAAGCCATAATATACATAGAGAAATGTCCTTGTTGGTGTTTCACACTTCTACATCTACATACATACTCTGCAATCCACCATACGGTGCGTGGAGGAGGGTACCTCGTACCACAACTAGTATCTTCTCTCCCTGTTCCACTCCCAAACAGAACGAGGGGAAAATGACTACCTATTTGTCTCTTATCTTTGTGGTCTTTCCGCGAAATGTAAGTTGGCGGCAGTAAAATTGTACTGCAGTCAGCCTCAAATGCTGGTTCTCTAAATTTCCTCGGTAGCGATTCACGAAAAGAACGCCTTCTTTCCTCCGGAGGCTCGCACCCGAGTTCCTGAAGCATTTCCGTAACACTCGCGCGATGATCAAACCTACCAGTAACAAATCTGGCAGCCCGCCTTTGAATTCCATCTATGTCCTCCCTCAATCCGACCTGATAGGGATCCCAAACGCTCGAGCAGTACTCAAGAATAAGTCGTATTAGTGTTTTATAAGCGGTCAGGTCTCCTTTACAGATGAACCACATCTTCCCAAAATTCTACCAACGAACCGAAGACGACTATCCGCTTTCCCGACAACTGCCACTACATGCTTGTCCCAATTCATATCGCTCTGCTATATTACGCCCAAATATTTAATCGACGTGACTGTCAAGCGCTACACTACTAATGGAGTATTCAAACATTACGGGATTCTTTTTCCTATTCATCTGCATTAATTTACTTTTATCTATATTTGGAGTTAGCTGCCATTCTTTACACCAATCACAAATCCTGTCCAAGTCATCTTGTATCCTCCTACAGTCACTTCATGTATGTCCTGTGCGCCGGTGAAGTTTCGAAAGGACCTGGCAGATGGCAGTGCCGTGGTACAGCGTCAAAATAGCGTCTTCATACGACTCACGCTACAAGCAGCCTGCTGTTATTGAATTGTTATGTGCAGAAAAAGAAAACGTGGCGAACATACATAAACGTCTGTTTGCAGCGTATGGCCATGCTGCAGTTGACAGGAGTACGGTTGGGTGACGGGTAGAGAAAGTTACAGCCTGAGGAATTGCAGAAACAGAGCTCCACGGCCAGCCACGCTCGGGACGTCCTGTCACAGCCACTGCTCCAGACGGGCTGATTCGTGCGGATGGCATTATTCGTGTCGACCGGCGCATCACAACACGCCAACTGTCTCTACATTTGCCGCTCAGCATTGGAAGTGTACGTCTGCAATGATCGAGACTCTCGGACATTCAAACAGGTGCTCATTGTGGGTTCCACGAATGCTCACAGTGGACCACAAGATTCAAAGAAAGGCCATTTCATCTGAATTGTTGGAGCGTTTTGCGACCGACGGAGAGGCGTTTGTGTCACTCGTTGTTACGGGGGGCGAAAGCTGGGAGCAGCACTTTGCGCCGGAAATATGGCTACGCGTACAAGACAAGAGGTTCTGCCAGCAAGAAGTGCATACCCTTCCACAACGTTGGCGCATGGCCACAAAACGTGATAGATATTATGTTGAAAAAAAGGGCATGGATAAAACATGTCGATGTGTATTGTCATCAAATTCTGACCCTTAACAATAAGTAAGTTCTGAGAAAAAAAAGTGGAGCGTTACTTAGTGAACGACGGTCGTGATACGGTCCTTTCTTGAGAACAGAGTCCATGTTGTGTGGTGCAAGCTTATCAGTAATGCTGCTCTTGCAGACAATATCGGTAATGGTGCTGTATACACAAAACTGGATGCTGTGTACTGGCGTAGCATGTGGTGAGCTGTGCCACTTGGCGAATGAATGGCAGACGCCAACCTGGAGTAGGGAGTCCAGTCACAGAGCCCGCTCCCCGATCACCGGCGGCGGCCTACACACGTGCTGTCGAGAGAGTGTTGGCGGCGCGTTGCCTGCTGGTGTGTCTCTGGCCTCTCTCGTGATAGGCGCGCCCGACCCGACACCTACTGATCGCTCTCTGCGCGACGTAGCCGACCACACCGACAGCTTCTGCCAGCACAGTAGCAGCAGCAGCATTAGCGATGTCACACTGTTAAACATTAAATGTAATTGAAATGAGTGGAGTGGACTCTACTTCCATGCTAAGCTCCGAACTTTTAAAGATTCCAAAGGAGCAACATAATGTTGTCTTGTGACAGCCAGAGCGAGAGCACCAGCAGCAGCGAGTACTGTTTGTATAAAGCGTTTATTTTGCATTTTGTTTACGACCTTCCACTAAGGAAGGGATTCTATTTGTGTTTATCTGCTCTGCATAGTAACTAACAGTTCTTGATAAAACTTTACGTAGTTTTCGTGTTAGATTTCTTAGTTTTTTCTTGATCATTTAGAACAGAAAGCGTCCTAAAACCGTCTTTTGTTTGTTTCGCGGCCGTTAGCCACTAGTCACTTGAATCAGCAGTTGTCTTGTGACAGCCAGAGCGAGAGCACCAGCAGCAGCGAGTACTGTTTGTATAAAGCGTTTTTGTACTTATTTGCTGCGCTTAGCTTTTAAATAGTTTTTCTGGGAAAACCTAGCGTAGTTTTCGCGTCTCGTATTTCAGTGAGTGTTTCTTGATTATCAGAGTAGCTCATCAGAAGATTATCTTGGGAATTTGTCACCGTATAGAGTAGGGTAAACATAGTCATGTGTAGGGACTGTGGTTGTTGTGAGCGGACGCAAGGAGAATTGGCCACTCTTCGGGGGCAGGTGGAGGCTTTGTCTGTTAGGCTCATCGAGCTCGAGGCGCAGGCGTCGGCTCGTAGTGGCGTTGGGGCAACTGTGGTGAGACCTATGCCTACTCCGGTGGCCTTGGAATCACATGGAACCCCTGATGTCGCTGCGTCTTCCGGCAGTGAGCATCTTACCGGTCAGCCATCACTCCAGGGTGAATGGCGGGCTCGCGCGTGCCTGGCCGAAAGGCGAAGGTGGGATCTGGCCGCGTGGCAGCTGCCTTACCCCTTTCCAACAGGTACGGGGTGCTTCCTAGTGGTGATGACATCGTTTCCGAGCCACCACAGGATGCCTCGCCTGTTGGGCCAGTGGCCGATTCTCCGGCAAGGTCCCGACAGTCACAGTGGGCGGGCCTATTAGTTATAGGGAGCTCCAACGTTAGGCGGGTTATGGAGCCCCTCAGGAAAATAGCGGGTAGGTCGGGGAAGAATGCCAGTGTGCACTCGGTGTGCTTGCCGGGGGGTCTCGTCCGTAATGTGGAGGAGGCCCTTCCGGCAGCTATTGAACGCACTGGGTGTGACCGGCTGCAGATGTCGGAACGAATGACGCCTGCCGCTTGGGTTCTGAGGCCATCCTTGGTTCCTTCCAGCGGCTGGCTGATTTGGTGAAGACAACCAGCATCGCACGCGGAGTGCAAGCTGAGCTTAATATCTGCAGCATAGTGCCCAGAGTCGATCGCGGTCCTCTGGTTTGGAGCCGTGTGGAGGGTCTAAACCAGAGGCTCAGACGACTCTGCGACTATAATGGTTGCAAATTCATCGACCTCCGTTATTGGGTGGAGAACTGTAGGGCCCCCCTAGACAGGTCAGGCGTGCACTACACACCGGAAGCAGCTACTAGGGTAGCAGAGTACGTGTGGCGTGCACACGGGGGTTTTTTAGGTTAGGGGGACCCCCCCTTGGGCGAAACGATAAAATACCTGACGGCTTACCAGAGAGGACATTATCATCGTTGATAAAGAACATCCGTCCTCAGAGACCAAAAACAGGAAAAGTTAACGTAATATTGGTAAACTGCAGGAGTATCCAGGGCAAGGTTCCTGAATTAGTATCTCTTATTGAAGGAAATAGTGCGCATATAGTATTAGGAACGGAAAGTTGGTTAAAACCGGAAGTGAACAGTAACGAAATCCTAGACACAGAATGGAATATATACCGCAAGGATAGGATAAACGCCAATGGTGGAGGAGTATTTATAGCAGTAAAGAATTCGATAATATCCAGTGAAGTTATTAGCGAATGCGAATGTGAAATAATCTGGGTTAAGTTAAGTATCAAAGGTGGGTCAGATATGATAGTCGGATGCTTCTATAGACCACCTGCATCAGCAACCGTAGTAGTTGAGCGCCTCAGAGAGAACCTGCAGAACGTCGTGAAGAAGTTTCGTGATCATACTATTGTAATAGGGGGAGACTTCAATCTACCAGGTATAGAATGGGACAGTCATACAATCAGAACTGGAGCCAGGGACAGAGACTCTTGTGACATTATCCTGACTGCCTTGTCCGAGAATTACTTTGAGCAGATAGTTAGAGAACCAACTCGTGAAGCTAACGTTTTAGACCTCATAGCAACAAATAGACCGGAACTTTTCGACTCCGTGAATGTAGAAGAGGGTATCAGTGATCATAAGTCAGTGGTTGCATCAATGACTACAAGTGTAATAAGAAATGCCAAGAAAGGAAGGAAAATATATTTGCTTAACAAGAGTGATAGGGCACAAATCGCAGAATATCTGAGTGACCACCATCAAACGTTCATTTCTGAGGAAGAGGATGTGGAACAAAAATGGAAAAAATTCAGAAACATCGTCCAGTACGCCTTAGATAAGTTCGTACCGACTAAGGTCCAAAGCGAGGGGAAAGATCCACCGTGGTATAACACTCATGTACGAAAGGTACTACGGAAACAAAGAAAGCTTCATCATAGGTTTAAGAGTAGTCGAATCATAGCTGATAAGGAAAAGCTGAACGAAGCGAAAAAGAGCGTAAAGAGAGCAATGAGAGAAGCATTCAACGAATTCGAACATAAAACATTGGCAAACAATCTAAACAAGAACCCTAAAAAGTTTTGGTCATATGTAAAATCGGTAAGCGGATCTAAATCCCCTATTCAGTCACTCGTTGACCACGATGGCACCGAAACAGAGGACGACCGAAGAAAGGCAGAAATACTGAATTCAGTGTTCCGAAACTGTTTCACTGCGGAAAATCGTAACACGGTCCCTGACTTCAGCCGTCGCACGGACGCCAAAATGGAAAATATTGAAATAAACGATATCTGAATTGAAAAACAACTGCTATCACTTAGTAGCGGAAAAGCATCCGGACCAGACGAGATACCCTTAAGATTCTACAGTGATTATGCTAAAGAACTTGCCCCCTTTCTATCAGCAATTTATCGTAGATCGCTGGAAGAACGTAAAGTACCTAGCGACTGGAAGAAAGCGCAGGTCGTTCCCATTTTCAAGAAGGGTCATAAATCAGATGCGAATAATTATAGGCCTATTTCGCTTACGTCAATCTGTTGTAGAATAATGGAACATGTTTTGTGTTCTCGTATTATGACGTTCTTAGATAATAGAAATCTCCTTCATCATAACCAACATGGATTCCGCAAACAGAGATCATGTGAAACTCAGCTCGCCCTATTTGCCCAAGAAATTCACAGTGCGGTAGACACTGGCGAGCAGATTGATGCCGTATTCCTGGACTTCAGGAAGGCATTTGATACGGTTCCGCACTTACGTTTAGTGAAAAAAATACGAGCTTACGGAATATCGGACCAGGTTTGTGATTGGATTCAGGATTTCCTAGAAGAAAGAACACAACATGTCATTCTTAACGGTTCAAAATCTGCAGATGTAGAGGTAATTTCGGGAGTACCGCAGGGAAGCGTGATAGGACCTTTATTGTTTACAATATACATAAATGACTTAGTTGACAACATCGGTAGCTCCGTGAGGCTATTTGCAGATGACACGGTTGTCTACAAGAAAGTAGCAACATCAGAAGACTCGTACGTACTCCAGGAGGACCTGCAGAGGATTAATGCATGGTGCGACAGCTGGCAGCTTTCCCTAAACGTAGATAAATGTAATATAATGCGCATACATAGGGGCAGAAATCCATTCCAGTATGATTATACCATAGGTGGTAAATCATTGGAAGCGGTAACGACCGTAAAATACTTAGGAGTTACTATCCGGAGCGATCTGAAGTGGAATGATCACATAAAACAAATAGTGGGAAAAGCAGGCGCCAGGTTGAGATTCATAGGAAGAATTCTAAGAAAATGTGACTCATCGACGAAAGAAGTAGCTTACAAAACGCTTGTTCGTCCGATTCTTGAGTATTGCTCATCAGTATGGGACCCTTACCAGGTTGGATTAATAGAAGAGATAGACATGATCCAGCGAAAAGCAGCGCGATTCGTCATGGGGACATTTAGTCAGCGCGAGAGCGTTACGGAGATGCTGAACAAGCTCCAGTGGCGGACACTTCAAGAAAGGCGTTACGCAATACGGAGAGGTTTATTATCGAAATTACGAGAGAGCACATTCCGGGAAGAGATGGGCAACATATTACTACCGCCCACATATATCTCGCGTAATGATCACAACGAAAAGATCCGAGAAATTAGAGCAAATACGGAGACTTACAAGCAGTCGTTCTTCCCACGCACAATTCGTGAATGGAACAGGGAAGGGGGGATCAGATAGTGGTACAATAAGTACCCTCCGCCACACACCGTAAGGTGGCTCGCGGAGTATAGATGTAGATAATGTGACATTGGGCAGAACAAAATGAATAGTGACAGTATCAAACAAATATGAGTTGATCTTTTGAAGGTTTCGTATACAGGGTGAAAAGTATTTAAACTGACAAAATCTGGGAGGTTGTAGGGGAGATCAAAACAAATATTTTTCCCCAATGTCATTTTTTCCTATGAGGAGTATTGAAACTGGTAGAGGAAGATTTTTCTGGCAGCAAATTAATTAAACCAACAAATACTTCTCCATTTTTTATGACCAAGAGACAACACATTAACACAACCCAATTTCAATTACAGTGGATTTTCAAAAATGCCTCGATTGACATGTAAAAAAAGCTTACACCGTCGGATCATGTTCTGTCTGACACAGGCAAAAACCCCAGGAGTATCCTTAATTGTTCCTGCTGATGCTACTATCTGGGCAACCAGATCCTCTTCTGATGCAACAGGAGTTGCACATGTCTCCCCACACAAAAAAGTCCAGAGGAGACATATCTGGGGATCGAGCAGGCCACGGTACAGGACCACCTCTGTCAATCCTCGTTTCTGGGAACCGTCGGTCCAGGAATCGGCGCACACGACGACTGAAATGTGCCGGCGCCCCGTCATGTTGGAAGCACATGTGTTGTCTTGTAGGGAGCGGGACGTTTTCCAGCAATTCTGGCAATGCTCTGGCGAGAAAGCTGTAGTAGAGCCTGCCATTTAATAGCCTACGTAGCAGATACAGCCCAATTAAACAGTCCCTAACGACACCGACCTACACATTAACGAAGAACCGCACTTGATGAGCGCTAGAGACTATGGCATGTGGGTTATCCCCACTCCAAACATGCGAATTTTGCATGTTGAAGACCCCATCACGCCCGAACGTTGCTTCATCGGTAAACAAGACAGAGGATGGAAATGTAGGATGCATTTCACACTGTTCCAGGTACCACTGCGAAAACTGTGCTCTGGGTGGATAATCAACTGGTTCCAGGTTGTGGACACGCTGTAAGTGAAATGGACGTAACAACTGCTCTCGAAGGACTGTTCTTACATTCGTCTGATTAGTCCCCATGTTATGTGCAGTTGCACGAGTGCTGATTGAAGGATCCCTCTCCACCTGCTGCAAGACAGCTTCCTCAAATTGCAGCGTTCTTACCGTGCGACGGCGTCCCTGTCCAGCTAATCTGCTAAATGACCCGGTCTCACGCAGACGTTGGTACACAGCAGCAAAGGTCGTATGATGCGGGATACGGCGATTAGGATATTGTTGTTGATAAACCCGCTGTGCAGCTCGTCCGTTGTGGTGCGCTACGTAGTACGCACCAACCATATCAGTGTACTCACTCCAGGTGTATCGCTCCATTAGTAAACAGAGACAATGCACTACTACACTGGTGGACAGCAGTTGCCTACAACTGAAGAGCGTAATACGCCCTCTAACAACTGAAGAGCGTAATGCGGCTTCTAACAACTGAAGAGCATAATACGGCCTACACCGGTTTAAATAATCCTCATAGGAAAAAATGACAATCGGGAATAATATTTGTTTCGATGTCCCCTTCAACCTCCAAGAGTTTGTCGGTTTAAATACTTTTGACCCTGTAGACGGTAGTGTTTAGCAAGACGAGAAAATATTCACATGAATTAATTGACTTCTTAAGCGTAGGAGTAGTGTCCCTGTTTTTCGCGGCTCGTGTTACCCAAACTACGCACATTTTTAGTCGTTTAGTGTTCTGGTTTGTCAGACAGAAAATATGGCAACCCTACACTGTACTGTACCGAGTCTGTACAGCTTCATACTACTCCCGGCCCTGTAGATGGGGCAGCTACTGTGTGTCTGTGTGTCTGGTGTTCCCCGAACGGCGCGGCCATCACTTATGCGGTCCAGGCCCGTCATACGTGACACACACGCCAGCGCGCGCGCAGCGCTACCGGAGGATCGTAAATCGCCGAGCGGGACTCGGTGGACAGCGACAGACGTGCAGGGAGAGGGGGAGTCATTTTTAGCCGCCGCGGCGCGCCGCCACGTTTAACGTCTGTGAGGCGTCAGGAGGCGTCAGAGGCGCCGAGGCTCGGGATGCGGCAGCAGGGGGAGGCGGCGGCAGGCCGCCGTGGACACCCACCCCTGCCCCCGCACGCGGCACGTGCTGGCGTGGCCGCTGCCCTGTCTGAACCTGCCTGCGGACGCGGCGCTCGGACGTCGACACACAGAGGCCGAGGCCGCCACACGCCAGCGCCTGCCTGCTTTTACTGTGCGAACTGTACTCCGTTCATCATAAGAATAAGCCTGACGTAAACAAACACAAACGCAGTGTCTGGTCAGCAGTCGTAGCTCTCGTACACTGTTGTTCCGCTCTCGGAAGTAGGTTCCAGTTATGTATTACGTATCTTATTGATAATTAAAATAATACAACTCACTCTAACCAACACCAAATCAAAAGTGAAGTTTAGAGGAGAAATTTCGGAACCATTCCTCATAAAAACAGGCTTAAGACAAGGTGACTGCGTATCACCATTACTGTTCAACTGTGCACTGGAATACATAATGAGAGAATGGTACAAGGACAATCCAAAGAGGATAAGAATTGGAAGTGCAAAAGATATTAGCTTAAACTGCTTGGGATACGCTGGTGACCTTGCTCTCCTAGCCAGGCAACAAGTGAAATCACTACAAGAAATAGCAGAAAAAGTAGGCCTTAGAATATCATTTGAAAAAACGGAGATCATGCTAACTGATCCACCACTTGCAAACAAAATTACTATAGGAGAACAGGAAATCAAAATTGTTGATAAATTTAAATATTTAAGCGAAATAATAACATACAATCTAAATAAGAAGCCATCATGGTAGAATAGAGTAAAAAAACTGAACTACGCAAATCACATTACCAAACCTACATACAACAAAAAAGGCCTATCTATAGATGCAAAATTAAAACACTATAAAACAGTTACACAATCAGAAATAATGTATGCAGCTGAAACTATCCTCAAAACAACTAATACAGCAGAAATTGACAGAATACTAAAAATAGAAAGAATAATAATTAAGACATGTATAAATAAACAATATAAAATAAATGGACTTTGGAGAATAGCATCAAATGAAACAGTATATAAGAAAATAGAACCAGTCATGAGCACAATCAGGAAGAAACGCATCTCATTCTTTGGACATCTGATGAGAACTCCAGAAAACAGAATTAGTAAAAAAATAATACAAAAATTGTGGAACAGCAAGAGCGACATTAAATGGATCGCAGAAATTAAGGAAGATATAAAAGAACTTCAAATTACAGTAGATGACCTAAAAAACAAGACAGAGAAAACCAGAATACTGCAAGACCCACAAACCAGACTACAAATGAAAATCAATAAAAGGAGTACAGGAAGAGTGGTCTCAGATGAAGAAAGAAAGAAAATATCTGAAAGAATGAAGAAATATTGGGCAGACAGAAGAGCAAAACACCTTTCATATAAGAATGCACTCTAATAACTATATTACCTAAACATCATATTAAGTTATTTTTGAGCCAAGTTGTATCCCTGTGTAACAACTTGTTTAGAAATTTGTATTTTTGACTAGAGTGGTCCAATGAAGGCCATAAATAATAATAATAATAATAATAATAATAGATACAGAGGTGACATATCAAGCTAAAACTAAACAAAGGTCGCTACACTACACATACATTGATTACCAAAAAGCCTTTGATAGTGTACCCCACTCATGGTTACTACAGATATTGGAAATATACAAAGTAGATCCTAAATTGATACAGTTTCTAAACATAGTAATGAAAAACTGGAAAACCACACTTAATATCCAAACAAATTCAGATAACATCACATCACAGCCAATACAGATTAAGTGTGGAATACACCAAGGAGACTCATTAAGTCCTTTCTGGTTCTGTCTTGCTCTGAACCCACTATCCAACATGCTAAATAATCCAAATTATGGATATAATATTACTGGAACATACCCACACAAAATCACACATTTGCTATACATGGATGATCTAAAACTACTGGCAGCAACCAATCAACAACTCAACCAATTACTAAAGATAACAGAATTATTCAGCAATGATATAAATATGGCTTTTGGAACAGACAAATGTAAGAAAAATAGCATAGTCAAGGGAAAACACACCAAACAAGAAGATTACATATTGAATAACCACAGTGACTCCATAGAAGCGATGGAAAAAACAGATGCCTAGAAATACCTAGGATACAGACAAAAAATAGGAATAGATAATACAAATATTAAAGAAGAACTAAAAGAAAAATATAGACAAAGGCTAACAAAAATACTGAAAACAGAATTGACAGCAAGAAGCAAGACAAAAGCTATAAATACTTATGCTATACCAATATTGACCTACTCATTTGGAGTAGTGAAATGGAGTAACACAGACCTAGAAGCACTCAATACACTTACACGTTCACAATGCCACAAATATAGAATACATCACATACATTCAGCAACAGAAAGATTCACATTAAGCAGAAAGGAAGGAGGAAGGGGATTCATCGACATAAAAAAACCGACATTGTGGACAGGTAGACAATTTAAGAAAATTCTTTCTAGAACGAGCAGAAACTAGCAAAATACACAAAGCAATCACTCATATAAATACATCAGCTACACCACTGCAATTTCATAACCACCTCTACAACCCTTTAGGTCATGTAACATCAACAGATACGAAGAAAGTAAATTGGAAAAAGAAAACACTACATGGCAAGCACCCGTATCATCTAACACAGCCACACATCGATCAAGACGCATCCAACACATGGCTAAGAAAAGGCAATATATAAAGTGAGATGGAAGGATTCATGATTGCAATACAGGATCAAACAATAAACACCAGATATTACAGCAAGCATATTATTAAAGATCCCAATACCACAACAGATAAATGCAGATTTCGCAAACAACAAATAGAAACAGTAGATCACATCACAAGTGGATGTACAATGCTAGCAAATACAGAATACCCCAGAAGACATGACAATGTAGCAAAAATAATACATCAACAGCTTGCCTTACAACATAAACTTATAAAACAATACGTTCCCACATACAAGTATGCACCACAGAATGTACTGGAGAATGATGAATACAAATTATACTTTAACAGAACCATTATAACAGATAAAACAACACCACACGACAAACCTGACATCATACTCACCAATAAAAAGAAGAAATTAACACAACTAATCGAAATATCCATACCCAATACAACAAATATACAAAAGAAAACAGGAGAAAAAATTGAAAAATACATCCAACTGTCTGAGGAAGTCAAGGACATGTGGCATCAGGATAAAGTTGACATTATACCAATTACACTATCAACTACAGGAGTCATACCACACAATATCCACCATTACATCAATACAATACAGCTACATCCAAACTTATATATACAATTACAGAAATCCGTAATTATTGATACATGTTCAATTACCCGAAAGTTCCTAAATGCAATATAACATATACCGTACAGTTAAAAGGAAGTGACGCTTGATCAAGGTCCGCGTCACTTCCCATTTTTAACCAGACTTAACGTCTGAGAAAGTAAAGAAATAATAATAATAATAATAATAATAAAAAGATCCCAATACTACAACAGATAAATGCAGTCTTTGCAAACAACAAATAGAATCCGTAGATCACATCAAAAGCGGATGTACAATACTAGCAAATACAGAATACCCCAGAAGACATGACAATGTAACAAAAATAATACATCAACAACTTGCCATACAACATAAACTAATAAAACAACACGTTTCCACATACAAGTATGCACCACAAAATGTACTGGAGAATGGTGAATACAAATTATACTGGAGCAGAACCATTATAACAGATAAAACAACACCACATAAAAAAACCTGACACCATACTTACCAATAGAAAGAAGAAATTAACACAACTAATCGAAATTCCATACCCAATATAATAAATATACAGAAGAAAACAGGAGAAAAAATTGAAAAATACATCCAACTGGCTGTGAAAGTCAAGGACATGTGGCATCAGGATAAAGTTGACATTATACCAATTATACTATCAACTACAGGAGTCATACCACACAATATCCACCAGTACATCAACGCAATACAGCTACATCCAAATTTATATATACAATTACAGAAATCTGTAATTATTGGTACATGTTCAATTACCCGAAAGTTCCTAAATGAAATGTAACATATACCGTACAGTTAAAAGGATGTCACACTTGATCAAGGTCCACGTCACTTTCCATTTTTGACCAGACATGACGTCTGAGAAAAGAAATAATAATAATAATAATAATAATAACTTCCGTTGTCTTTATTAATTGGTTGAGTTGTTGATTTGTTGCTGCCAGTAGTTTTCGATCATCCATGTATAGCAAACGTGTGATTTTGTGTTGGTATGTTCCAGTAATATTGTATCCATAATTTGTATTATTTAGCATGTTGGATAGTGGGTTCAGAGCAAGGCAGAACCAGAAAGGACTTAATGAGTCTCCTTGGTATATTCCACGCTTAATCTGTATTGGCCGTGATGTGATAGTATTTGAATTTGTTTGGATATTAAGTGTGGTTTTCCAGTTTTTCATTACTATTTTTAGGAACTGTATCAATTTAGTATCTACTTTGTATATTTCCAATATCTGTAGTAACCATGAGTGGGGTACACTATCAAAAGCTTTTTGGTAATCAGTGTAAGTGTAGTGTAGCGACCTTTGTTTAGTTTTAGCCTGGTATGTCACCTCTGCATCTATTATCAGTTGCTCTTTACATCCTCGTGCTCCTTTGCAACAGCCTTTTTGTTCTTCATTTATAATTTTGTTCTGTGTTGTATGTGTCATTAATTTCTGTGTAATGACTAAAGTTAATATTTTGTAGATTGTTGGTAGGCATGTTATGGGGCGATATTTAGCTGCGTTTGCTGTGTCTGCTTGATCTTTAGGTTTCAGATAAGTTATTCCATGTGTAAGTGTATCAGGGTATGTGTATGGGTCTGCAATGTAACTGTTAAATAATTTAGTTAAATGTGAATGTGTTGAGGTGAACTTCTTTAGCCAGAAATTTGCTGTTTTATCTTTTCCATGGGCTTTCCAATTGTGAGTAGAATTAATTGCTTGGGTGACTTCATGTTGCAAAATTATCACTTCAGGCATTTGTGGTATCATCTTGTATGTGTCTGTTTCTGCTTGTATCCACCGTGCTTGCCTGTTATGTTGTACCGGGTTTGACCATTTGTTGCTGCAGAAGTGTTCCATGTCTGTTATGTTTGGTGGATTGTCTATTTTAATGTGTGTGTTATCTATTGTCTGGTAAAATTTCTTTTGGTTTGTGTTGAATGTTTGGTTTTGTTTCCTTATATTTTCACTTTTTTTGTATCTTCTAAGTCGTTTGGCCAATGCTTGTAATCTATGCTTCTTTTCAACTAATTGCTCAATCGCTTCTTGTTGTGAGATTTTACCTGACCTTTTTCGTTATTTGTCTGATATTTCATTTCTTGTAAATTGTGTTAGCTGTCCGATGTCTTTTCTCAGTTTTTTTATTGTTATCTGTAACCTGTGTTGCCATGCTGGTGTTGTGGGTTTCTTCTGTGTGTTGGTTGGTTCTGATCTCTGCCTAGTGTGTATATTTAGTGTAGTGAGTGCTCCTATATAAATCAGTAGTTGTAACTCTTCCATAGTTGTATTTTCATTTATTTTGTTGTGTACGATTGTGTTGATAGTTGTTATTGTTGTTTCGACTTGTGGGTTATTTGGTGGTCTATGCAAGAGTGGTCTAATGTCTGTATTTGTGTCTTTGTATTCTATATATGTCAGCTGAAATTTTTCTTCTATATATTAGCATGTGTGTCACTTCGTGTTCTATTTGTGCTTGTTTTGGTGGCTGTCTGGACAACGCGAACAGGGGCGTTGTCGTCTTGGAAAACAGCACCACCATTGGGGAACGAACACCGAACCACGGAGCAGACCTGATCAGCCGCATAATCCTTGGGGATGGCGCCACCCTGCACGAGAGGCTTCTAGAATACCGCGATGTGCCTGCCAAAATAATTACCGAATGCACGTAATGTTTCTCTCTTAGAACGCAAACTCGACCGGAAGTTGCAAATAGTGTGAAATGAGATTCATCTAGCCTCATGATTCTCCGCTATTGCCGCACAATCCACATTTTATGGCTTCACCAGCACGTTTTCCTGTTACGGGCATTTGCATCAGTCGTGAATGGTTTTAGAAATCTTACAATTAAAAGAAAACGGCCCTCGGTCATTAATCTTTAACGAAGTAACCGGGTTTCAACACTGCTGGGAGTGTCTTCCTCAGAATTTAAACCAAAGGATGGTCACAGAATTATGACTAAAACGTATGATACAAATTATAATTACAGAATTATCGTGAGAAACTGGCGGTACATATATGTCATTTATAAAATAATAAACATGCCAAAAGGGCATTAGTCACAAAGATATTTAAGATAAAAAAACTGTGATGGCGAGCCACTAAGGGCTGCTCGTTACTTGCGTGGTGCAGGTTGTAAACAGAAGTCCTTTAAAAAAACAGTTTTTTTCTTTTATCTTAAATATCTTTGTGACTAATGCCCTTTTATGCATATTTATTATTTTATAAATGACGTATAAGTACCGCCAGTTTTCCACGATAATTCCGTACTTATAATTCGTATTATACGTTTTAGTCATAATTCTGTGACCATCGTTTGGTTTAAATTCTGAGGAAGACACTCCTAGCACAGTTGAAACCCGGTTAATTCGTTAAAAATTAGTAACCGAGGGCTGTTCTCTTTCAATTGTAACTATTCACGGTCTCTGAACGTGCAGCCATGTACAAAATTTTAGAATTCTGGCTCGCCCTGTAATACCCTGCTTTTGAACCTCTGTCCGTGGTTTTCTTTTTTTTTTTTTTTTTTTTTTTTTTTTTTTTTTTTTTTTTTTTTTTTTTTTTTTTTTTTTTTTTTTTGAGATGAAAGGTTCCGCAAGTGAGACATCCATTTCTGCAGTGACTTGCAGACCTATCTGGCATCTACATTTATACTGAAGATTCACAGGGACTCGTACAACTGCCGAATGACGCATAGGGCCCCCGCGAGCACGCAGAAGTGCCGCAACACGACGTGGCACGGACTCGACTAATGTCTGAAGTAGTGCTGGAGGGAACAGTTGTTTTTAGGGGAAGAGACCAAAGTGCTAGGTCATCGGTCTCATCGGATTAGGGGAGGACAGGCGAGGAAGTCGGCCGTGCCCTTTCAAAGGAATCATCCCGGCATTTACCTGGAGCGATTTAGGGAAATCACGGAAAACCTAAATCAGGATGGCCGGACACGGGATTGAACCGTCGTCCTCCCGAATGCGAGTCCAGTGTGCTAAGCACTGCGCCACCACGCTCGGTCCTGGCGGGAACTGACACCATGAACCCTGCAGGGCAGTCCACAAACCCGTAAGAGTACGAGGGCGCGGAGATCCCTTCTGAACAGCATGTCGTGAGCAGTGGCGTAGCGTGGTTGGAAAGGTTGGGGAGACTCTGCAGTTATTATAGGGAAACAAAATAGTTCAATAAACAATAATTTAAACAAATGAAACAAAACGCATCGAATAAAACAACAACAACAACTACTACTACTACCACTACCACCGCCACAAATAATAATAATAATTATAATTATAATAATAACTAACTTGTTCAAGAAACGATGACAAATTTGTAGAACTCCAGCAGCAAGAGAAGAAGCACTTACATTTTCTTGTACACAAGTGCAATGCGCCTGTCTTTTCTTTCCACGAATAAGTCTGTAACTCGGTCTACAAAGATCTCATCACTGAATAGCTCTCCAAGTAGTGACTTTTCTATTGCTAACGTGCTCAAACACGACAGCCGGATGTTGGACATTGAATTCCTTAAGTAATTCTTCACTCGTTTAAGAGTACTTATGCTTCGTTCACTGCTTGCTGTAGTTGCGGGTAGGGTGAAAACCAAACGCAGGAACTTCGTTGTTTCTTCATAAACGGAATCTAAATCATTGACGATGTACTTTAAGAGGATTCCTGGAAATAAGTGTTTTTCCTCATCAGCGTATATGTTACACATTTCACTTACAACTTTGGGAATTCTTTTTGATAGTTCGGGAAACACTTTTCGGTCAAAAGTCCAACAAACTGAACTTGAGGAAAGTCTTGAAACCCTCTTTCCATCTGAACAATTTGCAAATCCAGTATCTCGTAAGTTAGTGAGCTGAGAGATGTCTCTTGACTGTCACAGAATGATAAGTTGCCGTTCAAACACAAGCTGCATTTAATACATTCATCAACGAATGTTTCCGTTCTTAATTTCGTACGTTTCTCAAAACAGTTCTTATTTCGTCGTGGCAAGCAGTTATACTGACAAATTTTGACTGAATAACATTAAAGAGATGATCAACGTAAACAAAGCACCCTCTGTAGAAGCAAAGCAAGCAGACAAACGTAGGATCATCTATCCGTCGTTTCATTCCCAAAGCACAGCTCAAAGATTCCGGGTCCCACTGAGAGTCTGTATCATCAAATATGTAGTAAAAAAAAACTAGATTGTCCTGAGAAATGACTAGATGTTGAAACTGCCCTGGAACGAAAGTTCCAGCGAGTGTTGCTTGCATGTGGCAGTTTAAATCCTGTCTCAGTTAGCAATACAGTTCTTTTTGATGATTTGCTGAAAAACGAATGGAATGCAGGAAGATCACTTACAAACATGCGTACTTGTAAGATTTTGGAGGCATGTAACAGTACCACATTCAGTTGGTGTGCGTAACAATGAAGAAACAGCAGCCGGCCGTTGTGACCGAGCGGTTCTAGGCGCTTCAGTCCGGAACCGCGCTGCTGCTACGGTCGCAGGTTCGAATCCTGCCTTGGGCGTGGTTGTGTGTGATGTCCTTAGGTTAGTTAGGTTTATGTAGTTCTAAGTTCTAGGGGACTGATGACCATAGATGTTAAGTCCCATAGTGCTCAGAGCCATTTGAACCATTTGAAGAAACAGCGCATAGGGACAGAACTGTTTCACCAATTGCTGTAGTCCTCTTTCTCTGCCCGCCATTACTGTAGCGCCATCATATGGTTGACTAACCACTTTGACTTCCACATTCCATTCTTTCAATACTGCATGAACAATGTTTGACAAACCTTCAGCAGTTTTATCTCCAGAAACATCGTAAAATCGAGCGAATCTTTCCTCAATTTTGTCTGCAATACAGTACCTGAATATTATACTCATTTGACTCTTACATGATACATCTAATGTCTCATCAGCCTGAATAGAAATGAAATTGCAGTTCTGAATTTCAGATTTTATTTTCTCATTAAGTGCCAGAGTTATCATTTCTATTACATCAATATGCATATCGGTAGACGTTCCTTTAAATGTTGAGGATGATGACAGATGGTCCCGGCTTAACTGCTCTCCTTGAGCTAGTAAATCCAACAATTCCAAATAGTTACCTTTGTTGCTGGAGGATTCGTTTTCTCGATGGCCGCGAAACGCTAGTTCTTGTTTACAAAGAAATACAATTGCCTGAATAAGACGAGCCAATACTCCTCTGCTGTATGCAACTTTTCCGTTGTATTTTATTGCTGTCAGATCAGCGGCTTCAGAAAGGGCGTGCTCAGTTCTACTTTTGCCCAATAACTGAAATGATTCTTTGTTCTGCAGGTGACGTTTGGATGTCTGATGTTTTTGTGCTTTCCTGTCAAAGTTCTTTATTGTAGAAATGCCCTCACTGCAGCATTGCTTTTCACCACCAAACAGAAAACATATTTAACGATATAATCTATTATTAACTGCATTCGCAGTCAGCCAAGCATACTTTTCGTTCCAGACTGTCTGGGAGCAGTCGAGTCTCAAGCAGGCAGATACACCAATACTCAGGGTGCGGCGGCGCGGGCTACAAAACTGGTGTCTTCGCACATTTAGTGCTCTTACAAGAAAGTTGTTTATATTTTTGTTATGAACTACTACTGCATCTTTTTTAAGCTCGAATACAGGGGAGACTAAGTCTCAAAGTCTCCCCTCATGCTACGCGACTGGTTGTAAGGCACCCCAGATATGCTCAATAATGTTCATGTTTGAACTCAGAAGAGTGTTCCTGAAGCCACTCTGTAGCAATTCAGGACGTGTGGCGTCTAACATCGTCCTGCTGGAATTGTCCAAGTCCGTCGGAATGCACAATGGATCAGATAGGATGCTTATGTACGTGTCACCTGTCGGAATCGTATCTAGACGTATGACGGGTCCTATTTCACTCCAGCTGCACACGCCCCACACAATTGCATAACCTCCACCAGCTTCATCAGTCCCCTGCTGACATGCAGGTTGTCTCCACACCCGTACACTTCCATCCACTGGATACAGTTTGAAACGAGGCTCGTCCCACCAGGCAACACGTTTCCTGTCATCACCAGTCCAGTGTGGGTGTTGACGGGCCCGGGCGAGGCGTAAGGCTTTGTGTCGTGCAGTCATCAAGGGTACACGAGTGGGCCTTCGGCTCCGAAAGCCCGTATCGATGATGTTTCGTTGAATGGTTCACTCACTGACACGTGTTCACGGCCCGGCATTGAAATGGTGCAGCAATTTGCGGAAGAATTGCACTTCTGTTACGAGCAACCATTCTCTTCAGTCGTCGAGGCTCCCGTTCTTGCACGATCTTTTTCCGGCCGCAGCGATGTCGGAGGTTTGGTGTTTTACCGGATTCCTGATATTCACGGTTACGTTATGTTAACCGGGGGCCTAGAAACGACGGAGAGGCTCCGTCCCCGCCGCAGCCGCAGTGGTCCACAACCCCACGACGACTACCGCAGTCCACTTCACCCCTCCGCCGCCCCACACCGAACCACTCTTTCAGGGTTATTGTGCGGTTCTGCCCCCGGTGGACCCCCCCGGCATCGTCTCATACCAGACGAGTGTGACCCCTATGTTTGCGTGGTAGAGTAATGGTGGTGTACGCTTACGTGGAGAACTTGTTTGCGCAGCAATCGCCGACATAGTGTAGCTGAGGCGGAATAAGGGAAACCAACCCGCATTCGCCGAGGCAGATGGAAAACCGCCTAAAAACCATCCACAGACTGGCCGGCTCACCGGACCTCGACACAAATCCGCCGGGCGGATTCGTGCCTAACGCACGGCCAATCGGGCGGGCCAGATATTCACGGTACACTTGTGAAGTGGTCGCACAGGAAAAGCCCCGCTTCATCTCTAAGCCGGAGATGCTCTGTCCTACCACTCGTGCGCTGACTTCAACACCACGTTCAAACTCACGTAAATCTTGATAACCTGCCATTGTGGCAGCGGTAACCGATCTAACAATTGCGCCAGACACTTGTTGTCTTATATAGGCATTGCCGACCGCAGCGCCGTATTCTGTCTGTTTACAAATCTCTGTATTTGAATACACATGCCTATACCAGTTTCTTTGGCGCTGCAGTCTATGTTCATACATGCATTTCTCGCGGTTTTTACGTATTTTCGGCCAACCCCTGCAGTAACAAGACGTTTCATTCATCTGTTATGGACTTCGCTGGAATTTTGTAGTGAAAGCTCAGCATTAATCTGTTGGTGAGGCTGGTCTGACTATTCCCAAGCACCCTCTCGATTACACTCTGTAAACTCCAACATTTACATGACATAGTTCCAAAACACACATCGATACAGTTGAGTGATGGGTAATTTTGTGTGCGACACAAAAGTCTGCGAACACTTCAATTATTTGTTGCACAAGAATCAAACAGTGTACAGATATCATTCATATGTCATTTCGAAGAGAAACCCTGGAAGTATTTTTCATGTATATCGCCACGGCGTAGTTTGGTAATTTGCCGATAGTCAGCAATAGTCGCAAACACGGCGAGTTCAGGTGCAGAGCGAGCTTTCTTTGTGTTGGAGTTCGACAAAAACACAAGTGTGCTACAGCTATTCGATGGATGTTCAGAGCCAAGTACAGTAAGAAGCCACAAACAAGGAAGGCCATTTACTACTGGCACAACAAATTCGTCACGACGGGTTGCTTGTTCCAGGCAAAGACAAGCGCACGTCCCAGTGTGAGTGAAGTGAATGTGAAGCGCGTACGAGACACATTCACAAGGAGTCCAAAGATATCGGTGCGCCGTCCATCCCGTGAACTCGAAATGGCTCCAACGACAGCGTGTTAAGTCCTGCGAAGGAAGCTGTCTGTGAAACCGTTCAAACTGCAGCTGGTGCAGGGGCTCAATGGCGACGACAAAGACGAGCGTTTGGAGTTTTGTTCACAGTTCCAACAATTGAATCAGGGTGGGGATGGCGTTGTTTATCGCTTAATTTTCACCGACGAAGACACTTTTCACACTAATGGGAAAGTGAACAGGCATAACTGTCGAATGGGATACAAAGCGTTCACACGAATGAATTGACAGTGACTCCCCAAAGGTAAATGTTTTTTTGTGCCTTGTCACGGCGGAAACCGTACGGGCCATTCTTCTTCGCAGAGACCACTGTCACTGGATATTCCTACCAGGACATGTTGCGGCAATGGCTGATACCTCGAATGCAATCGGATTCTCCGTCCATCTTTCAGCAGGATGGGGCTCCACCCCATTCTCATCGTGAAGTTCGTGGGTACCTCAATACGGAGCTGTCGCATCGATGGATCGGTCGTGCTACAGAAGGGGACAGCTGTTTCACGAAATGTCCTCCCCGATCGCCAGATCTCACTCCGTGTGACTTTTTTGTGTGGGGACCATTAAAGACCTGGTGTATGTACCGCCTCTACCGCGTGATGTTGCAGAGCTTAGCAGAGCTCCGGGAGAGAATACGGGAAGCGACTGCCACAGTCCACGATGCCGTGCTGGGACGGGTACGGCAAGAATTCCATTACCGTATTGACGTCTGCCGGGTCACTTGTGGTTCTCACATCGAATGGTTGTAAAAAAGAAAAAAAGAAAAAAAACTTTCAGAGTTTCTCTTCAAAATGCACTATGTGTGACATCTGTAGCCTCTCCCCCATGTTATTCAATCTGTATATTGAGCAAGCAATAAAGGAAACAAAAGAAAAATTCGGAGTAGGTATTAAAATCCATGGAGAAGAAATAAAAACTTTGAGGTTCGCCGATGACGTTGTAATTCTGTCACAGACAACAAAGGACTTGGAAGAGCAGCTGAACGGAATAGACAGTGTCTTGAAAGGGGAATATAAGATGAACATCAACAAAAGCAAAACGAGGATAATGGAATGTAGTCGAATTAAATCGGGTGATGCTGAGGGAATTAGATTAGGAAATGAGACACTTAAAGTAGTAAAGGAGTTTTGCTATTTGGAGAGCAAAATAACTGATGATGGTCGAAGTAGAGAAGATATAAAATGTAGACTGTCAATGGCAAGGAAAGCGTTTCTGAAGAAGAGAAATTTGCTAACATCGAGTATAGATTTAAGTGTGAGGAAGTCGTGTCTGAGAGTATTTGTGTGGAGTGTCGCCATGTATGGAAGTGAAACATGGATGATAAATAGTTTAGACAAGAAGAGAATAGAAGCTTTCGAAATGTGGTGCTACAGAAGAATGCTGAAGATTAGATTGTTAGATCACATAACTAATGAGGTATTGAATAGAATTGGGGAGAAGAGGAGTTTGTGGCACAACTTGACCAGAAGAAGGGACCGGTTGGTAGGACATGTTCTGAGGCATCAAGGGATCACAAATTTAGTATTGGAGGGCAGCGTGGAGGGTAAAAATCGCAGAGGGAGACGAAGAGATGAATATACTAAGCAGATTCAGAAGGATGTAGGCTGCAGTAGGTGCTGGGAGATGAAGAAGCTTGCACAGGATAGAGTAGCGTTGAGGGCTGCATCAAACCAGTCTCAGGACTGAAGACCACAACAACAACAAGAACAACATATTCCATTTGCTGCGAGTTGTCATAGCTGAGAGTAGTGGTAAGTGGTAAATTCTACATAAGCAAGCGAGAGCAGTAATTTGCAGGACATATGCTTTCTTAAAGCGGAAAGTGTAACAACTGTCTCTTGGAACCGTCAATAATGCGATCCCCGTCCGTGTCTCGACATGCGCGAACCGCCATCGGTCGTGAATCGGACAATAGTACGGTATACAAAAATCCACCTGATAATGGTGACTTAAACCTTTGAAACACGTGGCGGGAAAACTGATAAGGGAAAAGCTGTTGCTTCATTCGTTTACCTCTGCTCCTTGTGTCCGCAGCTAGTGGTCTAGTGTCTAGCGTTGCTACCTCTGGATCACGGGCTCCCGGGTTCGATTCCTGACCGTATAGGGGATTTTTCCTTGTCCAGGGACTGGGTGTTTGAGTTGTGCTCATCATTCCATCGTCATTCAAGACAGTGGCTAGACTGGACTGTGTCCATATTGGGAATGTGTACGTGCGCTGAGGACCGCGTAGTTGAGCGCGCGCCCCACCATCATAGTCACCTGCCACTTGCTTGCACTTTTCTGTCATCTTCCTTCTTATTTACTCACCTCTCACTTCCATACGACATTAGTTGTATCAGCATCTGCACGAGGTGTGTTCAAAAAGTAAGGTGACGTTATATTTTATGAAACAATATTTATTTATCCATCAATAGTCATGCTTCCGGAATGAGATTTTCACTCTGCAGCGGAGTGAGCGCTGATATGAAACTTCCTGGCAGATTAACACTGTGTACCCGACCGAGACTCGAACTCGGGACCTTTGCCTTTCGCGGGCAAGTGCTCTACCATCTGAGCTACCCCAGTACCCCGTCTCCTACCTTCCAAACTTTACAGAAGCTCTCCTGCGCAGGAGAGTTTTAATCTGCCAGGAAGTTTCAATATTCAACTTGTCCCCTTCAAAGCAATCCCCCTCAGATACAATACACTTGTGCCAACGCTTCCCTAAATCCTCGAAGCACTTCTCATAAGCACTTTCTGGTCCAGCCTCGAGTACGTCCAGCGATGCAGTTTTTATTTCTTCAATCGTCGAAAATATTCGCCCTTTCGTAGGTCTCTTCAGTTTTGGGTACGGGAAAAAGTCGCAAGGGGCAATGTGGTGGCTGAGGCATGATTGTCGTGTTGCTTTTTGGCCAAAAAAATCTCTCACATGCAACGATGAGTGAGCTGGTACGTTGTCGTGACGCAAAAGCCGTGAACTGTTTTCACACAATTCCGGGCTTCTCGCAAACGGCGCTTATCGACAACGTAATACTCGGTTATTGACCGTACGACCTTGAGGCAAAAATTCGTGATGCACTACGCCACAGTGATTGAAAAAAAAATAGCGAGCGAAAGATTGCCATTTGATCAAACTTGGCGTGCTTTTTTCGGACTTGGCTCCCC
This sequence comes from Schistocerca americana, assembly GCF_021461395.2. Lineage (NCBI taxonomy): Eukaryota > Metazoa > Arthropoda > Insecta > Orthoptera > Acrididae > Schistocerca > Schistocerca americana. The sequence goes on along the minus strand of NW_025726280.1, from coordinate 1,499,392 downwards.
GGGATACTGCCATTGGGACGATTTGGCTTGACGTCAAAACCGGTAACCCATATTTCGTCACCAGTTATGATCCTTTTGAGCAAATCAGAATTATAATTGACGCCATTCAAGAGCTCCGGAGCGATGCTCATGCGACGGTTCTTCTGATCAAAATTCAGAAGTTTTGGAACAGGCTTCGCTGACACACCTCTCACGCCTAAAACATCCGAAAAGATTGCATGACACCAGCCGACCGATATGTCGACATCCTCATCAACTTCTCTTACTGTAATTTAAGTATTTTACAAAACAATTTTCTTCACAGCTTCGACGTTATGATCTGTTGTTGATGTGCTGGGGCGTCCAGAGCGACGTTCGTCATTGGCATCTTCTCGGCCAAGACGGCCGAAGACCTAGTAACACTTGTAAACATTTTTTTTTTACTCTGAGGAGACTCACCGTATACCACTGTCAATATTACAAGTGTGTTACAGCAATTGATCCCATTTTTCACACAAAATTTGATGTAAATTCTTTGTTCCATTTTTTATAATAATCGAAAATCGCCGAGCACAGTAAAACACGTCTAAGCGCAAAACAAACGACATGTGCTGTACACTTAAAACTGTGAACATATGTTCGGGACATGTGTACCAACATAACAAATTAAAGGATCGATAATCGAATGTACGTTGCCGGCGCAATTTGAAAAGTCACCTTACTTTTTGAATCCAATTCAACCAAACTTGGTACACATATCATTTGCTATATGCAAAAAAAGAAAAGAAAAGGATTTGTGAGGATGAGAACATTCCGCCTCACGTACGGGAAGGGTGGGGGTGGAGATGAACGGTTGCCGACATAAAAACAAAGCGTGACCGACAAGCACTTCACCAGAAGCTCACGCTCTCAAACCGATTTTAAACAAATCACCATCGTGTTTGTGGAGAATCGCATGCAAAGCAGCGTGTCTGATTTGAAGTAGCCAACTTTCTTGCCGATGACTTCCGACTTTAAAAAAACGAGATAAAGGAGTCAGCCTGTTAAAATTTAAGCTTCATTTCCGCCCTCCGTCTTCGTGCGTTTCGGATTGTTCCGCACAATTGGATTTGGATTGCGCGCCAGTCGTGAGAAGCTCTTTACCAACAATAGACTGGTCGGAACAATCGTCGCAGTAAACTGTGTAACGAATCAGATCCTGGAAAGAAAGTATCGCTGACATTCCTCTCAGGCATAGCGCGTGTCTGTATTTTTGTTGCCATAAATTCTCCGTGTCTTTATAAAGAGCAGCGTGAACAATATTTTTTATCCTCACTGTAGGTGTAAAACTCCATGCGAAATGTAATATAATTGAAACCTTGTAATAAATATAACAATTATTTAGCTAAAATGAATTTTTAAGTGACCACGTTTTTAAACCGGACTAAAAAGTGAAAATAATTTCTCAGCCCGATACAGATTACTAGCCCAACGCAGATATGCCTGAAACTTTGTCACTGTGAATTTATTAATAGTTATTAAAATAGGTAAACAACTAAAAAGTTCGAAATAATTTCTCTCAGTCCGATACAGATTGCCGACCAAAAACAGGTAGCCCTGAAAATGTCTGATAGTGAACTTTTCATACCTATGAAAATAACTACAAGACTTAAAACGAGCCGGCCGAAGTGGCCGTGCGGTTAAAGGCACTGAAGTCTGGAACCGCAAGATCGCTACGGTCGTAGGTTCGAATCCTGCCTCGGGCATGGATGTTTGTGCTGTCCTTAGGTTAGTTAGGTTTAACTAGTTCTAAGTTCTAGGGGACTAATGACCTCAGCAGTTGAGTCCCATAGTGCCCAGAGCCATTTTGAACTTAAAACGAAAAACGTGCGGCCCAGAGAACAGATGATAGCAAGGATGTGAAATATTCGTGCACCAATTAAGTATTTCGTGCGCCCACGTTTCTTTTGTTTCAAATCTCACCAAGTATTTTCATAGCCATTAAAAATTCGCAATCACAATTTTTCTTGCCTACCTGTTGAAAGGTCTCTGTTGGATTCCTTTCATGTTTAATTTCTTAAATCTGTTGTCATTTATGGAGTAAATTCCTCTCCTAAATTTACTGTGGCGTTTCTGACTATCTGGGAGGAGACTGAGTAGTGGAACGTGTTACTTTTACACATAAACAAGAACGATCTGTCACACTACTACACTTTAAAACACAGTTTATATGTAATTCATGTCACACAGTCTCATACGGAACGTACATCCGCTTTCTTTTATATACTGTATATGATAAGATACTGTCACCCCCTTCCCTTCTGTGTGAGAGTATGAATGAGCAAATGTATTTGTAGTTGCATGCTTGAGGGTAGCAGACAAGGCTGTCTGCTAGAGAACAGTAGGACCAACGTCGGAACAGGTAGCTACGCTTTCTTAAAGCAGTGAGGTTTCTATCTTTAGTATGGTTCTGTCCGTCCGTTGTCATGTTGGTATAGGAAGCTGCCCCTCTGGCCCCTTCCGTTTGTGTTTGTGAGCCACCCTCAGGAAGCACGCTCGGCAGTAGGCAGTTGCAGTCTGGCGGTGGCGAGCGTCTGAAGTGGTAAGATCTCCGGCTAAGCGCGTGTCTGCTAAGTCCATAGGACAATGGATTTGTTAAGTTCAGCCTAACTGAAAATTTAATCATCTTTATTTCGGGTTTAGCTCTAAAATATCTAAGGTTATCTTAAATTGCAGCGTAGTGTAATTCTCGTGTGAAGTTCATATTATTTTCCGGTTGTTGCCTTGTTACTACTTTGTGAGTAAAGTGGAACCACGTGTTGATCAGTAACTTTAACTAAGATCAATCTTAAATGCGAATGCTTGTGTGATTATAACGTCTCGTCTTGACAATATTTTCAATATAGCAACTTTTCTTTATGTTCAACCCACGTGGGGTGTACTTTGCGAGACCAGTACCACGTGCTTATATAACTGTTTGACCCATTAGGTTAATAGTAAGACGTTAGTAACCAGTTCAAGGTTTTTCATTTGTCAATTGATTTTCGATCGAATTTATTTTAATTATCAAAATTACTGTGGAGTTATACGCTTTCTGTAAACCAAGTTGACCACGTGGAGCATGTGGTGTAATCATCAAAGTAGCGTTCAGCTATTCCTTTTGGGAAGATCTTACAAAGAGTTAATATGAATTTAGTATACCAGTGTGTGGTAATTACATGACGGACAGGATTGTGTTACGAACGTAATTTCTTTGGGTGAAAACTGAATCTGTTGGTTGTGGTTAATTTCTCCTTGCTTATGTTTCAACGTTCTTTGGGTGTTGTTTTGTGAATGCAGGGTTGTATGCAGTCTCCCAATCTTGGCTCCATATTTGATGTGTTCCGTAAGATTAAAATCTCACATTTTTACAATCCTTAAACAAGGCACCAGCTCAGTTATAACTCACGTATAATATGCTGAAATTTCAATGAACAATCTTAAAATAAATTTCCAAATATAAACTGATTTCTTTCTTTTTATTTAAATTCTCGTTTTTATATATAGATATATTACCGGTTGTTGTATGACTGTAAAAGATTATAATCAATGTTAGTCTGTTTGGGAATTTGGTAAACTTAGACTAGATACCTGATGAAACAGTTGCTTAGTAATACAAGATTAACTTCGCCAGACAGCTCACAGCTTTTAACCCGCTTTTATTCTACTATTAGCACCCGATTTCAGCATAGCAAATTCTTCTGGCAATATTACACATGGCGACCCTGTTCTGTGATTCCGCTAGACTCTGGAATCTCTGAGTCGTTAGATTGCAAGCGTTGTATAATCTTAATTTTTTTTTTCCTTACAGCGCTCAAACAACTTCTGCGTTGTTTCTGAGGAGACTTTCTAAAGATTCACTGCGTTGTTGAGCGGCGTTGTGTTGTTTGTCTTGTTGTTTTGTTTTCTATATTTGTGTGTTTTATATGTGTGTGTGGTTTTTTTTTTCTCGCTTGTAAATTCCACTGTTTCGATCAAAGATAAAAATTTGTTTTGCGTGTGAAAAAGTGAGTACTAGGTTGGGTACCTTTCGTGTAACTGTCGAAATTTTTGGGGGATACATATACTGTGATTAGTGTGTTGCGTACTGGGTATAAATTGAACGAATGCAGACACGTAACCAAACTAAAAGTAAGCGGTCCGACAACTTAAGCAACATGGACAAAGGGGATAATTTGATTTCGAATGTTAACACGTCGGGCGGTTCCGAAAATGCAATGGGAAATACTTCAGACGAAATGCAGAACAGCACGAACGGGCTCACATCAGAGCCACAAATTAATTTGCCTCCTACTAACCAAAATGATTTGGCAGAACTCATGAAAGCCTTATTGCAACAAAATAAAGAAAACGCACAGAAATCTGAAAAATCGATCCGCGAGCTAGGGGAACAAATGACGCAGAAATCTGAAAAATCAATCCGAGAGCTAGGCGATCAAATGACGCAGAAATCAGAAAAATCGTTCCGAGAACAAAAAGAATCATCCGAAAAATCGATCCGCGAGCTAGGCGAACAAATGACGCAGAAATCTGAAAAATCGATCCGCGAGCTAGGCGAACAAATAGACGAAAACCTAATCCAGCAGACAAATAAAGTCGACAAGTCGATGCAGAGAGTGTCCGATGATATCTCACAAAGAATAAACAATCTGGCAAGTGAAATAAAAAGTGATATTATGAAAGAATTAGGCCGTACATTTGAACAAATCGATGATCGTCTGCAAGCCTTAGAACAGAGCAAGCGGAGTCGCGATGCCGAATCTAAAGAAAGCGCAAAACGGCTACTTAGGAATTTCCAAGAGCTGAGGGAAGAATGCCAAAGGGAACATCAGCAGGTACTCTCGAGGGTCCAAGAGGCAGAAACGCATTGTCCCACGTCCGTTAGCAACACAATAGCGGACAACAGTTTAGCGATCCACGCGTTGGAACAGCAAGTAGAACAATTGAAGCAGACTGAGGCGGAGGAGAAGAGACAAATAGATGATAAGATTGCGGCATTAGCGGACATTGTAGGCACGATGAAGCTGACGGAAAGCGAGAACAATACTACACCGGTAGCGGCCGCAGAGACCGAAGAAGTGCGTTCGCTTCTGAGATTTCAGAAGGGACAATTCGAAGTGAACAGGCAACACAAGGCTGTAACAGGCGAATTACAAGAACGCGTGGCGCATCTGGAAAACCGCATGGCGTGTGATTCCGAACTCGCCAATAGCACTAAAAATAGCCGTACGAACAGTGCAGAGAGGGACTCCGGCCACGAGGGAGATTTTGACGACAGGGAAGAATGTAATTTGAGGGGCAGACATGAGAAAAATAGAAACATTCAAGGGCCTCGACGGGAGGAAATGCGGGGATTTGATTTCAAACATTTCCTTACGGTAAGAAAGTTTGAGATATTCCGAAATTCGCAAAAAGGAATACATCCACGAGCATGGCTCGAGCAATTTGAGTTCTGTCTTCCTCCCGACTGGGCAAGTTCACATAAGATAGAATATATGTGTGGCTATTTGGAAGGCGAACCGGCGATTCGCATGAGGTCAGCAGCGCGTCACTGCAACTCCACTCGGGAGTTTCGACAAGCCTTTCTCTCCGCCTATTGGTCGGAAGCGGCACAAGATAGGGTCAAACATGGCATAATTATGCTGCCAAATTTGAACCAGTCTGGTTTCGGCAGCCCTGCACGCCTATTCGACCACATGCTGCAGGCAAATCAATGTTTATACGATCCATACGGGCCTGCGGAACTAATTAGGATATGCACTTGCGGCACGTCATTCTTGCGGGACGATGCAAAGAGGACGTGGAAATGTTTAAAACACTTCTCCAAGAGTTGGAATATAATACAGCAGAATGCCCGCCTAATCAGGCACAAAGTTATTACGGGGCACAGCAGCGCGACCGCAGTCGTGGCCGTATTACTAATCAACTGGTCGCGACAATCGGGACCGGCCGTATAGAAACTGGGGTAACAGTCGCGAACACAGGTGGAACAACGGAAATGATCGAGGACGTGGACAAGATCGTGAACGCTACAGGTACGGCAACCAGAATCGATACTACGATGAATACGGTTGGAATAGGACTGTAGGCGGAGCACCTCATGATGTTGAAATTCGGCCGGCTAACCCTAGACATAATCCAGCAAATAGAAATGAGCAAAACCGGCAATGACTAACGATCAGCGCAGAAGGCGCCCAATCGGAACAAATGAGCGACATGGCAAATGTGTAGAAAGGACAGTGAGAAGTAGAGAGGACGGTGAGGAGAAAGAATTGATTAGTTTAAATTTGTGACGTATGCATTTTGAATAACATGTTGGTAAAAATAATGATAAAGATGTTTCTATGTGATTGATTGAAAAGATGTTTTAATTTTTTTTCTTTCCTTGTGCAATTAGGATTTAGGTTGGTTCAAACGTAAAGATAAAAGGTTTCTTTGTGAACGAGTGAAATGCTGTTTGTGTTTTTTTTTTGTGTAAATTGAAAAGAGTCGCTCCTGAGAGAACCAAGATCTGTGTTGAATTAATGCAAAACTCAGGGGAATATCCGATCTGTGGGTATTATGGGTCTGGCAAACCCAGGTCCCCAGCTGATAGTAGCCTTGTTTCCGATTTTCTGCTTTCAGTGCTACTATCTATCTATTACTATTCTATATCTGTCAGTATAAATGAGGATCTCTTACTATAGTATGCGTGCTGTATGAATATTTTAAGATAGGAGAACTCTGAGAAAGGAGTGAGTAAGTTTGGAATCTTGAAAACAGGATGCGATAATACGATTGTTTAACCATTGGCTTCCCAATATGCGATGATATGTTAATATTGATGATATATGTCTTTTTTGTTCTTTATAGCTGAGTACGTAAAGTGCTGTCTGTGGATTTCGTAAGTATATTGATTCCCTTCAAGGTGAAAGAAGAATTGTGGTTTGTGTAATTTACGTGGCCCTGAAATATTATTGTGGTAGTCAAATACGAGCAGTTTTTCAGCAGATGGAGAATGGAACAGAAATATGGATCCTTTCTGTACTCTTGATTGATGTTGAGCCAAAGCCTAATAAAAAAAAAAATTATTCTGCGTTAATACTTGTCCTAGAAAAGCGACGTTTATGTGTTTTGCTGATGCTGTGAGCATTACAGCTTACTGTTTTCGCTGGTGCGGGATGCACTGCAGCCTATATGATGTGTACTGAGGAAATTTCCCTCTTGAAGGTAGAGGATGATTAAATAATTTTGATTATGGGACCGAAGGAAAGCTTGGTTTAAGGTAATAAGGATGAAGCAAAACATTTGTCATTTAAACTGCAGGAGGATTCGGATCTTTTGTGTCTGTTGTAAGTTCAATATGTTAAGATGATACTGTTTTACAGAATAGAGGTGACCACAATTTTGCCATTCATGAGAAATGAATCCAGAATAACCACCACAGGCGAAATGACTGATTTGGAAGCGAGAGGTAACTTAAAGAAGGAACGAAATCGCAGCAAAATGGGTAAGAAAATGTAGTATAACCTGTATAATTAAAATATTTGTACCCTTCTCAGAGCCATCTGTGTGATTAATTCTGGTGATAACGTAATTTTAGATGAAATTTTCTTACTGTTTTATGTGTGAATATATGAGTATGATAAATGTATAATTGCGAGTCTCTTATCAGGTGTGTCAACTGGTATAAATGTTTTGGCGTGTAAATAACCATTGTTCTTTTTACTGTGTATGTTTAAGGAAAGTTTCTCCATATTTATCATGTGACAAGACGTATGCCGCGAGCGTCAAGAAGAGGACGAATTAGAACAATGTTGTAGTGGTATATACACGGTGTTGAAATAGCATTGAAGTAGCTTATTGGCTTAACTAGTAGTGGATAGAAGTAGAATACTGAGTAATGCATGTTTATGGGTAGTTAGTTTGTAGAACAGACAACAGGTGTGCATGTGTGTGTGTAAATAACATGTGAACCCTATGCTGACCCGACCTATACTTGCACATTTTAGTGAATTAGTAAGTATCACTTGCTTTATTAAAACGTAAGTGAACCACATTAGTTATGTGGATTTAAATATTATATTGTCAGTTCATTTAATTCTTATTTTTTTTTACATTGTAAAGTCATTTCATTTTTATTCTTTTACATTGCCGAGTCATTTAAATTTTATTTTATATTGTCGATTCATCTAATTTAAAAAAAAAAAAATTAAGTCTCACGTTTGTTCTTAAAAATTGTGAAAGACAATACTAAGTGGTATTATGTATGACATTGTGTAATCACATAAGGATGATGAAAAATTTCTGTGAATGCAGTTGAGAACGTGAAAGCGAACCGGCAAAACTCTTAAGAGACAGCGGGAGCAGCCGGACTAGTTGTAAACTGGCGGGTTTCCCAGCGGGGGACGCTGTCAACCGGGCCACTTCGGCAGCGCGGTCGACCACAAAAGAAGGGCATGCGGCAAACACTTTCCCTTGCACCTGGAGCTAATGGGCGGCCGCCCCGGGCGACCCTTCCTCGAGGCGACGACCTGAGATGGGCGAGCAGTCCACCGCGCGGAAATCCATCTGCTGGCAACGCACCACACGCACGCGACCGTGACGAGACGGCCGCGGAGAAACAACACAAGGGGCGTGGAGCCTTTTGACAGGTACTGTCCAGAGAAACTGGCAGACTTCAACGACGCCTATCAACGTTTCCTGATGGATGCCTACTGTCAAGCGACAGTAAATCATGGTTCGATGTTCTCTGGTCGCTAAGGGTGGCACAAAAGAAGAGCCACTAAGTGCCATCCTTGCCCAGGAATATCAACCTGGCGTGTCAATCGAGGATACCGCACGAATTTGACAACACAAACATGGAACCAAATCGAGATGTACGTGACACAGACCACCAAGAGAAACTTCATGAAAGGGTAGAGACGGCGGGATTGCACGCAACAGATGGACAAAAAAAATCCCTACTGACAGCTGCGGCGACGCACCTTCCCCCCCACCCCTTATACTGTGCCTCGGAACAGTGGAACTAGTGAGTGTATCAGTGAACAGTGATTATACGGTTCTTAGTTCAATGCATATACGTGTGTTTCTGTCACAGAAACTTTGATTCGTGTGTTTTGCAGGGATTCGATTTATTGGTGTTTACTAGACTGGCTCTTGTATTTTGCAGGTGTTCTATTTATTAATTTTTTTTAGACTTTGACTCTCGTATTTTGCAGGTGTTCTATTTATTAATTTTTTTTAGACTTTGACTCTCGTATTTTGCAGGTGTTCTATTTATTGTTTATTTTAGACTTTGACTCTTGTATTTTGCAGGTGTTTTATTTATTGGTGTTTTTTATTAGATATTGACTATTGTACTGTTTTATTGATCAATGTTTGTTCTTGTGTGATGTATTAGATTTGTGTTATTTTGTTTCGTAAATTCATTCATGTGGCATTGCTTCGTTTATCAGTCAGATTGCTATTCATTCTCATTGGACTGTGATCGATTAGCCTTTGCATGGGGCATATTTATAGTGAGGAACCCCTTAAGGGTAACAATCACATAATTAATTAGATTTTCAGTATAATGACACAGTGCTCATTGTTTGCTAACTAACTGAAATATAGTAGAGTGATTAAATTAATGCCACATAGTTATGTTAATTCTACAAATTATTAGTTTTATAAGATATAGAATTTTTTTTGCGATAACGACTTTGTAAAACATGGTTTTTTTTCTTATCAATTTTTGCTTTTGCGGATTGTGCATTGTAATGTTCTGCTTTATAATACTTTGCTGTGGCACCTTTGCTATTTTCATAAATTTTGCTTGTTAATAAACAGTCATAAATTTGCCTGTGATCAGTTGGCTCTTGCAATGAGCAAATACTGGTGAACTCCATAAGGGTAACAACCAGAAATTGTTTTCATATTAATGACACAGGAACCATTGTTTTTACTTGCTGACCGAATTAGGTCTACACTATCTTTTAAATAGGTGTCACAGATTGTGTTCTTTTTTTTCTGTTTGAAATTAGTAGATTTTAAAGATTTGTTGAAATTATTGTGTTTTAGCAAGTAGCTGGTGACCTTTTGCCTTTTCTTTACACTTTTGGTTTAAGTAGGGTGTGAGAAGCCTGCTTGGGAATGTCCTAGCATGGCCAGAAAATTCCCTGCACAGTCTTTTCCCGGAGCGTTGGGGTTATGAAAGGTCTCTGTTGGATTCCTTTCATGTTTAATTTCTTAAATCTGTTGTCATTTATGGAGTAAATTCCTCTCCTAAATTTACTGTGGCGTTTCTGACTATCTGGGAGGAGACTGAGTAGTGGAACGTGTTACTTTTACACATAAACAAGAACGATCTGTCACACTACTACACTTTAAAACACAGTTTATATGTAATTCATGTCACACAGTCTCATACGGAACCTACATCCGCTTTCTTTTATATACTGTATATGATAAGATACTGTCATCCCCCTTCCCTTCTGTGTGAGAGTATGAATGAGCAAATGTATTTGTAGTTGCATGCTTGAGGGTAGCAGACAAGGCTGTCTGCTAGAGAACAGTAGGACCAACGTCGGAACAGGTAGCTACGCTTTCTTAAAGCAGTGAGGTTTCTATCTTTAGTATGGTTCTGTCCGTCCGTTGTCATGTTGGTATAGGAAGCTGCCCCTCTGGCCACTTCCGTTTGTCTTTGTGAGCAACCCTCAGGAAGCACGCTCGGCAGTAGGCAGTTGCAGTCTGGCGGTGGCGAGCGTCTGAAGTGGTAAGATCTCCGGCTAAGCGCGTGTCTGCTAAGTCCATAGGACAATGGATTTGTTAAGTTCAGCCTAACTGAAAATTTAATCATCTTTATTTCGGGTTTAACTCTAAAATATCTAAGGTTGTCTTAAATTGCAGCGTAGTGTAATTCTCGTGTGAAGTTCATATTATTTTCCGGTTGTTGCTTTGTTACTACTTTGTGAGTAAAGTGGAACCACGTGTTGATCAGTAACTCTAACTAAGATCAATCTTAAATGCGAATGCTTGTGTGATTATAACGTCTCGTTTTGACAATATTTTCAATATAGCAACTTTTCTTTATGTCCAACCCACGTGGGGTGTACTTTGCGAGACCAGTACCACGTGCTTAAATAACTGTTTGACCCATTAGGTTAATAGTAAGACGTTAGTAACCAGTTCAAGGTTTTTCTTTTGTCAATTGATTTTCGATCGAATTTATTTTAATTATCAAAATTACTGTGGAGTTATACGCTTTCTGTAAACCAAGTTGACCACATGGAGCATGTGGTGTAATCATCAAAGTAGCGTTCAGCTATTCCTTTTGGGAAGATTTTACAAAGAGTTAATATGAATTTAGTATACCAGTGTGTGGTAATTACATGACGAACAGGATTGTGTTACGAACGTAATTTCTTTGGGTGAAAACTGAATCTGTTGGTTGTGGTTAATTTCTCCTTGCTTATGTTTCAACGTTCTTTGGGTGTTGTTTTGTGAATGCAGGGTTGTATGCAGTCTCCCAATCTTGGCTCCATATTTGATGTGTTCCGTAAGATTAAAATCTCACATTTTTACAATCCTTAAACAAGGCACCAGCTCAGTTATAACTCACGTATAATATGCTGAAATTTCAATGAACAATCTTAAAATAAATTTCCAAATATAAACTGATTTCTTTCTTTTTATTTAAATTCTCGTTTTTATATATAGATATATTACCGGTTGTTGTATGACTGTAAAAGATTATAATCAATGTTAGTCTGTTTGGGAATTTGGTAAACTTAGACTAGATACCTGATGAAACAGTTGCTTAGTAATACAAGATTAACTTCGCCAGACAGCTCACAGCTTTGAACCCGCTTTTATTCTACTATTAGCACCCGATTTCAGCATAGCAAATTCATGTAGCAATATCACACTGTAATCATTTATGTTTCTCTACGTTATTAGGACTAAATATTTTATACGTTTTAGTCGGATTTTTTTTAGTATGTTAAAAATTGATTTTTATTGAAATACAGTAATTATCTTCGGCTCTTCAGTCTTGCGTGTGTGAAATTCTTCAGTCTGTTTTAGACACTTCAATGAGTCTACATACAGCAGGGACAGGTACTGACGCTCAAGTACTTTATACTTTAGTTTCTCTTCACCTGACTCGACCAGTGGGGCGGTATCTCCTACGTATATCTCGCGAAAAGACCTTGAAGATAGGAACCAGAGATACCAGAGGCCACAATGACCTTTCTTCCTATGGACTATTCGTGATAAAAGAAATGGTAAAAGGACAAATGGTAGTAGTACACGAAGTACGAAAAGGAAGCGAGTTAATATTGCATATAAAGAAGAAAAGTCCGTGAGACGAGTGATTGGTAGTGACAGTTCCGGCGGGCAGACGGCGCTGTTGCCGAACGTGGCTCACAGCACGCGGCGCCGTCTGCTACACGCATTCTGTAGCAGCAGAAATAAAAGCGAGACAAAATACAAGTCGTATTGGTACGCGTGAATTTATTTAAAGTTGATGCTTGAAATATATTAACTCGAAAACTGATAAGAGCTATTTAGTACAAGTATCTAAGATGCTGAAACATAATAAAGTTATTTGTTAAACTTCACAACTGAAATGAAAACTATTTTCACAAGTTGTCGAACATTAGCAGTTTTGGTTTCCATTGTTATGTATTAGCATTATTAATTTGTTCTACTACAAGCTACAGAATAATTGGTCAGTGTATTAAGAGTTATAATCTGAAGAAAGTACTCACAATATGATGATCTGGTTGTAGATCGATAGCAAACTCCCTCCTTACATTCCTGAATACGTTGTAGTTACTGTAATGGAAAAACACCACTCACATCACTGTCAGAATCTGATTTGACATTGTCTTCCTCAGCACTACTCGAACTATCTCTGCTCTCTCCCAGATGTATAATTAAATTTTCGATGCATTCTTCCACAACCCCTTCGGTTTTGGCCGCCTCTCTGATGGCACTTGCAGTGCTGTTTACAATTTTAGCCCACGTCTCGCTTGTCACTTTATTGATAGCTGCCGGAAGGAGAGTTTCCACTTCAGAGATCGTGAATTTTTTATTGTTTGCAGCAATGTAATTTTTTATCTGCGCCCACACTCTTTCAATTGCATTGAAGTGACAGTGGTATGGAGGAAGCCGAACGATTTCATGCCTGGGTGTGTAGCACACTTTTCTTCCTCCGTTTCGCTTCTTGTGTTGGGCTGGTACTAGCCGCCGCACTAGACATTGTTTACAACGAAACATAAACAAAGAAACACTAAAAACAACAAAAACGAAATAAACTGCGAATTCAACTTCAGAGAAACGACGAACGACCGCACCGCCTGCACGGGAGACACTGGTAAGTTTGATAAGCGCGCGCGACCGGGTTTCAGAGCGGCAACGTGGCCCTTGCTACCCGCTCAGAGTCAGGCCGTCATTGGCTGCCTGCCTGCGCTCGCTAGGCAACAGAAAGACGCTACTGAGCTGTCAATACCAAAGACTCGTCTCCCAGACTATAGTAATCCGTGAGTGTGTGGGTGGTGGTGGGATCACTCACGGAAAAATTCCTGTAGTAGTTGGTGTTTGTAGTGTTGTTTGCTCTTGGGGAGGGGGGGGGGGGGGGGGGCGCGAAAAGAGAAAGAATTTTTTTTTTTTTTAATGTCGAAAAAGTTAATTTTTTGGTGGGCCACTTCGCAACAGAATCAGGGATTGATTACACTATTATAATAACATACGTTGAGCATTAAATACCTGAATAAGAGCAGCATATTGATTTATTTGACATCGTTCGGAATAAACATTATCATTTCTGCGCATTTTTATAGTCGCAATGTAGTCATACCCGGAACAACACAAAGGGACCAGAAGATTTATAGACTTTAAAAGAAATGCAACTCTACACAATTAAAAAAAATTGGTTCAGAAATAATAGGAAAACGATAATGTTCCTTCTGCCTCATGCTGCGTTCGGCCCATCAGCGTGATCGTAATTTCTGATGATGAACTAACACAAAATAATTAACAGTCAAGTAAATGAGGAGATGGAAATCATCAAGGTTAATTTACTAAAATAAGCACACTTATCTTTAACACCCTTTTTTTAATGCTACTTACCTTTTCATACTAAAGTACAATAGGTGACCATTGTGGTTAAATACATTATACATAACAGTCAAAATGTTCTCTTGCTGCTGTGTGTTCGTAATCAATTACAAGAAACTACATGTTTTCTGATTGGAAAAAATAACAATTAGCATATTCACTCAATATTTTCAGATAAAATATAAAATACCGATGCGGAACGCAGCAAATTCGCGTCCTCCTTTCATGGAATACAAACAGTAAAAGGTGAGGCGCCCAATGCCTCGTTTGTCTTGAAACAACAGAATTCTCTTTTATATCATTAATCGATACATGTACATAGAGATTTACAGGAACCGCGCAAGAACGTCAAAGATAAAGAATAATAGACTCTGTAGCTGAACTTTAGACCTTCAGGCGTTTACTATTGAGCGTATGTTAATGTTTGTGAGGAGAAAATTACTAATATTAGATGTTAGAGGTGCACCTTTTGTAGGTTGATAGAGGACACATAATTATTGTGCAGAGCCTGCGAACGAATATTTAGAGAACGGCGAAGCTGTTGGAATGTTCGCGTGCTACTGTCGTGAGCATCTGCGGAAAGAGGTAGAAGGGCAGCGAAATTACGACTAAGCGCTGAATGGTTGGACGTCAACGACTCTTCACAGCACGTGGGGTTCAGAGTCTTGTTTGCTCTGTAAAGTAGCAGAGACGGTGGTGTGTGGCACCTCTGCGAAAACAGCACGACGCTGGTGCACGCGCGGGTGTCTCGGAGCACAGCGTTCATCGTGCATTGTTGAACGTGGAGCTCAGCAGCAGACCGCCCCCGCGTGTTCACGTGTTGGCCCCGCGACATCGGAAGTTACGACAGCAGTGGGCGAGGGAGAATCGGGATTCGACTGTCGATCGATGGTAACGTGTCGCATCTTCGGGTGATACACATTTTTGCTGCACTGGGTCCATGGTCGTCTCCACAAACGCCGACGTCGAGGCTGGCTGGTGGGAGCAGTGTTATGGTATGGTTCTCGTGCTCTCGAATGGGAGCTGTGGTGGTAATCGAAGACACGCTGACCACCCGCATCCCTTCCTGCTTGATGTCTTCCCCGACGACAGTGACATTTTTCCTCAGTATAACTGTCCGTGTCTCGGAGCCAGATTCGTGCTACGGTGGTTTGAGGAGCACTACCGTGGACTTACGTTGATGCCTTGGCGACAAAATTCGCCCCACTGCAGCCTCCGAACTAAGGTACGAGCATATGGGATTGGTTCCCAAGTGTGTGAGTGGCTCGAAGACTTATTAAGTACTAGAACCCAGTACGTTGTCCTCGATGGTGAGTGTTCATCGGAGGTGAAGGTATCATCTGGAGTGCCCCAGGGAAGTGTGGTAGGTCCGCTGTTGTTTTCTATCTACACAAACGATCTTTTGGATAGGGTGGATAGCAATGTGCGGCTGTTTGCTGATGATGCAGTGGTGTACGGGGAGCTGTCGTCGTTGAGTGACTGTAGGAGGATACAAGATGACTTGGACAGGATTTGTGGTTGTTGTAAAGAATGGCAGCTAACTCCAAATACAGGGTGTTACAAAAAGGTACGGCCAAACTTCCAGAAAACATTCCTCACACACAAAGAAAGAAAATATGTTATGTGGACATGTGTCTGGAAATGCTTACTTTCCATGTTACAGCTCATTTTATTACTTCTCTTCAAATCACATTAATCATGGAATGGAAACACACAGCAACAGAATGTACCAGCGTGACTTCAAACACTTTGTTACAGGAAATGTTCAAAATGTCCTCCGTTAGCGAGGATACATGCATCCACCCTCCGTCGCATGGAATCCCTGATGCGCTGATGCAGCCCTGGAGAATGGCGTATTCTATCACAGCCGTCCACAATACGAGCACGAAGAGTCTCTACATTTGGTACCGGGGTTGCGTAGACAAGAGCTTTCAAATGCCCCCATAAATGAAAGTCAAGAGGGTTGAGGTCAGGAGAGCGTGGAGGCCACGGAATTGGTCCGCCTCTACGAATCCATCGGTCACCGAATCTATTGTTGATAAGCGTACGAACACTTGGGCTGAAATGTGCAGGAGCTCCATCGTGCATGAACCACATGTTGTGTCGTACTTGTAAAGGCACATGTTCCAGCAGCACAGGTATCCCTTATGAAATCATGGCGGTGAATCGAGGAAGTACAGTACATACTGACGAAAATAAAATGAGCTCTAACGTGGAAATTAAGCTTTTCCGGACACATGTCCACTTAACGTCTTTTCTTTATTTGTGTATGAGGAATGTTTCCTGAAACTTTGGCCGTACCTTTTTGTTCAAATGGTTCAAATGGCTCTGAGCTGCTGAGGTCATTAGTCCCCTAGAACTTAGAACTACTTAAACCTAACTAACCTAAGGACATCACAAACATCCATGCCCGAGGCAGGATTCGAACCTGCGACCGTAGCGGTCTTGCGTTTCCAGACTGCAGCGCCTTTAACCGCACGGCCACTTCGGCCGGCGTACCTTTTTGTAACACCCTGTATAGATAAATGTAAATGTAAATTAATGCAGATGAATAGAAAAAAGTCCCGTAATGTTTGAATACTCCATTAGTAGTGTAGCGCTTGACACAGTCACGTCGATTAAATATTTGGTCGTAACATTGCAGAGCGATATGAAGTGGGACAAGACGGATAGTCGTCTTCGGTTCATTGGTAGAATTTTTGGAAGATGTGGTTCGTCTGTAAAGGAGGCCGCTTATAAAACACTAATACGACCTATTCTTGAGTACTGCTCGAGCGTTTGGAATCCCTATCAGGTCAGATTGAGGGAGGACATAGAAGCAATTCAGAGGCGGGCTGCTATATTTGTTACTGGTAGGTTTGATCATCACGCGAGTGTTACGGAAATGCTTCAGGAACTCGGGTGGGAGTCTCTAGAGGAAAGGAGGCGTTCTTTTCGTGAACCGCTACTGAGGAAATTTAGGAGAACCAGCATTTGACTGCAGTACAGTTTTACTGCCGGCAGCTTACATTTCGCGGAAAGACCACAAAGATAAGAGAAGACAGATTAGGACTCGTACAGAGGCACATAGGCAGTCATTTTTCCCTCGTTCTGTTTTGGAGTGGAACAGGGAGAGAAGATGCTTCAGGGAAAGTTTTAGGGAACGACTGACAAGAATGGGGGAGATAAATACAGTAGAAGAAGAATGGGTAGCTCTGAGAGATGAAATAGTGAAGGTAGCAGAGGATCAAGTAGGTAAAAAGATGGGGGCTAGTAGTAATCCTTGGGTAACAGAATAAATATTGAATTTAATTTATGAAAGGAGAAAATATATCTAACCTTAACCTATCCATTTCCCATTTTAAATTTTCTAACCTACCTGCCCGATTAAGGGATCTGACATTCCACGCTCCGATCCGTAGAACGCCAGTTTTCTTTCTCCTGATAACGACGTCCTCTTGAGTAGTCCCCGTCCGGAGATCCGAATGGGGAACTATTTTACCTCCGGAATATTTTACCCAAGAGGACGCCATCATCATTTAACCATACAGTAAAGCTGCATGCCCTCGGGAAAAATTACGGCTGTAGTTTCCCCTTGCTTTCAGCCGTTCGCAGTACCAGCACAGCAAGGCCCTTTTGGTTAGTGTTACAAGGCCAGATCAGTCAATCATCCAGCCTGTTGCCCCTGCAACTACTGAAAAGGCTGCTGCCCCTCTTCAGGAACTGCATGTTTGTCTGGCCTCTCAACAGATACCCCTCCGTTGTGGTTGCACCTACGGTATGGCTATCTGTATCGCTGAGGCACGCAAGCCTCCCCACCAACGACAAGGTCCATGGTTCATTGGGGGGGTTCCTGTTTATATCGAATCCTAATCCCGTTAGACCATTTTCCGCTGTTCTTGATATTACCCGATACCCATGTGACCAGAAATCCTTGCCGGCCGTTGTGGCCGAGCGGTTCTAGGCGCTACAGTCTAGAGCCGCGCTACGGTTGCAGGTTCGAATCCTGACTCGGGCATGGAAGTGTGTGATGTTCTTAGGTTAGTTATATTTGAGTAGTTCTAAATTCTAGGGGACTGATGACCTCAGAAGTTAAGTCCCATAGTGCTCAGAGCCATTTGAACCAGAAATCCTTGTCTTCTTTCCATTTCGCTTCACTGACCCCCACCATATCTTGACTGAGGCTCAGCCTTTTACTTTTCAGATATTCTAATTTACCTCCTACCACTTTCAGTCTTCTGACATTCCATTCCTTAACTCGTAGAATCTCATCCTTGCGTCGATTATTCGATCTTTTCCTCAAGGCCAGTTCCCTCCGAGAGGTTCGAAAGGGGGACCAGTCCGGAGTCGTTTGCCGATGTGTCATTAATGCAGTGGTTTTCATTGCCTTCTGCATCCTCATGCTGTTGATCATTGCTGATTCTTCCACCTTTAGTGGCAGTTTCTCACCCCGAAGACAAATGAGAGTGTCCTGAACGTCTGTCCACACCACCACCCTCTGTGACGAGGCCGTTGGCTGAATGAGGCTGACTTCTCATGCTGAAAGTCTTTGGCCGCCATAGCTGATGATTCTCATTCAAAATGTGAGCAGTGTCGGGGTTCGAACGTCGTGCTGAGCGTGTTCGGATTCCTAATCAAGGACACTAGAGACAGACCACGGGGTACGCTACTCCAAAACAATTTTTGTAACCGTGGAATTATTTAACAGCCTAAAATAATCAAACGAATCGATGATAATTTTTGAGGGTATTTTGTTCTGTCGTTACAGCTACAAAAATGTGTGATTTTTTTTTCACCATACGCGTTTCTCTTTATTGAATTAAAGCATAATAAGCTTTAGTAGCTTTGTCTAGTAGTTTTAGAGAAGCGGTCTCAGACAAACAGGTACGACAGTTTTAAATTTTATTATTAGCGTACGTAAAGGCGTAACTAGTCGTAATCATTTTCATTTGATGTGCAGTCACGGTGTTCTGCGAAAGTCGCAACGGATTAGTCTAATTTAATGTGAGAGCTTTGCTCGGGAGACACTTTTTAATTACGCGTGTACGATATGGCCGCAGCCGTGATATCTTGGCAGTGGTATCGGCGGAATAAATTGGCTGTCACTCAGAGCGGCAGAGATTTCTTTCAGAGAGGACGTTAATTGTGCCAGTGGTATAAATAGACGTGACCGTGGGATGGGGGGGGGGGGGGGGGCTAGGTGGAGAGGGGGGGAGGGAATTTATTTTGAACGGATTCGCTGATATGACGGAGACACTGCTTGGCGGGAACACGATCATCGGGCAGTCCATCTGCGACCGCGTCTGCGGGGCTGTACAGGGTGTTGCAAGAAGGTACGGCCAAACTTTCAGGAAACATTCCTCACACACAAAGAAAGAAAATATGTTACGTGGACATGTGTCCGGAAACGCTTACTTTCCATGTTAGATCTCATTTTATTACTTCTCTTCAAATCACATTACTCATGGAATGGAAACACACAGCAACAGAACGTACCAGCGTGACTTCAAACACTTTGTTACAGGAAATGTTCAAAATGTCCTCCGTTAGCGAGGATACATGCATCCACCCTCCGTCGCATGGAATCCCTGATGCGCTGATGCAGCCCTGGAGTCTCTACATTTGGTACCGGGGTTGCGTAGACAAGAGCTTTCAAATGCCCCCATAAATGAAAGTGAAGAGGATTGAGGTCAGGGGAGCGTGGAGGCCATGAAATCGGTCCGTCTCTACCAATCCATCGGTCACCGAATCTGTTGTTGAGAAGCGTACGAACACTTCGACTGAAATGTGCAGGAGCTCCATCGTGCACGAACCACATGTTGTGTCGTACTTGTAAAGGCACATGTTCTAGCAGCACAGATAGACTATCCCGTATGAAATCATGATACCGTGCTCCATTGAGCGTAGGTGGAAGAACATGGCGCCCAATCGAGACATCACCAACAATGCCTGCCCAAACGTTCACAGAAAATATGTGTTGATGACGTGATTGCACAACTGCGTGCGGATTCTCGTCAGCCCACACACGCTGATTGTGAAAATTTACTATTTGATCACGTTGGAATGAAGTCTCATCCGTAAAGAGAACATTTGCACTGAAATGAGGATTGACACATTATTGGATGAACCATTCGCAGAAGTGTACCCGTGGAGGCCAATCAGCTGCTGATAGTGCCTGCACACGCTGTACACGGTACGGAAACAACTGGTTTTCCCGTAGCACTCTCCATAGAGTGACGTGGTCAACGTTACCTTGTACAGCAGCAACTTCTCTGACGCCGACATTAGGGTTATGGTCAACTGCACGAAAAATTGCCTCGTCCATTGCAGGTGTCCTCGTCGTTCTAGGTCTTCCCCAGTCGCGAGTCATAGGCTGGAATGTTCCGTGCTCCCTAAGACGCAGATCAATTGCTTGGAACGTCTTCCTGTAGGGACACCTTCGTTCTGGAAATCTGTCTCGATACAAACGTACCGCGCCACGGCTATTGCTCGTGCTAATCCATACATCAACTCCGCATTTGTAAACATTGCACTGACTGCAAAACCGCGGTCGTGATGAACACTAACCTGTTGATGCTACGTACAGATGTGCTCGATGCTAGTACTGTAGAGCAATGAGTCGCATGTCGACACAAGCACCGAAGTCAACATTACCTTCCTTCAATTGGGCCAACTGGCGGTGAATCGAGGAAGTACAGTACATACTGACGAAACTAAAGTGACCTCTAACATGGAAAATAAGCGTTTCCGGACACATGTTCACATAACATATTTTCTTTCTTTGTGTGTGAGGAATGTGTCCTGTGAGTGTGGCCGTACCCTTTTGTACCAGCCTGTATATGGGGCCCTGAGGGACGCCACGCTAGCCAGAGAGGGCACAGAGCTGGGCATGTTATGGCGAGGCAGCCGCGGCTTGCCTGACAACGCGGCTGTCCGGCCTCCCTCAGACGTGGTCGCTCAGCTCGACGCACACCCCTGCTGTACACTGAGGCCTCAGAAGCCACGGGGCGCCTCCCGGTACCGCGTCAGACCTCACGTTGCCCGCCGTAGTTCAGCAACTCGACGCGCCATCGACTCAATAGGTCGTTGCGAGTCGCCTTGCAGAAATACTGACCCGCGCTGCCCCTGCAGCCGTCCATAATTGCCGAAAGTGTTGCCGGTGCAGGATTTGGTGCGCGGACTGACGCCCCGATTATGTCCCATTGCAAGCTTATCAGTCCGTCGCTGACATTGACGACTGCAAACCTTCTTTCCTTCCCGTCTGGGCAAGCTGTGCAGTGACTAAAGTACATGTAAAGCTTACTGGGACAGTGTAAATGCTAGCTACAATGAAGTCGATAATTCGATCGTAATATTGGCATTTTTATTTCATATAATGACAAAATTTACAAAACAAATGTGAATCTCTTTGTCCACCCACGCACTCCTGAGTATGGAACATTAACAATTAGCAATTACCGGCAGCTGCGTTGAAAAATACTCGGCCCCTCGCAAGGATAACTTCTAGATCGAGAATATTAGGTAAGTTGTTGGAAGTGGTTATGCGCTGGTGAAAATCTCGCTTCTGAGGTCGCAAAGAGCTCTAACCGCAGAACTCTGCACGGAACACGCGTTGGTGCAGTGCTGCGATACAGACCGTTATATCTCCCTTCGAAGACGATGGCCTAGACGCCGTCTCCAAGTCCGCACCGCTCGATGGCTGAAGACGAAGCCCCTCTACAATTCTCCCGTCTCCCTCGCTTACGAAAACGCGGCGGAAGCATACTCAGTTTCGGCCAATGTCGGGCTACCCCAAACAGCGCCGCATTGTCCCGCTACCTGCGTCGCACGGCGGCTCGGCGAGCTACGGCCATCTGCAGACTTTACAACTTCGGACGCTTTTCACCAACGCTTTAAGTTAAGCCCGGTCCACACGCAACGATCCGTCTGCGCAGACATCGGCGCAGATGTCTGTACATGCAAAAGATCGCTGTAAATGTGGTGTGTTCACACGACGCAAACCCCAATCTTCTACTCGGCCGCCAATTGTCGGTGCAGAAAAGAAATATCAGTGGCAAGCGACTACGCTCCCCGTAAACGTCAAATGGACGAATTGGGTTGTGGTCTGTGTTCGGAACTTGTGTTGCAAAAAACATTCAGACCAACCGCAGGAAACAGAGAAAGCGGTCAAAATGGTGTGGACAGTGGCTGCTAAAGCGAAAGCAGTTTTCTTACGTTGCAGGGCGAACATAACGACTGGCAAAATTATTTGCGGATGGATGTCGAAACTTATAATTATCTCTTAAAGCTTGTAAGCCCTCATATTATGAGAATAAGTACTTGTATGAGAAGAGCAATTTCTCCTCATGAACGGCTGGCGGCAACATTAAGATTCCTAGCAACAGGAAGCAGCTACAAGGATTTGGAATTTTCAACTGCAATATCGAAACAAGCGTTGAGTGAAATAATACCCAACGCATGTGAAGCTATTTACGCTGTCTTGAAGGATGACTTCTTTTTATAACAGTAGTTAATTTTCTGTTATGTTTTCACACAAATATATTCTTTTGAATAAACTTTTGATAAACGTATGTGAAATATATTGTTTTACATTACCTCGTGTTCCATTTCCTCGCACATTGACACTCCAATTTCATCTCCAATTGTACTCCTGCTTGGTCTTGGCGTTTCTTGATCACTAAGAAAGTCAAGCAGATCAAAATACCATAACGTTGGCTGGTATACTTGATCTACTCCTACACCAGATCTTCTAGATTAGTGTTTCTGTGTTTGCCGAGGCGTCAACTGCCCGCAGGTTTTCAATTAGAGCATTGTACGTTGGTGTCTTTTTGTCTCGGTCACTGTATTCTTTACTTTTAAATCTTCCACAAACATGGATGGTTTCCGTATATTTCAATGAATTCACTTACAAACTCTCGAGAACACTGACGAGTATCAGCCATTTTAATGCCCTGCGCGCACAAATACAAACCCTAGACTGTGCAAACAGCTGTTTCGCCCCAGATTTGCGGCGATCTCCTGTCCACACGCTCCAACTTGTCTGCGCAGATGTGGTTTGAACCCACAGATTTGAGAGGTTTCGCTCAAACCTCCAACTCCAACTCCCAGGTTTGCACACACCTCAGGTTGGTGCAAATCTTCTGTCCACACGCAACGATCTGTGTGCGCAGATGTGATGTGCGCAGATGTGATGTGCGCAGACAGATCGTTGCGTGTGGACGGGCCTCTAGTGGCTCAATCCGGCAGACATGCAGGGAGTACTGCTCGATAGTGCTTCATATTTATCATAATTCAGTAGAGTCATGATCTGATGCCCTTTACTATTAATACTAATGTTGGTGAGCCAACGTGTAAGTGTCCATGTCCTGGCGCCTTACACCATATACGTTCGGCGGGATTCGTGCCGGGCGATGTGGGTGGCCGAACCGTTTGCTCGAATTGTCCAGTATGTCCTTCAAACCAATTGCGAACAATTGTGATTCTGTGCGATAGTGCATTGCCTTCCATAAAAATAAAAGTCTATGAGTGACTGCAGGTGGTCTCAAAGTGTGGCCGAGCGGTTCTAGGCGCTTCAGTCTGGAACCGCGCGACCGCTACGGTCGCAGGTTCGCATACTGCCTCCGGCATGGGTGTAGTGCTGTCCTTAGGTTAGTTAGGTCTAAGTAGTTCTACGTTCTAGGGGACTGATGACCTCAGATGTTAAGCTCACAGCCATTTGAGCCAGTAATCAGTGCCTCCCATGTAAACGCAGCCCACACCTTCATGGAGCTACCACCAGCTCGCACAGTGAACCTGGGTGCACGGTTTTGTGGAGTCCGCCCCCACACTCGAACCCCGCCATCAGCTCTTACCAACTGCAACAGTGACTCACCCAGGGCACTCGCGTCGGTCGCCTGCTGCCACAGCCCATTATGGCCAAATTTCCCCGCACTGTCCTAACAGATGCATTCGTCGCACAAAGTGCCTGCGCTGTTTCACAGCGTTCCCTGTGTCTTAGCACAGAACGCAGGTGCCGCTGCTCTCGATCGGTAAGTGAAGGCAGTCGGCCCGTGGTGTGAGAGGTAACGCCTGAAATTTGGACCTCTTGCCACACTCCTGGCACTTAGGATTCCAGAATGTTGCAATCCCTAACGATTTCCGAAACGGAATGTGCGACAAATCTAGCTCCAACTATCATCCCACCTTCAGAGTCTGTTAACTCTCGATGTGCAGCTATAGTGACGCCGGAAACCTTGTCACGTGACTCACTTGAGTACAAATGACGACAGCTCCACCAATGCTCTGTCCTTTGGTATCTCGTGCACGCTACACTGCCGCCACGTGTCACTGTCCCGTGACTTTTCTGACCTCAGTGTATGATGTACACCTACTTGAGCAGCACGATGCGCAGACGCGCGCTGCTGGCCACGCCCCTCTGAGGGAGCGACGCTGCGTCGAGCCAGCCCGGTGGCCAAGGGATGTGGATGGATAGGGGGAGGGGGGGGGAAGGAGGCAGGCGTGCGGGGGCAGCTGACGTCATTGCACGATGATTCCACGAGGAACCGTTGTGTAAGGAAGGAGAAAGACACAGCAGTCCCCAGCAGCTTTTATTTTCGAGTTTGTTTGTGTGGCAATCCTCCGCAGCAACCATATAAATACTTGTTTTGCAAATCAAACTGCCTTTTCCTGGTGCTATTTATTTTATTGAATCCATACGCGTATCGCCTTCTCCTGTTCTAAGGCATCATCAGTGGCATCTGTAACGATACAAACAGTTCACCTCACGATTTTTTCTAAAAAAATGTAATTTGCTGCTCTGCGTTTCCTCACATCTGGTCTGTAGGTCGCACTACCACTTTTGTCACTGTTCTATATTCACCTCTTCGGTTTTTCGCCATCCACTCACTGTTCAGCATGTTTGTCACTCTTTTTTGTGGTGGATTATCGTTCTTCTGTCACTCGACACAGCTATTTCGTCGTACACTTCTTTTCACAGCGTAAATATTGCGACTCTATTACGTGTTTCATCGTCTCTGGTACGTTTACCTATCTGCCACCAGCCTAATGAAGTATATGTTCGTTACTAACTTCTGTTTATGATGTTTACACCGTGTGTCTGCGTATCTAATGTTATCTTAAATTGCAACGCAGTTTAATTCGAGTGTGAAGTTCAGAATGTCTTCCAGTAGTTGCTTTGTCACTACTTTGTGAGTAAAGTGGAACCACGTGTTGATCAGTAACTCTAACTAAGATCATCAATCTTAAATGCGAATGTGCGTGAGATTATAACGTCTCGTCGTGACAATATTTTTCAATATAGCAACTTTTCTTTATGCTCAACCCACGTGGGGTGTACTTTGTGGCACCAGTACCACGTGCTTATACAATGGTTTGACCCATCAGGTTAATAGTAAGACGACAGTAACCAGTTCGAGTTTTTTCTTTTGTAAATTGCGTTTCGATGTAATTTATTTTAATTATCAAAATTATTGAGGAGTTACACTCTTTGTGTAAACCAAGTTGACCACGTGAAGCATGTGGTGTAATCATCAAAGTAGCCCTCAGCTATTCTTTTCGGGAAGATTTCACAGAGAGTTAGTATGAATTTAGTATACCAGTGTGTGGCAATTTCATGACGGACAGGATTGCGCTATGAACGTAACTTCTTTGGGTGAAAATTGAATCGGTTGGTTGTGGTTAATTTCCTCTTGCATATGTTTCAACATTCTTCGTGTGTTATTTTATGAATGCAGTGTTGTATGCAGTCTCCCAATCTTGGCTCCATATTTGATGAGTTCCGTAAGATTACAAACTCACATTTTCACAATCCTAAATAAGGCACCAGTTTAGTTATGAATCAAGTTTAATATGCTGAAAATTTAACGGAACAATGATCAATGTTAAAGTAAATGTCCAAATATAAACTGATTTATTTCTTTTTATTTAAATTGTCTTTTTACATATATATCACCGGTTATCGTAAGATGACTACTAAAAGATTACAATTAATGTTAGTCTGGTTGGGAATTTGGTAAACTAGACTGGATACCTGGTGAAACAGTTGCTCAGTAATGCAAGGATAACTTCCCCAGATAGCTCAGAGCGTTTAACCCGCTTTTATTGTCTTGAATATCAGCACCGCTTTCAGAACAACTTAAAGCAGCAACATTACAACACTAATCCGCCGGGCGGATTCCTGCTGGGGACGGGCACGCCTTCCTGCTCTGGAAGCAAAGCGTTAGACCGCACGGCCGACCGGGCTGTCAAAGCTGGAGGTACTGGAAAGAAGAATACTGCGGAAAATCGTGGGTCCAACGCAGGTTGAAACTGGCTGGAAGCTTCGGAGCAAAAATGAAACCTACAGAAAGCTTGAAAAAATCTCGGAGACCGTGAAAAAGAGGAGGTTGCCATTTCTAGGATACCTGTACAGAATGGAGAAAACCAGACTAACCAAAAGGATATTCGACTATCTGTGGAAAAAGAGGACAACAACGACTTGGATTAAAGAAGCTCGTAAAGATCTGCAAAGGTTCAACATGGAGCAAGTTCAGATGTTAAATAGGGATACATGTCCGACAATGATTCAAAATTTGGAAGGTTTTCAAGTGGAAATAACTAACAAGGGAACCTCCCCATCGCACCCCCCTCAGATTTAGTTATAACTTGGCAGAGTGGATAGGCCTTGATAAACTGAACACAGATCAATTGAGAAAACAGGAAAAAGTTGTGTGGAACTGTGAAAAAATAAGCAAAATGTACAAACTGGTCATCAGTCTTGGCCACATAGGCAACATAAAGGAGAACGTGAGCTCAGGAGCGCCGTGGTCCCGTGGTAGAGTGAGCAGCTGCAGAAGGAGAGGTCCTTTGTTCAAGTCTTCCAACGAGTGAAAATTTTACTTTCTTTATTCTTGCATAGTTATTATCTGTCCGTTCGTTCATTGACGTCTCTGTTCACTGTAATAAGTTTAGTGTCTGTGTTTTGCGACCGCATAGCAAAACCGTGCGATTAGTAGACGAAAGGACGTGCCTCTCCAATCGGAACCGAAAACATTTGATCGCAAGGTCATAGGTCAACCGATTCCTCCACAAGAAAACACATGTGATATATTCTATACGACACTGGTGACGGCATGTGCGTCATATGACAGGAATATGTTGTCGACCCAGCTAACTTGTACACTTGGCGAATGGGTAAAAAGATTCTTCTACCTTGCCCGATTTAGGTTTTCTTGTGGATGTGATAATCACTCCCAAAAAAGTGATGAAAACGTAAGAGTTTGTCACATAAACTGAAAATAAAAAATTAAAGTTCTCACTCGATGGAAGATTTGAACCAACGACCTTTCGTTCCGCAGCTGCTCACGTTACCACGAGACCACGGCGCTGCTGCGGTCCCAGCGTCCTTGATGTTGCCTATCTTGCCATGAACTACTCAGTTTGTATATTTTGCTTATTTTTTCACAGTTCCGCACAACTTCTTCATGTTTTCTCAATTGATCTGTGTTCAGATTTTCAAGGCCTATCCACTGTGCCAACTTATAACTAAATCTGAGGGGGGTGCGATGGGGAGGTTCCCTTGTAGGAAGACTGGAAAAGCCTGGACAGATGAACGGAAGCAACTGTACAGAGTTCATTTGGAGTGAGTTCTGGAGAAAGAGGAGACTCGAGACAAAGAAGGAATGCGTGATCCTAAGTGTTCAATTCGAAAGTAAAAAAAAATGCATTATGTGATTATGTAATGATTACTGATGTGTTACTGTAATACAGTTTTTGTGATTGTGATTGTCCTGTTGTTAACTAAGAATTCACTTTCTTCACACGAAGTTTTCGTAAGGTGTAGTTACTCATTGGTTCTATACGGTGGGCTACAAGTAATAGCGAACACCCGCAGCAAGGCAGTGGCGGAGTGTGGTCTGGGTTAGCATTACAAAGGGTCACCGTAGTAGGGGTGGCAATAAACGACCGGTTGAAACCGATACCGCTCTTTTGTTTCTGAAAAAGTGGGATTTTTGGTATTTGTTTGGTCTCGGTTATAGAACTTTTTTTATTTTTTACGAATAACCGCGTAAACAATAGAAATATCAATTAGGTGTATAGCAGCGTATCTAAAATTCATGATTTTTAAATAAACCTTTAAAAAAACTTATAATTGTTGAATGTGATTTTCACTCTGCAGCGGAGTGTGCGCTGATATCAAACTTCCCGTTAGATGAAAACTGTGTGCCGGACCGAGACTCGAGCTCGGGACCTTTGCCTTTCACGGGCAAGTGCCTACCAACTGAGGTGCTGAAGCACCGCTCACGACCCGCACTTGCCCGCGAAAGGCAAAGGTCCCGCGTTCGAGTCTCGGTCCGGCACACAGTTTTAATCTGCCAGGAAGTTTCACGTGTAATTGTTATTTGTAAAATTTGCATTGCTTCGAAATATTGCGTTATTATAAAAATTGCAATGCTCCCTTTGCTTCAAAAGAGTAAGAACGGGAGGAGCCAAAACAAACTTGCGACGCCATGTAAGGAGAAAATTTGTAATTTAACAATTCGTTCGTTGACTACAGTAAAAACTGAAAGTAGCCGATACGTTGCCATAGTCTACGTGATACGCCTTGCCTGTAGCCCTTGAAAACGGATAAATTGTCACGAAAAACAGTTTTCTTCAACCTCAGTTTTCATCCATTAGCACTGACTATTGCTAATGCCCAAATAGTGGTTTGAGCCTCGATTACAACATGATTATTGAGCAGGGTTTCAAAAAATTAAAATCGATAGCGAATTGTGGATGGATAAAGTTTTCTTTTTATTTGCCTATGTAATTTTGTGTTTTGATTCTATGTACCGAAGGAGTGTCTATTTTTCTGTCTTCGTTCCATTTATATGTTTATTACAGGAAATAAAAAACCGGAAACTTGTTGCTTTGAACGGTTTTAATCCTCAGGCTAAACTGCCGTTGAAAGAACCGTTACAGCCGAAAACCGGTTGTTTCAGCAATAACCGCCAACCCTGCGCTGTGCACACCTCCTGGCTGTTGAGGCCAGGCTCACCCTTCTCAGGTACAGGGTCGAGATTCTGCAGCCAACAGTCGGATCGCACCGCCAACATTTTGGTGACACATTCGTCTCGTCTCGTCGGGTGGTGACTTCGGAGCTGATCCTCGTGTCCTCGTGAACACGTTCCTCCTCCGGCACGGTAGGATCACCAGAATGAAGCGCCCTTTCATTTCCCCCGACATGAAGACCGTCGAACATATGTGGGGTCGATTGAAACAGTCTGTGTGTGGACCACGTACTCTGCACCACCGAGGAGTTGGACAATTCGGGCGAGGTTGGGTCGAAGGTCTCGTCGATCGTTTGCCACAATAACGTGAAGCCTCTGAAAAACGCAGTACTTCAAAATTGAATTTGTGTTTTAGTTGCTTTAGAGGTACTTTCACTGGCAATGATATCCTCAGCAACGCCATCTCTTCGTCCATGTCCTCCACACCAACTCTCTGACCATATGTTCCTGCCCCTCCCTCTGACCATATCATCATCTCCCTGTAACGTCCCATCTCTCCTCCTCCTCTTCCTTTCACCTCCCCCCCCCCCCCTGCTCACTGCACCTATACACCTTCCATCAGATGCATGCATCTTCCCCTTCTTCCCTGTTTCTATCCATTTCGTCCTACCTGTAACTCTGTCCATCCTCTCCTCCATCCTTCTCAATCTGCTCGCACCTACACACATCGACACATGGAGCCCCTGCAATACAATTAAGCTGGCTCATTCCACTCCTGCACTATGCTTGTCATGCAGAGCACCCTGCACTTCAGCAGATTGAAAATCCTTCATTTGTCCCTAACATACAGGCTGCCAAGCAGGTCGAAAAAGCAAGCTGATACTACTCCAGCACAATACAATAGTCATGCAGGGCAGCTAACATTTCAGGGGCCTGGAAAACTGTTCTTTGCCACTGACATGTAGGTGACCTGCAAAACAGGTTGATTTGGGAGGCCAATGCTGATCCCACGCAACATGCCTGTTGTGCAATCAGCCTACATGTCAGGGACTGGAGAAACACATTTGTCGGTATCTCCGGCCATGTTGGAGCTACGATGTTACGAGCCCCACCATGGTGGTACTTGTGAGGCTTGCTGCTTCTGTGCCACATTCGGCTGAAATCAGTTCAAGAGCTCGGGAGGAGACTGTGGACATACACGAGTACACTCTGCTTGACATATATAACTTATTATTATTACTGTTATTATTATTTCCTTTATCAGACGTTAGTCTGGTTAAAAATGGAAAGTGACGCGGACCTTGATCAAGCGTGACTTCCTTTTAACTGTACGGTATATGTTACATTGCATTTATGAACTTTTGGGTAATTGAACATGTATCAATAATTACAGATTTCTGTAGTTGTGTATATATATAAGTTTGGATGTAGCTGTATTGCGTTGATGTACTGGTGGATATTGTGTGGTATGACTCCTGTAGTTGATAGTATAATTGGTATAATGTCAACTTTATCCTGATGCCACATGTCCTTGACTTCGTCAGCCACTTGGATGTATTTTTCAATTTTTTCACCTGTTTTCTTCTGTATATTTTTGTTGTATTGGGTATGGATATTTCGATTAGTTGTATTAATTTCTTCTTTTTATTGGTGAGTATGATGTCAGGTTTGTTATGTGGTGCTGTTTTATCTGTTATAATGGTTCTGTTCCAGTATAATTTGTATTCATCATTCTCCAGTACATTTTGTGGTGCATACTTGTATAGGGGAACGTGTTGTTTTATTAGTTTATGTCGTATGGCAAGTTGTTGATGTATTATTTTTGCTACATTGTCATGTTTTCTGGTGTATTCTGTATTTGCTAGTATTGTGCATCCACTTGTGATGTGATCTACTGTTTCTATTTGTTGTTTGCAAAGTCTGCATTTATCTGTTGTGGTATTGGGATCTTCAATAATATGCTTGCTGTAATATCTGGTGTTTATTGTTTGATCCTGTATTGCCATCACGAATCCTTCCGTCTCACTGTATATAATGCCTTGATCAGATGCGTCTTGATCGATGTGTGGCTGTGTTATATGATACGGGTGCTTGCCATGCAGTATTTTCTTTTTCCAATTTACTTTCTTCGTATCTGTTGATGTTATGTGATCTAAAGGGTTGTAGAAGGGGTTATGAAGTTGCAATGGTGTAGCCGATGTATTTAGATGAGTGATTGCTTTGTGTATTTTGCTAGTTTCTGCTCGTTCTATAAAGAATTTTCTTAAATTGTCTACCTGTCCATAATGTAGGTTTTTTATGTCGATAAATCCCCTTCCTCCTTCCTTTCTGCTCAATGTGAATCTTTCTGTTGCTGAATGTATGCGATGTATTCTATATTTGTGGCATTGTGATCGTGTAATACAGAGTGCTTCTAGGTCTGTGTTACTCGATTTCTAGGTAGATATTGGTATAGCATAAGTATTCATAGCTTTTGTCTTGTTTCTTGCTGTCAATTCTGTTTTCAGTATTTTTGTCAGTCTTTGTCTATATTTTTCTTTTAGTTCTTCTTTAATATTTGTATTATCTATTCCTATTTTTTGTCTGTATCCTAGATATTATTATTATTATTATTATTATTATTATTATCGTTTACCTCCATAACTGAGTGGTCAGTGCAGCTGACTCTCATACGGAGGACCTGGCTTGGATTGCTGATAACTGCCATAGATATTTCCCTGGGGTTAAGACTGACGTGGTATGCACACTGTCTTTTAGTGCCAACTGTGGAGCTACCACATCAAACAGTACTGGCTGGGAGAATGGTGTGCTGATCTCCACCTGTGCGTACCATCCCCAATGATGGAAGATGGCTCAGTGGGCTGTCAGTACCGATGGGGTTCATCAGGGTGTGTGTGTGTGTGTGTGTGTGTGTGTGTGTTTGTGTGGTGTTAACATTTTTCTAAATTATTATTTTGTCTGGCTCAATAGCGTGGTGCAAGTCTTTCAATTGGATGCGACTTCAAATTGTGTATCCCTAACCTACCGCATTTACCTGACCAGGAACAGGTGATGTCCAGTTTAACTCCACACAGAGACCCTGATGAACCCATAGGTGCCGACTGGGTCATCCTCCATCACTGGAGATGGTATGCAGGGGTGGTGATCAGGACACCGTCCTCCTGGCCAGTACTGTTTGGTGTGATAGCAGTACAGTTGGCACTACAGAACTCTGTGCACTGCATGCCAGTCCTATCACCAAGAAAATATCTGTGGGAGTTATTGGCAATCGAAGCCAGGTCCTCTATGTGAGAGACAGCTGTACTGTCCTCTCAGTTAATGATGCAGAGAATAATAATCACAATAATGTGTTGTATGTATCAAGCAGAGTGTACGTGTGTGTGTGTATGTGTGTGTGTGTGTGTG
Source organism: Schistocerca americana (assembly GCF_021461395.2). Taxonomy (NCBI): domain Eukaryota; kingdom Metazoa; phylum Arthropoda; class Insecta; order Orthoptera; family Acrididae; genus Schistocerca; species Schistocerca americana. The sequence continues at coordinate 1,466,960 of NW_025726280.1, read as the reverse complement.
TGTGTGTGTGTGTGTGTGTGTGTGTGTGGGGTCTCCTCCTGAACTATTGAACTACTTTCAACCAGATACGGCACAGAAACATCAGGTGTCATCGGTCATCGGTATCGCCACTGTGGGGCTCATAACCTTGTAGCTCGAATAGGGGCGGAAATGCAGACAAACATGTTTTATCCAGCCACTGGCATATACCAGCTGTGCCGGTAGGAAATGAGCGTTTTTTGTGAAATTGAAACACTAATTTTGAATTGAAAAGTAAAAACATTTTATTCAAAGTACTGACCATTGCTTTCTATACATTTTAACCACCTTTCTGGCACTCTGTGGACACCACGCCAATAGAAATGCCTTTTGAAGCAAACCAATCAGACACCTAATTTTCGACTTCTTCGTAGGAATCAGTGTTCCTCAGCCAATGCGTGTCCCATTGATGAAAACAAATGGTAGCCGGAAGGGGCAAAGTCTGGTGAATTTGGCGGGTGGGGTAGCAGCTCCCAGCCAAGTGTTTTGATTGTATCCTGAACCAGTTTCGCTTTGTGTGCAGGTGCATTGTCGTGTAAAAAAAATTACTTTGCCATGTCTTCGGATCCATTCTGGTCTTTTTTCGATGAATGCATAGTTCAAATTGATGATTTGTAGTCTGTAGCGATTAGTATTCACAGATTCACCGGGTTTTAGAAGCTCATGATACACCACACCTTTCTGATCCCACCAAACACAGAGCACTGTCTTCTTGCCGAATCGATCTTGTTTTGCAGTCGATGTTGATGGTTGTCTCGGATTAACCCATGATTTTTCCCGTTTAGGATTCTTAAAATAATTCCTTTTCAATCACCAGTAACGATTCGATGCAAAATTGATTTTCTTTCATATCTTTGAAGCAAAATTTGACAAATGGTTTTTAGGTCTTCCATCTGCCTTTCATTCAATTCATGTGGCACCCATTTTCCACACTTTCGGATCTTTCCCATAGCTTTCAAACGGTGAGAAATTGTGTGTTGTGCAACATTTAACATTGCTGCCATTTGCTTCTGACTCAAATTATCATCTTCATCCAATATAGCTTGCAATTCGGCGTCTTTGAACTGTTTTGGTGGTCTTCGACGTTCTTAATTTCTTACATCAAAATCATTATTTCTGAACCGTTGAAACCACCTTTTACATGTTGATTCTGATAGAGCATTCAATGCGACTCTGCATCACTTTTTTTTTTCTTCAAATGAAAACAAAATGTTAATGGTTTCCGCAAATCATCACTTTCTGGTACAAAATTCGACATTGTTAACACGATGAAAACATATGATGTTCTTTGTTCCATGACTTGATGTATACTAAATATCTTTGACAGATGTCATACCAACCAAACAAACAAAAAATTAAGGCTCGTTGACAACAAATGTTCCGTATCGACACATTTGAATCTTAACGCTCATTTCATACCGGTGAAGAAGAATGGGTAGCTTTGAGGGATGAAGTAGTAAAGGCAGAAGAGGATCAAATAGGTAAAAAGACGAGGGCTGGTAGAAATCCTTGGGTAACAGAAGAAATATTGAATTTAATTGATGAAAGGAGAAAATATAAAAATGCAGTAAATGAAGCAGGCAGAAAGGAATACAAACGTCTCAAAAATGAGATCGACAGGCAGTGCAAAATGGCTAAGCAGGGATGGCTGGAGGACAAATGTAAGGATGTAGAGGCTTGTCTCACTAGGGGTAGGATAGATACTGCCTACAGGAAAATTAAAGAGACCTTTGGAGCGAAGAGAACCACTTGTATGAATATCAAGAGCTCAGATGGCAACCCAGTTCTAAGCAAAGAAGGGAAGGCAGAAAGGTGGAAGGAGTATATAGAGGGTTTATACAAGGGCGATGTACTTGAGGACATCATCATCATCATCATTATCCTTTGATTATGCCTTTCAGCGTTCAGTCTGGAGCATAGCCCCCCTTATAAAATTCCTCCATGATCCCCTATTCAGTGCTAACATTGGTGCCTCTTCTGATGTTAAACCTATTAATTCAAAATCATTCTTAACCGAATCCAGGTACCTTCTCCTTGGTCTGCCCCGACTCCTCCTACCCTCTTCTGCTGAACCCATGAGTCTCTTGGGTAACCTTGCTTCTCCCATGCGTGTAACATGACCCCACCATCTAAGCCTGTTCGCCCTGACTGCTACATCTATAGAGTTCATTCCCAGTTTTTCTTTGATTTCCTCATTGTGGACACCCTCCTGCCATTGTTCCCATCTACTAGTACCTGCAATCATCCTAGCTACTTTCATATCTGTAACCTCAACCTTATTGATAAGATAACCTGAATCCACCCAGCTTTCGCTCCCATACAGCAAAGTTGGTCGAAAGATTGAACGGTGCACAGATAACTTAGTCTTGGTACTGACTTCCTTCTTGCAGAAGACAGTAGATCGTAGCTTAGCGCTCACTGCATTAGCCTTGCTACACCTCGCTTCCAGTTCTTTCACTATGTTGCCATCCTGTGAGAATATGCATCCTAAGTACTTGAAACCGTCCACCTGTTCTAACTTTGTTCCTCCTATTTGGCACTCAATCCGTTTATATTTCTTTCCCACTGACATTACTTTCGTTTTGGAAATGCTAATCTTCATACCATAGTCCTTACATTTCTGATCTAGCTCGGAAATATTACTCTGCAAACTTTCAATCGAATCTGCCATCACAACTAAGTCATCCGCATATGCAAGACTGCTTATTTTGTGTTCACATATCTTAATCTCACCCAGCCAGTCTATTGTTTTCAACATATGATCCATAAATAATATGAACAACAGTGGAGACAGGTTGCAGCCTTGTCTTACGCCTGAAACTACTCTGAACCATGAACTCAGTTTACCGTCAACTCTAACTGCTGCCTGACTATCCATGTAAAGACCTTTAATTGCTTGCAAAAGTTTGCCTCCAATTCCATAATCTCGTAGAACAGACAATAACTTCCTCCTAGGAACCCGGTCATATGCCTTTTCTAGATCTATAAAGCATAGATACAATTCCCTGTTCCACTCATAACACTTCTCCATTATTTGTCGTAAGCTAAAGATCTGGTCCTGACAACCTCTAAGAGGCCTAAACCCACACTGATTTTCATCCAATTGCTCCTCAACTAATACTCGCACTTTCGTTTCAACAATACGTGAGAAGATTTTACCCACAACGCTGATTAAAGAGATACCTCTGTAGTTGTTACAATCTTTTCTGTTTCCATGTTTAGAGATTGGTGTGATTACTGCTTTTGTCCAGTCTGATGGAACCTGTCCCGACTCCCAGGCCATTTCAATTATCCTGTGTAGCTATTTAAGACCTGACATTCCACTGTACTTGATGAGTTCCGACTTAATTTCATCCACCCCAGCTGCTTTATTGCACTGCAATCTATTGACCATTTTCTCCACTTCCTCAAACGTGATCCTATTTCCATCATCATTCCTATCCCATTGTACCTCGAAATCTGAAACATTACTGATCGTATTTTCACCTACATTGAGCAACTCTTCAAAATATCCCCTCCATCTGCCCAAGGCATCCACAGGATTCACCAGCAGTTTTCCTGACCTGTCCAAAATACTTGTCATTTCCTTCTTACCTCCCTTTCGAAGACTGCTAATTACACTCCAGAATGATTTTCCAGCAGCTTGACCCAATGTCCCCAACCTGTTACCAAAGTCTTCCCAAGATTTCTTCTTGGATGCTGCAATTATCTGTTTGGCTTTGTTTCTTTCTTCAACATAACTTTCTCTGTCTACCTGAGTTCTAGTATGTAGCCATTTTTGATACGCCTTCTTTTTCCTTTTACAGGCTGCCTTGACTGTGTCATTCCACCAAGCTGTTTGCTTCCTCCTACTTTTACACACTACTGTTCCAAGGCATTCTTTAGCCACTTCTAGTACTGTGTCCCTGTGCCTTGTCCATTCCTTTTCCAATGACTGTAATTGACTACATTCAACTAACTGGTACCTTTCTGAGATCGCTGTTATGTACTTGTGCCTGATTTCCTTATCCTGAAGTTTCTCCACTCTTATCCTCCTACATATGGACCTGACCTCCTGCACTTTCGGCCTCGCAATCCCAATTTCACTGCAGATTAAATAATGATCAGTGTCATCAAATAATCCCCTGAATACACGTGTGTCCCTCACAGCCTTCCTGAATTCCTGATCTGTTATTATATAGTCAATGACAGATTTGGTTCCCCTGCTTTCCCAAGTATACCGGTGAATGTTCTTATGTTTAAAAAAGGAGTTTGTGATTACTAAGCCCATACTGGCACAGAAATCCAAGAGTTGCTGCCCGTTCCTGTTGGCCTCCATATCCTCTCCAAATTTACCCATAACCTTTTCATACCCTTCTGTTCGATTTCCAATCCTGGCGTTAAAATCACCCATGAGCAGAACACTGTCCTTGTCCTTTACTCTAACAACTACATCACTGAGTGCCTCATAAAAACTATCCATCTTATCTTGATCTGTCCCTTCACAATGCGAATATACTGACACAATCCTAATTTTCTTGCTAGACACTGTCAAATCTATCCACATCAGTCGTTCGTTTACATACCTTATTGCAACTACGCTGGGTTCCATTTCTTTCCTGATGTAAAGCCCTACATCCCATTGTGCTATTCCTGCTTTGACTCCTGACAAGTAGACCTTGTATTCTCCCACTTCTTCTTCTTTCTCACCCCTTACCCGAATGTCACTAACAGCTAAAACGTCCAGCCCCATCTTATTTGCAGCCTCTGCCAGCTCTACCTTCTTCCAAGAGTAGCCCCCACTGATATTAATAGCTCCCCATCTCATTACCATTTGTTTGCCAAGTCGTATCTTAAAGGTCCCTGGTTTGTCAGTTAGAGGTGGGACTCCGTCACCTCCAAAGGTCCGAGGTATTTTGCTCTGATTGTTGCCAGCATCATATTTAAAGTACCAGGGAAGCAGGTTGCAAGCCTTACTTGCCCCGAGTCCCATTGGGTTTTACCCCTAACGGCTGAGGGACTAACCGGTGGATTTGGTAGTCTTTGCCGTATGAGCACAAAGGTGACCACGACTCAGAATATGTCCGAGATGCCCAGCCTTATTCCAAAGTAATTGGTATCCCGACTGTCGGGACCACTTACTTGGCCACTCATACGTTGCCCGTGGTTCATGAACTAGGACATCACTACAGGAACCCACACCATGAGGACAATATTATGCAAATGGAAGAGGATGTAGATGAAGACGAAATGGAGATAAGATACTGCGTGAAGAGTTTGACAGAGCACTGAAAGATCTGAGTCGAAACAAGGCCCCGGGAGTAGACAACATTCCATTAGAACTACTGACGGCCGTGGGAGAGCCAGTCATGACAAAACTCTACCATCTGGTGAGCAAGATGTATGAGACAGGCGAAATACCCTCAGACTTCAAGAAGAATATAATAATTCCAATCCCAAAAAAAGCAGGTGTTGGCAGATGTGAAAATTACCGAACTATCAGTTTAATAAGTCACAGCTGCAAAATACTAACGCGAATTCTTTACAGACGAATGTCAGTTGAACGGAATGGACAGTGTCTTGAAAGGAGGATATAAGATGAACATCAACAAAAGCAAAACGAGGATAATGGAATGTAGTCATATTAAATCGGGTGATGCTGAGGGAATTAGATTAGGAAATGAGACACTTAAAGTAGTAACGGAGTTTTGCTATTTAGGGAGTAAAATAACTGATGATGGTCGAAGTAGAGAGGATATAAAATGTAGACTGGCAGTGGCAAGGAAATGGTTTCTGAAGAAGAGAAATTTGTTAACATCGAGTATAGATTTAAGTGTCAGGAAGTCGTTTCTGAAAGTATTTGTATGGAGTGTAGCCATGTATGGAAGTGAAACATGGACGATAACCAGTTTGGACAAGAAGAGAATAGAAGCTTTCAAAATGTGGTGCTACAGAAGAATGCTGAAGATATGGTGGGTATATCACGTAACTAATGAGGAGGTATTGAATAGGATTGAGGAGAAGAGAAGTTTGTGGCACAACTTGACTAGAAGAAGGGATCGGTTGGTAGGGCATGTTTTGAGGCATCAAGGGATCACAAATTTAGCATTGGAGGGCAGCATGGAGGGTAAAAATCGTAGAGGGAGACCAAGAGATGAATACACTAAGCAGATTCAGAAGGATGTAGGTTGCAGTAGGTACTGGGAGATGAAGAAGCTTGCACAGGATAGAGTAGCATGGAGAGCTGCATCAAACCAGTCTCAGGACTGAAGACCACAACAACAACAACAACAACACCTGGTAGGCTGATGGCACAAGAGGCATGTTGTGTGGGAACAGCATTGGCCTGCCAAATCAAACATGTATGTCACTCCTCATGGCCCCTCACATTGTTCACAAGTGGAGCAAACACACTACTGGCCATTAAAATAGCTACACCAAGAAGAAATGCAGATGATACACGGGTATTCATTGGACAAATGTATTATAGTAGAACTTACATGTGACTACATTTTCACGCAATTTGGGTGCATAGATCCTGAGAAATCAGTACCCAGAACAACCACGTCTGGCCGTAATAACGGCCTTGAAACGCCCGGGCATTGGGTCACACAGAGCTTGGATGGCGTGTACAGGTACAGCTGCCCATGCAACTTCAACACGATACCACAGTTGATCAAGAGTAGTGACTGGCGTATTGTGACGAGCCAGTTGCCCGGCCACCATTGACCAGACGTCGGTGAGAGATCTGGAGAATGTGCTGGACAGGGCAGCAGTCGGCCATTTTCTGTATCCGGGAAGGCCCGTACAGGACCTGCGACATGCGGTCGTGCATTATCCAGCTGAAATGTAGGGTTTCGCAGGGATCGAATAAAGGGTAGAGCCACGGGTCGTAACACATTTGAAATGTAACGTCCACAGTTCAGAGTGCCGTCAATGCGAACAAGAGGTGACCGAGACGTGTAACCAATGGCAGCCCATAACATCACGCCTGGTGATACGCCAGTATGGCGATGACGAATACACGTTTTCAACGTGCGTTCAAAGCGAAGACGCCAAACACGGATGCGACCATCATGATGCTGTAAACAGACCTGGATTCATCCGAAAAAATGACGCTTTGCGATTCGTGCACCCAGGTTGGTGGTCGAGTTCACCATCGCAGGCGCTCCTGTCTGTGATGCAGCATCAAGGGTAACCGCAGATACGGTCTCCGAGCTGATAGTCCATGCTGCTGCGAACGTCGTCGATCTGTTCGTGCAGATGGTTGTCGTCTTGCAAACGTCCCCATCTGTTGAGTCAGTGATCGAGACGTGGCTGCACGATCCGTTACAGCCATGCGGATGAGATGCCTGTCATCTCGACTGCTAGTGATACGAGGCCGTTGGTATCCAGCACGGCGTTCCGTATTACCCTGCCGAACCCACCGATTCATTTATTGTGCTAACAGTCATTGGATCTCGACCAACGCGAGCAGCAATGTCGCGACACGATAAACCGCAATCGCGATTGGCTACAATCCGACCTTTATCAAAGTCCGAAACGTGATGGTACGCATTTCGTCTCCTTACACGAGGCATCACAACAACGTTTCACCAGGCGACGCCGGTTAACTGCTGTTTGTGTGTGAGAAATCGGTTGGAAACTTTCCTCGTGTGAACACGTTGTAGGTGTCGCCACCGGCGCCAACCTTGTGTGAATGCTCTGATAAGCTAATCACTTGCATATCCCAGCATCTTCTTCCTGTCGGTTAAATTTCGCGTCTGTAGCAAGTCATCTTCGTGGTGTAGCGATTTTAATGGCCATTAAGTATTATTAAAACAGTGCACACGTGTGCCACGTTACTGAGGACGGACAGAAACAGTACGTGCTGCCACCGCCAGCGAATAGTTGGCCCGCGCCTGTGCCGTTCCTCCCTAGTCGGAGCCCGCGCCGCGACTCTGATGACGTCGAGCCGTAATGTTTCTTTCCGCCTCGCTGCAGCCGTCGCCGCGTGCGACAGACAACCTGTGGAGTGGGCGTTATTTCGGTGCGCGTGCCCCGGTTCAGGGCTCGGTGGCGCCGTGGCGCAGCCAGGGAGCCGACGCCGCGCGCCGCTGATTTGCGACGCGCAGGTGCGGCAGGCGCGTCGCCAGGTGGCTGGCTGGGTGGAGGACTCAGACGCGTGTGCGTGCGTGCGTCCGGCGGCGGCAATTACGGCGGCCGTGCCCGAGCTGTGCTGCCGCTCAATTAGCCGCGCCTATTATTACACGGCGTGGCGCGGTGTGGGGAGGGGGGAGAGGGGGAGAGGAAATAGCGGCCAGCGTCGCGGCGCCGCGCGTTGTCTGTAATGAAGACGGACGGCCGCGTCTCCTCTGTTCCGGCAGGCGAAGGCAGCTGTGTGCTGTGCAGCGGCAGCCCGAGAGGCAGCCACCGGCCGGCAGTGGGGGAGTGGTCGGCGCCGTACGGGGTGGCTACCGGCGGGAGACGAGTAAAAGGGAGGATCTGCGAAATTACACACCAATATCCATCAATTCTGTTTGCCGCAGAATCCTTGTTCTCACAAGGGAACCTCCCCATCGCACCCCCCTCAGATTTAGTTATAAGTTGGCACAGTGGATAGGCCTTGAAAAACTGAACACAGATCAATCGAGAAAACAGCAAGAAGTTGTGTGGAACTGTGAAAAAAACTAGCAAAATATACAAATTGAGTAGTCCATGCGCGAGACAGTCAGCAGCAAGGTGACCTCATGAGCGCCGTGGTCCCGTGGTTAGCGTGAGCAGCTGCGGAACGAGAGGTCCTTGGTTCAAGTCTTCCCTCGAGTGCAAAAGTTTTATTTTTTATTTTCAGACAATTATCAAAGTTCAGGCACTCACACATAATCAACTTCGCTCTCCAAAATTGCAGGACATGTTCAGATTTGCTTGGACATATGCAGGATTTGAAGGTCTACACACGGAAAAATTTGAAGACGTCAAAAACATATGTTTTGACAGAGCACAGGGAAAACTGCGACTGTGAAACTGTTGCATTCATTTGTTGCAGTTTATGTGACAAACTCTTATGTTTTCATCACTTTTTGGGAGTGATTATCACATCCACAAGAAAACCTAAATGGGGCAAGGTAGAAGAATCTTTTTACCCATTCGCCAAGTGTACAAGTTAGGTGGTGAGTCGACAACATATTCCTGTCACGTGACGCACATGCCGTCACCAGTGTCGTATAGAATATATCGGACGTGTTTTCCTGTGGAGGAATCGGTTGACCCATGACCTTGCGATCACATGTTTTCGGTTCCCATTGGAGAGGCACGTCCTTTGGTCTACTAATCGCACGGTTTTGCGGTGCAGTTGCAAAACACAGACACTAAACTTATTACAGTGAACAGAGACGTCAATGAACGGACAGATCATAACTTTGCGAAAATAAACTTTGCACTCGAGGGAAGACTTCAACGAAGGACCTCTCGTTCCGCAGCTGCTCACGCTAACCACGGGAACACGGTGCTCCTGAGCTCACGTTATCCATGATGTTGCCTGTCTTGCGCATGGACTACTCAGTTTGTATATTTTCTGTGGTGTCACCGCCAGACACCACACTGGCTAGGTGGTAGCCTTTAATTCGGCCGCGGTCCATTAGTATACGTCGGACCCGCGTGTCGCCACTGTCAGTGATAGCAGACCGAGCGCCACCACACGGCAGGTCTAGAGAGACTTCCTAGCACTCGCCCCAGTTGTACAGCCGACGTAGCTAGCTACAGTTCACTGACCAATACGCTCTCATTTGCCGAGACGATAGTTAGCATAGCCTTCAGCTACATTTGCTACGACGTAGCAAGGCGCCGTATTCAATTGATAATTAATATTATGAAGCATGTATCGTAACGAGAGATATTCTACAATTGTGGATTAAAGTTAAGTATTACATCATCTACGTACTTTATTGCAATTCTCAAGACATTGTCGTGTTCCAGACCTCACGCCAATCTGCGTGAACTTAACGCGTGCCTTTCGGCTACTTCCGAGTGGCGTCGCTGTCTTGCTACGCCACTACATTTTCCTTGTTTTTTTTTTCATAGTTCCACACAACTTCTTCCTGTTTTCTCGATTGATCTGTGTTCAGTTTTTCAAGGCCTATCCACTGTGCCAACTTATAACTAAATCTGTGGGGGGTGCGATGGGGAGGTTCCCTGTCAGTTCCAATAAAAATGGTTCAAATGCCTCTGAACACTATGGGACTTAACTTCTGAGGTCATCAGTCCCCTAGAACATAGGACTATTTAAGGGGGGGTAGGACGTCAGACAGGCCGACTTGGAGCTGGAGAGGCAGCACGGGACATTTTAATTTGCACTGTCTATACTTTTACAAATAAATTCATAAAACTTTGTCCCCATTTCCAGGAAGGATTCAGGATTCATACTCATAGCAGTTGAATCTCAAAAAGTAACAAAACACATTTTTTTTGCATGTGAGATTTCATCATTTTTCACTTACTACTGACTGCATTTGTTGCTATAGGTACACTTTTCTTTCTAAGTAAGAGAGATTCGATGACTTTTGCACAGCATACAAACCATAGTTACAGGTGTATGAAACTCTAGAAGTTATTTAATTTATGAAAAAATGAATGAACTGTTACATTTTAAACTTCATGTTTAGAAAAAATTCAAGCTTTATAGTTAATTATCTCAATTTTTTCCACAGTTTTTTAATACATTTGGAAAATTCTAGAGTTTCATACACCTGTAAGTACTGTTTGTATGTTATGAAAAATTCATCGAAGAATCTCTCTTATTCAGGAACAAAAGTGTACCTATAGCAACATATGCAGCCAGTATTAAGTGATACAATGATGAAATTTCACATGTAAAAAAAGGTGTTTTGGTACGTTTTTGAACTTTCACTGCGATGAGTGTGAGTCCTCAATGCTTCCTGGTAATGGTGACAAAGTTTCATGAATTTATTTGTAAAAGTATAGAAAGTGGAAATTAAAATGTCGTGTGGTGACTCTCCTGCTCCAAGTCGGCCCGGTTGATGTCCTATCCCCCATAAACTTAACTAACCTAAGGACATCACACACATCCGTGCCCGAGGCAGGATGCCAACATGCGACCGTAGCGGTCGCGCGGTTCCAGACTGTAGCGCCTAGAACCGCTGGGCCACCCCGGCCGGCTCAATTCGAATCTAATAAACTTTCTTGAGGCTGAGAAGCTCATGTCCGCGAATCGACACGCTTCTAGAAAGCATCACTCGTGCGGAATTCAGCTCGCCCTTTTATCACATGACATACTGAGAACTTCGGATGAAGGGCAACAGGTACATTCCATATTTGTACATTTACGGAAAGTATTTGACACTGTGACCCATAGCAGGATATTAACGAAGGTACGAGCATATGGAAGAAGTTCACAGATATGTGGGTGGCTCGAAGACTTCTTAAATGAGAGAATCCAGTGTGTTGTCCTCGACGCCGAGCGATCATCAGGGACCGAGGGTAGCGTCGGGGGTGCCGCAGGGAAGTGAGGTACGTCCGCTGTGGTTCTCCGTACACGTAAATGATTTGGCAGTCAGGGTGGGCAGCAGTCTGCGGTTGTTTTCTGATGACGCCCTGGTGTACGGTAAGGTGTCGAAGGTGCGTGACTTGAAACGGTACAGAAGTTTCGGATCTATAAGCTGCAGGTTTCGCTGCTCGCTCGCACCGAGAAATACAAACAGAGGCGGCTTCGCCGCCAATTTTATTTCACGACACGGCCGGCCGCGGGTGCAAAGAAATGTCAGGCTTCATAAAACGTATTTATACAGGGTGTTACAAAAAGGTACGGCCAAACTTTCAGGAAACATTCCTCACACACAAATAAAGAAAAGATGTTATGTGGACATGTGTTAGAGCTCATTCTAGTTTCGTCAGTATGTACTGTACTTCCTCGATTCACCGCCAGTTGGCCCAATTGAAGGAAGGTAATGTTGACTTCGGTGCTTGTGTTGACATGCGACTCATTGCTCTACAGTACTAGCATCAAGCTCATCAGTACGTAGCATCAACAGGTTAGTGTTCATCACGAACGTGGTTTTCCAGTCAGTGCAATGTTTACAAATGCGGAGTTGGCAGATGCCCATTTGATGTACGGATTAGCACGGGGCAATAGCCGTGGCGCGGTACGTTTGTATCGAGGCAGAATTCCAGAACGAAGGTGTCCCGACAGGAAGACGTTCGAAGCAATTGATCTGCGTCTTAGGGAGCACGGAACATTCCAGCCTATGACTCGCGACTGGGGAAGACCTAGAACGACGAGGACACCTGCAATGGACGAGGCAATTCTTCGTGCAGTTGACGATAACCCTAATGTCAGCGTCAGAGAAGTTGCTGCTGTACAAGGTAACGTTGACCACGTCACTGTATGGAGAGTGCTACGGGAGAACCAGTTGTTTCCGTACCATGTACAGCGTGTGCAGGCGCTATCAGCAGCTGATTGGCCTCCACGGGTACACTTCTGCGAATGGTTCATCCGACAATGTGCCAATGCTCGTTTCAGTGCAGATGTTCTGTTTACGGATGAGGCTTCATTCCAACGTGGTCAAATAGTAAATTTTCACAATCAACGTGTGTGGGCTGACGAGAATCCGCACGCAATTGTGCAATCACGTCATCAACACATATTTTCTGTGAACGTTTGGGCAGGCATTGTTGGTGGTGTCTCGATTGGGCCCCATGTTCTTCCACCTACGCTCAATGGAGCACGTTATCATGATTTCATACGGGATAATCTATCTGTGCTGCTAGAACATGTGTCTTTACGACACAACATGTGGTTCGTGCACGATGGAGCTCCTGCACATTTCAGTCGAAGTGTTCGTACGCTTCTCAACAACAGATTCGGTGACCGATGGATTGGTAGAGGCGGACCAATTCCATGGCCTCCACGCTCTCCTGACCTCAACCCTCTTGACTTGCATTTATGGGGGCATTTGAAAGCTCTTGTCTACGCAACCCCGGTACCAAATGTAGAGACTCTTCGTGCTCGTATTGTGGACGGCTGTGATACAATATGCCATTCTCCAGGGCTGCATCAGCGCATCAGGGATTCCATGCGACGGAGGGTGGATGCATGTATCCTCGCTAACGGAGGACATTTTGAACATTTCCTGTAACAAAGTGTTTGAAGTCACGCTGGTACGTTCTGTTGCTGTGTGTTTCCATTCCATGATTAATGTGATTTGAAGAGAAGTAATAAAATGAGCTGTAACATGGAAAGTAAGCGTTTCCGGACACATGTCCTCATAACATATTTTCTTTCTTTGTGTGTGAGGAATGTTTCCTGAAAGCTTGGCCGTACCTTTTTGTAACACCCTGTATATGACGTGTATTATGCATTTCTTGTACGTGGATGTGAATCTGCACACGAACTTTCCTAATCCTCCTCACACCCTTCTGTAAAGCGTGGCCAAATCTTAGTTGGGAAGTAGTTCTGTAGTATAGTGGTGCCAACCTTACTCCTGGGTAGGGGATCAGAGAGACAGCACAGGCAGGTAAAAGTGAAAGACTTTCCAGTGTCACAAGATTTGGGGTGTAGAGGTTGGTCACGGCCAAGTGGTTCGACCACCCCCTCCACCGGGGCCCAGGAAGACCTCCGAGTGTCCGCAATATTCTGGGAGTGTTACAGAAGACGGGTAAGTGAGCAGATTTGCCCTCAGTGCGTCTGTCTCGATGTTATATTTGTACTAATTCTATTATTTCCAGCTTCGGATTGTGTAAGGAAATGAATGTTCTCGTTTAATTTCGGAAATTTGACCCCCTGTGTTAGTGTATCTGTCCCCCAGTTTGCCCGTTATCCTCCTCACATAGTGGATGTCCCATGTAAAATATTGGGAGACTTTGGTGGTATACATTTGGCCAACGCAATTCCGTCTTGGCCGTAGAAAGGTGCGTGCATATTAGTATATGATATACCTGAGCCATAAGTTGTAAAATTGTAATATCTGTAAACTGGAACAATTGCTACAATCGCTGTAAAGTCGCGTGACAATGTTTAAAATAAGGAGGTAATCAAGTGTCACCGATGTTTAACATACCCTAAAAAATCACATAGGAGTCTAGTTAAATCAATTCATTTAAAAATAGAAGATATAGAATGCAAGGACCCACGCACCAGCGTGTGAGCGCTCCAGCCCCTTGCCTAGTATCGTACAGAATAGGGCACGCTCTCTAGGTAGCGCTCTCAAGCTCCTCTCCCCAGTTATCCGTTCCGCAATTTTCACTCAGGGTTTGACGACATCAACTTTCATCTTGCGTCCCTAGGCAAGGGGGTCAGACGGGAATCTTTCATACTGTAGGAAGGTACAAGACTGCTCAGACAAAATTTCAGTTGCTGTGATGAATAACACTTAGTCTGAAATGTGGAAAAATGTAAGTTAATGTGGATGCATAGGAAGAACAAACCTTGAGATACAGTACTGTACTAGTAATTGAGAGAAGATAAGGAAAGCGTGTTTCACGTGTAAAGGAGACCACGTATAGGACTCGAGTACTGCTCGAGTGTTTGGGATCCGTAAAAGGTCGGGCTGAAGGAAGACATCGAAGCAGTTCAGAGGAGGGCTGCTAGATTTGTTACCGGTAGGTTCGTACAAGACCTGTTACGGAGTTGTTTGGGGGCGCGAATGGGAATCACTTTAGAGAAGGTGACGTTGTTTTTGGGAAACACTATTGAGAAAATTTAGATAACCGTCATTTGAAACTGACTGCCGAACAACTCTGCTAACACCAACGTACATCGTGCGTAAGGAGCACGAAGATAAGACACGATGAATCAGCGCTCACAGTGTCTTGAAAGGAGGATATAAGATGAACATCAACAAAAACAAAACGTGGATATTAGAATGTAGCCGAATTAAATCGTAGTAGTTGACTTTTGCTATTTGCGAACCAAAATAACTGATGGTGGTCGAAGTAGGGTGGATATAACGGCTGGCATTAGCAAGAAACGCGTTTCTGAAGAAGAGAAATTTGTTAACATCGAGTATGGATTTTAGTGTGAGGAAGTCTTTTTCTGAAAGTATTTGTATGGAGTGTAGCCATGTATGGAAGTGAAACGTGGACGACAAATAGTTTAGTCAAGTAGAGAATAGAAGCTTTCGAAATGTGGTGCTACAGAAGAATGCTGAAGATTAGATGGGTAGATCACATAACTAATGAGGAGGTATTGAATAGAATTGGAGAGAAAAGAAATTTGTGGCACAACTTGACTAGAAGAAGGGATCGCTTGGTAGGACATGTTTTGAGGCATCAAGGGATCACCAATTAAGTATTGGAGGGTAGCGTGGAGGGTAAAAATCGTAGAGTAAGACCAAGAGATTAATACAGTAAGCAGATTCAGAAGGATGTAGGCTGCAGTAGATACTGGAAGATGAAGAAGCTTGCACAGGATAGAGCAGCATGGAGGGCTGCATCAAACCAGTCTCAGGACTGAAGACCACAACAACAACAACTGAGGCGTACAGACAGTCGTGTTTCCCTAGGTCTATTTGCGACTGGAACACGACGGGAAATGACAAATAGTGGTACAGGGTACCCTCTGCCACGCACCTTACGGTGGTTTGCGGAGTATCTGTGTAGATTTAGATGTTGATGTAGAACACCCGATGTCTGTCTCTATAAAGAACCCATCTATAACACAGGAAAGGTAACTTGCCACTCGTGCCACTTGTGTTTATTTAACGTATGGCATTACATATGAACTGCGACTAGCAATTGTGCGTTACATAGTTTGACAAAATTTTACAAAAACATATTAATTTCATTATTTATAATTTAAAAAGAAGTCTATAAATTAGTACCTAATTTGTCGATCCATTCAAGGGCTGCCTCTGTCACTTCAAAGAAATCTTCCAAGTTCCTATGGTAGGCTCTTCTGCTACAGTGTGATGGATCGTCTTGGTGTTCATTTCCACACTCACACTGAGAAGATTAATCCCTTCCCCATCGGTAGAAGTTTTCAGCACAGATGCCCTGGCCTGCATGGATCCGATTAATTGTTTTCCAGACAGATCGCGTTAGTTCCATACCGGCTTAGTCTTGTGTCAGGTCTTTGGATGGTCTGCTGTTCCTCATGGGTAATAGTCTTCCACATTTCTGTCCACTTTTTGTTGATACTGGAAGTAGCTGCCTGTAGCGATTCTCCCAGTAGGGCAGATGGCTGCCTAGATTTTAATCTGTTCATTCGGAGTGCAGGAACGTCAGACTGCTTTGAAAGCTCGGTGACTGTCAGTAATTTTTGGGATTCTTTGACAGGGTGTATACGACCCGGGACAACGGGGAGATCCGGGAAAAACCCGGGATTTTTTCATCCGGGATTCCATTGTTTGTTTTCAGTTAAATTTTTGCAATTTCGGCTGCTAAGAACCTATACTCTAACAAAGGAGATTACTGTATCCCGTTACTTCAGAATAATACTGCAGCAATAAAACATGAACGAGAGAAATTACGAAAATAAAACTTCAGTTGCGAAGAAAATGCGCCACATACAACAACAAAACACAGTGCTCATACAAGCGTCTGTCACCAGCAAAGTGTGTCAAAGGCTTTAGGAAGACTGTGCAGTGCGTCATAACGACAGGTTGCTTCTGATGAGCGTGACGTCACAACTGTTTACGTAAGATTCGTTTGAGCAGTTGCGAGCGGGCTCGTGCGCAAGCGCAGTTGAGTTGCGTATGAGCAGTACCTTCACCCGCTTCTGGCTACTGAAATGTGGCTGTTAGCTGTCCCCCCCCTCCCCCCCTCCTGAGTTTCGTTTTCTATAGTACCGAGAAATTCTACGCTGGTGTATGAAGCCGTTCAAAGGATTTATAACTTCTACTGTTCCGATGGAAAGTATACTGTCACTTAACACGGAAAAAGTGGTGTATTTTGACCAGGGAGAAAATTTATTTTTAACTGGGAAAAGTCCTGGAATTTTTTTTCCTTGTACTCATATACTCCCTGTTTGAGGAGGGCATTCTATCTTCGGAGGTCTGGTGGCGCAATGTGGTAACCAGTATAGAGTACATTTGATGCAGCCTGTTATTGTCCTCATTGCTCCACGTCAATTTTTCTCACTCGTGTGCCACTGTTCGATTGTCGGTAGCCGCCCTCACGGTATAATGTATCGATACCACCCCACGTCCTACCGAGGTCGGTATTGGAGCGGCGACTTTGCGTCTGAGGCTGACAGTGGTCGCGCGGGATTTGGCGGACCCAGTGCTGCGCGCCCGCTGAGCCACAACTCGGGCAGCTCTGTAGTCGGAGCGCCCTCTGCCGGCGCAATACGGCAGCCACTCGGGCCCTCGAGCGCTCGGAGCCACTTTGCTGCGTGAGGCTGCCCAGACGCTGCCCAGACGCGGCACCGTTTGTGCTTCAGTACAGACAGGCGCTTTCTTGTATACATAGTTCCGCGTAGTCGGCGCGTACACAACTTCCCCACTAGAGCGCGCCCCGCTAAGCACAACAGCGCAGGCGCAGCGCTCGTCCGTCTCCGCACTACGAGATGGCGCTGTCTTAGAGACGGACCAAAATCTGCTTCCGCCGATCCGCGTATTAATATGTAACGCAGCCAATGAGATTGCTGCTAACGTAGAACCTTTTCTCCTCGCGGATCACACTGGCGCAGTGATACCTGAACGCGCGAGGTATTATAACGAGTGTACAGACCTCCGATTAGTCAGTCTGCATTTGTCTGCATTAGTCTGTAGTCAAGTTTCAGTCTGCGCCTAATAAGATTACCATATTCCTGTACATAGCCATGAAGATAAATGTATAGACACTTTGTCAAGTATCAGAGGTATGTGAGAATAAGATTAACGTACCAAGACCAAAGGAACTTCAGATTGTCAATTGTAAATAGGATCCAAATCAAGTTAAGTAAGGTTTATGATTGTTATTATTTTAATAAATGTGTGTGAAAATTAATCAAGTTGAAGAACCTTCAACATCGCAGCGTGTCAGCAATCGTTGGCTAATATATTATAAAACTAGAAAGACACCTCGATTGCGAAAAATGTACCTAGTGTTAACCTAGGTTTCGGCGTAGATAACTACACCTTCTTCAGAACAATAAAACCCACAAGTGCCTGAGAAGACCTTTGTCAATGTTCCCCTTTTTTTCGTTTATAAATGTATAGCTATGGTGTTCTTTTAATGATTGACAAAGGTCTTCTTAGGCACTTGTGGGTTTTATTGTTCTGAAGAAGGTGTAGTTATCTACGCCAAAACCTAGGTTAACACTAGGTACTTTTTTCGCAATGGAAGCGGGTTTCTACTTTTTTAATATATTAATCAAGTTCTGTTTAAAGTTGGTCACCGTCAATCTGCTACTCTAAGCGTGCAAGTGGCATTTCTATCGTCTTACCTAACGGCAGAAGATAAACACCCCACGATAAGACCGCGAGACATATTGCTGTCACTCGCCTACTTCGTTAGAGCGACAAGTCAAATAATCTGATGGTGCGCGTACCGAAGGTCTTACAGTACGCACACCACACACTTTCTTGTCGATATTGAGAGTTGGACTCTACTTCTTGTCCCATTATTCGTAACTAGCCTTCCTGCACCTCGAGAAACACAAGTTAAGTAAATCTTGTATTTGCTGCGTTAACTTGTTCTGCACCTGTCCAGCTTTCATATGATGACATTTGTCACACCACTTATAAAATAAATAAAATAAATAAATAAATATATATATTGTTATTTAGATATTGATTATTCTATCTGTATGATGGTGATTGTGATTGCAATTGTGTTCGCTTATCTGGAACGTGGACGTTTGATTATTCGTTATCAGACGCTTGACAATGGCTTTTTCGTAAAGGCAATGTTACTCGTAGTTGACCGTGAAATAAAACTGAATAATCGGACTTCGTAATTAATCCGTTTCCAAAGACTGCTGCGGTAGGTGCGGACTCATAATCTAAATCTCAATATTACAATAATTTGCCAGCCATGCCAATACGTCGTACAGAGGTGATTGTCTACTAAACATAAAAAAGTTACACAGTTAGTTAAATCAGATATATTCAATGAATAAGCCTACAGTTCACAATCCTACTTACTTTTATAAATATAATTCTTTACAGAATCGAGTGCCTAGTGTGGTTGCAACTCGCAGTATTCTTCTATAACATGAAATATGGCGGTGTGCCAGACAATAAAATAAAATACGTGCTTCTCGCACCACTTCAACCAGAGCTCTCACTTTCTTAATCAAACATAAGAGTAACGTAATTGTGCTTTTGTTTTATCAGCGACACAGCGCTGCAGTTGTGTGCCATAGGCTTTATTTATTTGTCACTGATTATTTATTTAATTAATATTTCGCGTTTCCGCGGAAACTCACGCTCGGCATGCAAATGTGCCTTTATATTGCCCCCTGAATTGCGAGGCGAAAGGACACACCTGCAGGCGAGCAATTCACCTAAAGGCACAAGAAAATCTAAGTTATCTACAACTATTTACATGACTTACATTACACTTTATACACATTATATACAAAATTTGAATGACGCGGATGCGCCGTAAAAGTTCTAATGTTGGCAGATAGAGTGCGCGCATGCGCAGAAGCGTCTGTGTAACTGCGGCACTGCCGTTATGTCGTACAGTTAGATCACGCGGCACAGTATTGCAGTTCATATTGTTCGTGTGCGCGCGTTTTTCAGTCGTTGCACAAAGAAAATATTCAACCAAGATTACATATGAAGACTACATTCTATGACAGGTAGCTTAGTTTTAAATTTACAATATTTGTTAGAACACAATACAACTTAGATTGTTGAATGTTCTTAGTTACATAGTATTGTTTTGAAATACTTCAAAGAAAAATGTCCGTATTTTTCAGGTGCGTTGACCTATACACATCGTGTCGTTATTACAGTTCATATTCATCCGCTGCACAATAATTTTTTACAGGTTAGTATCGTCGTGGTAAAGTTTTTTGATCACAGTAACATCATTGTATAACAACGTGATTAATACATAAGCGTGTCCATTTCTCATTTCCATTATAGTCGTAGTGATGCAGTTGGTTGTGACTAAAAGCATTGCTTATTACAGATCAGACGTGACCCGTCGAATAATTGGTCCACGTGCAGTTCGTTTTTTACATTCCGTGGAAGCTTGGTTGCAGAACCTCAGACGGTACATAGCTGGCGTCGATCCTTGAACAGTCCAGGTAAGAGTGTCCGTCACATTTCGAGAACATTTCATTCCCTGAAGTTACAACCAAAATTCTTCCACCCGTCGTGTTGTTTTCTGGATAGGCACTTTGTGTCCATTTAATCCAGTTAACATCTTGAAGTTGGGTACTGTAGTAATGTCACTAGACGATGCACGAATTATGCACTTCACATTTTCAGTTTTTTTTTTGCTGAATATAGCTCACCTAAATGTTCGTAGTTATTAATCAAGGAAATCGTTCATCGCGTTTACATTGATACGCTGCATAATGAATGGCATTAACAGTTTCTTTCACATAGGTTTCCGCGTAGTTGCAGAGTTAGTAATGTTCGTTAATGTCTGTGAACAGTGGTTCACTATGCAACGTCTTTTTGGCACTCGTTTTGTTCAAATTTTTACATAGTAACAGTTACACTATACATCAGTTAAAAAAATAAGTAATTATACATACACACGTCACATATTTTCTTAGCATAAACATAATATAGTTGCACACAAACATGTTTACATCATCATTACATCGCTATAGGTTATTACATTGTGTCACATTTGATTACATGAATTGCAAATATTTACATCCTCTTTAGCGGTTTTGCTGGGATATTAGCGATGTTTTTTGTGATGTCATCTGAAATTAAGATAGGTTAGACACAACATTCATTACATCAGTAGGCAAGACCAGGCGTTTTCACTACTCAATAAATATTCAAAATAGTAAGAGAGAGAAAATGTTCGATTCCTCGCGTTTTGTGCGTGTGTGTAGAGTGTCTGTGTGGCCCTGACTACTGATAGATGCTTTTCGTGTTGAGAGATGTGTGTCTAATCTATTTCTCAAAGTAAAAGATCGCTTCACAGATGACGTCTGTCAGTTCGTCAGGTGTCACACCAAGTCAGTGGTACCTTCTGTAACAAATGTTCCGTGAAAAATTAATATGTCATCCACTGCTACGTAATCATAAATTTTACTTTAATATTCCGTCTTTCAGGTGGAGGCGCGCGCTGAAAGAAGAGTTCTTCTGTCTTCAACTGCGTCACTGGAACCGCTGAAATGAAAATTTCTATACTACTTATTATCTGTGTTGTAACAACAGAGTTTTTTCGAGTTGCTTAGCAATATTTTGATGGGTATGACTTTGACATTATTCAGCATGAAATGCTCTAAGATCTCGGTGTGCGTATAGCCCAATAATTTTGTTAGTTCTAGGATGTTGTAACAGATACGCACCAGGATGCGGTATGTTAACAATTATATAAGGTCCTTCATATACCAGACGCCACTTAGCGTTGCGTCGTTTGAGTGCTACAGATTTATGCTGAGTACGAAGTAGTACAAGCATTCCTACCTCGAATTTTTGTTTTCTTTTTATTATGTTTCTGTGATGTTTGTTTCGTATTTGTGCGTGATGTGTCAATGTAGTCAATACTTCTTTTATTTTCTGTTCAGGTGTGATTTCCTTGTCTGACAACTTAGGTAATGGTTCTATCCACTGATCGTTCTGTTTGCAATTGAACATGATCTCGTTAGGTATGTAATTCGTATCGTAAATATTTAAGTTATTGTGTACGTCTTCGAAAAGACTTAGGTAGGACACCCAATTAGTATGTTTTGATGAAATATAGGTCCTCATGAATCGATTTAATTCTCGGAAAAGTCTCTCAGTCGCGTTACATTGTGGACTAAACCTCGAAATAAATATACTTTTGATGTTATTGTCCTTCAAGAAATTTCTCCATTTGTACCCAGAGTAGTATGCTGCATTATCTGATAGAATTGCTTTAGGTTTTCCCACGTGCGTCAGGTAAACACTTGAGAATCTTCGTATTATAGCATTTGCAGTGGCGGATTTTAAAGCATAAAGTTTTACATGTTTAGAAAATATATCGTAAAAAGCTAAGATATATTTGACGCCTCCAGAGCTTGCTGGATGCGGTCCACTGATGTCAGTACACAGAATTTCCAGGGGTTTACTGGGTAAAATAGAATGTAAATCTGTTTTTGTGGATAAATTCTGAGGTTTTGATTTTTGACATATGACACATGTTTTTAGTTCCCTGTAAATTTTTCTTCTCATATTGCTAAAATAACAGTATGTGCTGAGCTTTGCCAAACACTTTTTCGTCCCATAATGACCCCAAACTAAGTGTGTGTGCCAAATTAGATTACGTTCAGACTCTTTGGGAATGCATACATCATTGTGTAACTTGTAATACTTAGTCAAAGGATGATTGTGTTTTTCTATCAGTAATGTTATTATCTTATACCAGTGAGGATCAGATTTTTGTAATTCAGCCATGTTTCTGCACATATCAATATAATATTGGTGATACTGCTTGTCTTGCATTAAGAGAATCCTGTAGTCATTTATATTTTCTAAGTCACTGTTGGTATCATTCATACCTTGTGGAAGTCTAGACAAAGTGTCTGCAATGGTGTTGTCCTTACCTCTTATGTACTTAATTTCAAAAGAGTAGATCTGAAGTGTAACTGCCCATCGTGATAGTCTAGGATGTACAAGTTTACAAGTTAACAAAAATGTCAGGGCCTGGTGATCGGTGTAAATTACCGTATGTTTTCCAAATAAATAATAATTGAATTTCTTGAATGCCCATACTATGGAAAGTGTTTCTAACTCAGTAGTGGAGTATGTACGCTCACATTCAGTTAGAGTGCGACTCGCAAACCCAATAATTCTTATCTGTTCCTCCTCTTTACTCTTTACAACTTGAAATAAGCAACAGCCCAAGCCAGTACGTGAAGCGTCACAAGTCATACAAAAATCTAAATTGAAATCTGGATGGCTCAATATGTTAGCATTCACTAAAGCATGTTTAATTGTATTAAAGTCATTCTGGCACTGTTCCGACCAGATCCAAACTTGATTCTTTCTGAGTAGATTTAGCAGATGTTTACTGTTCAAAAGTGGTTGTGGCAAAAAACGTCTGAAAAATGAACATAGCCCAAGGAATGATTTTAACTGCTTTTCAGTTCGAGGGCTAGGAAAGTTTCTGATAGCATCTAATTTACTGGGATCCGGACGTATGCCCTGTGAATTAATGATATGTCCTAAATACTTTATCTCACTGCAACCAAATTTTGATTTTCTTAGGTTGGCTGTGACTCCAGCTTGTGCAAATTTTTCTAAAATTCTTTGAAGAGTGTCAACGTGTTCATTCCAAGATCGTGTAGCTATCAGTATATCATCTACATAGTGTGTGACTGTCTCAACTAAATCGTCGCCAAGCACGGTATCCAGGGCTGTAATGAATACCCCAGAGCTGACATTCAGTCCGAAGGGTAGAACACAAAACTGATAGGTTCGCCCCCCGAACATAAATGCAGTATATTTCCGAGAATCAGGAGTGATACCCACCTGCCAAAACGAATTAGCGATATCTATTGTGGAAAAATATTTTGCATCTAGAAATTTCTGTAATTGCTCTTCTAAATTTTCAGGTTTTGTGTGAACCGGTAAAATTATTTCATTAATAGCTCGTGCGTCTAACACTAACCTAATGCTTCCATTTGATTTTTTGACAACACGTAGAGGACTACAATAAGGTGAGGTGGATGGTTCAATGACCTTCCAGTCTAACATTTGTTTTAATTCTTGCCACACAGCAGGTCGTTGAGATAACGGTACGTTATATGTCTTATGGTAGAAGATCTTGTGAGGCTTAACTTCAATCTTGTACACATACGTGTTGATAACACCTAATCGTTTGGTAAAAACTTGTAAATATTTGGATAACACTTCCTGTAGTTTTATACGTTCATGTACACTGAGAGCTGTAGCTTCACTTATCTTATGATCAAGCAATGTTTTCAAGTCCATTAGCTCTGCGTCACATGAGTGTGTTTGCATGTCTTGAATGTCTTTGTCAAGTACTAACTGAACCTTGTACCCTGTACAGTGTTTGTCATGCTTTAGAGTTCTCCTGTCCAAATCAATAATAATTACACTGCCTTTATCATTTAAAATACATTTACCTTTGGAGAAGTCTATAATGCAGTCCTTCTCGCTCGTAATATCTATTCCTAATATGCAATTTGTCACAAGGTTTTGTACAACCAGGAATGGCCATTGTACGGTTCCATTACCTATTTTAACGTTTACAAAAACTTGCTTCGTAACCCTACATGACTTATTACCTAGTGCAGTAGTTATTTTACAGTTTTTGGCAGGAAACTCAGGCACAGGTTCCAATTCACACATCTTTTTATAGAAATTAAAAGACAAAACGCTCACAGCTGCACCTGTATCTAGGATAATAGTAGTTGGAATCCCACCTACTACACCAGTAGTAGATGCTAAAACAATTTCATTTGTGTTTAAACGACATTGTGTACTGTCGTGCAAAAGTTCATCTGATATATTGTTATTGTGGTTGTATCTTATAAATAAAACAGGTAGTTTTTGTTTAGAATTACTCGGCATATCATTATTCTGTTGTTCAAGTGTGGTGTCAAATAACTGATTAACATTGAAGTCGGCCCCCAAGAATTCTTCAGCCACGACCTGGGGCAAGGTAGGTACTGTTTCTAGTTTGTTGGATTATCATTTGTACTAGGTACTGACACAGATTGAGGTTGTGCATCAGGTGTCATTTCTATTATATTCACATTCGGATATTGCCTATTATGATCTCCAAACTTTTGCGGTTGTTGTTGCTGTTGCGCATTATAACTTACCTGTCGGTCGTAAGGTATGCTCCAATTTTGTCCTGGTGGCTGCTGTGGTAAAGCAGAGTTTGAATGAAAGTACTGATCGTTAAAGGGTCCAACCTTGATGCTGTCTTGGCTCGTAGTTACTATTATTTCTATTTCTGTTTGTGTTTTTGTTATTACCATTGTATCCGTTGTTACCGTTGTAGTTATTACCGCGGTGCCTTTTGTATGGATTGCCGCATGAAATGTTATTACTGTTGTAACTATTGTTTGTATTGGAATACGCGTGTTGATTTTGATTTCCGTACTGAGACGGCATGTGAGTTTGCTGTTTTTGCTGTACCGCGTATCCAACTGTGGGCGCGCCAGAATTGTGTTGGCAAGCCTGCATGTTTTGCATACCACTAGTGTAAACATTGTGGCTGCTGTTTTGCCGCGCGAAGCGCTGATCTTCAAGTAACATGTCAACCGAATCTAAAGCTGTTAAAAAATAATCTGAATCGTCATCCGGGATATGTAGGAGTTTTTCTTTAATGTTGAAAGGCAATTTGGCCTTCAACGCACGGAGTATATCACGCGTTGCGACTGGTTCGTCTAAAAAAATGTTCCATATTCAAGTATTTTTCAAAATATCTGCGTAAGTTACCATTTTTACTGTTAAAAGTTTCAGGTTCTAAAATTTGTCTTCTGAGTCGCTCCTGGACGGATTGCGACCAGAATTTATTCAGAAAAGCACGCTCAAACTCACTGTACGTGGTAAATACGTCAGCTTGACTGTATGCCCAGACAGCTGCATCGCCTTGGATGTAACCGACAATATATGAAATCTTTTTCCGGTCACTCCAAGTGCGTGGAAATGCGTTACTAAAAGATTTAAGAAAAATCACCGGATGAATGGTTCGTTTTTCTGGGATAAAAATCTGAAATTGCCTGTGTTTCATTAAGCTTTCATCTTCCTTCGCATTGTGATATGGATTTATTCCACTGTAATTACTGATATGTTCAGCTGGCGAGTAATTACGATAATGTTGCTGTGGTTTACCATGATAATAGCTTGTGTTTGTGTTTCCACATCGTGGTATGTGTTGTAGTCGTGGTGTGTTTTGTTCTTGTGTATTTGTCGTGTGCGGAATGTGTGTATCATACTCGAATGTATATTGGTTTCTGAACTGTACATTTTGACTGATATTTTCGTTACATTCAGACTGTAGTTGATCGGTGAATTGTCTCATGGGTGCAGTGACGGATTGTACTGCGTCACTGATCAGCTGTTTGTTATTAGTAATGTATTGCGCTACGGAGTCGTGCACAATTGTTGGTAAATTTTCACGTAAGCATCTATCAAAATGTTTGTCTTTGTTCTCAACCCAATCATGAAATTCTTTATTAATATTTTGAAAATGAGCTGTGGCATCTGATTGTAAGATGTCAGTCAGGTGTTGTTCTACATTGTCAAATTTATTCTGTACGTCAGTAATTCGTTTTTCAAGGTTGTCATGTACTGAAGGATATATTTGAATTTGTTCAGTAAGAACTTCACACGTGACATTAAGATTTTTTACTTGTGTCTGTAAAAGTGCTACGTCAGTTGTCTTTTCTTGTCTCGTATTAAGCTGGGAAAATTTAGTACTGAGTTCGGTCATCTGTTTGGTCAGTGTGGCGTCTATAAGTTCCACACGCTTACATAACGTGTCATTACCTATCTTAATTGCTATGAGATCAGATTTGATTTCGTCGTTTTGTGTTTTTAACTGTTCATTTTGTGTCTCTAATTGTGCCTTTAAGGTTGCCATGTTTTCGGCGTTCTGTTTCCTTATGGTTGCCATATTTTCTGCGTTTTGTTTCACTAGCATTTGTAACATGTCGGCAATGTTTACCGTTTGCAAGGTCTCTGCCCCCGCCGCGTCATTAGACGTGACGTCATGCATTAACATGGGCTCTGATTGAGATTTTGAAATTTTTGTAGTGGACGGCCTATTGTCAAAATTTTCGTCAACACTTGCGTCAATGTTTGATGAATCGTCACTACCTGTTGCTGTCGTAAAGTCATTTTCTAACACTTGTCTCACGTCCGAGTCGGATTGCGCCTGAATAGTACGTCCTTGCTGTTCCATTTTTGCGTATTGTTTTCTAGTTATTACCATGCCACACGTGATATATGTTTCAAGAAAATTTTTGACACTGATTTTAAAATAAAATGTAGTTGAGCATGAATCGCTCGTAGCAACAATGGCTGTCTGTTAATTTAAAAATATAAACTGAATTTGAGATTATTGGTAATGGCTGCTGGCCATGTTACATGATATCGTACAGAAGTCGGCCATATTGTACACTCGTGTATTGGTATTGTTGCATACGTTATTGTTTAGGGAAAAGTACTGAGAATGAAATTTATCACTGAAACTGTTATGCAGAAAAGAAACACTACAGAATTTACTGAAAAGCTAATACACTGAATTATATGTCTGGTCAAGCCTGCTAATGCAAAGATGCTGCGTCTTACCTTATTTTGCTGGAAGTTTCATTGCGTCTTCCCGCAAAATTTCAGAATTGGAAAATATCTTCAGATTTTGTTATCTCTCATACATTGACGTCCAGGTCCAGAAAGTTGATTTTTTACATGAAACAAAGAGAACAATGTAACAAATGACAAAATAACAAGTCCGGCACGCAGTCGCCAATATAAAATAAATAAAATAAAATAAATAAAAAAATATGTTGTTGTTATTTTTTTAAATATGTTAACTATTCTATCTGTATGATGGTGATTGTGATTGCAATTGTGTTCGCTTATCTGGAACGTGGACGTTTGATTATTCGTTATCAGACGCTTGACAATGGCTTTTTCGTAAAGGCAATGTTACTCGTAGTTGACCGTGAAATAAAACTGAATAATCGGACTTCGTAATTAATCCGTTTCCAAAGACTGCTGCAGTAGGTGCGGACTCATAATCTAAATCTCAATATTACAATAATTTGCCAGCCATACCAATACGTCGTACAGAGGTGATTGTCTACTAAACATAAAAAAGTTACACAGTTAGTTAAATCAGATATATTCAATGAATAAGCCTACAGTTCACAATCCTACTTACTTTTATAAATATAATTCTTTACAGAATCGAGTGCCTAGTGTGGTTGCAACTCGCAGTATTCTTCTATAACATGAAATATGGCGGTGTGCCAGACAATAAAATAAAATACGTGCTTCTCGCACCACTTCTACCAGAGCTCTCACTTTCTTAATCAAACATAAGAGTAACGTAATTGTGCTTTTGTTTTATCAGCGACACAGCGCTGCAGTTGTGTGCCATAGGCTTTATTTATTTGTCACTGATTATTTATTTAATTAATATTTCGCGTTTCCGCGGAAACTCACGCTCGGCATGCAAATGTGCCTTTATACACTCTGCAATGTACCTCTCCTTACTGTGGCGTACAAAGTCGTACACAACACACGTCAGTCGTGAGACTACTTTGAGGCATCTCTCCGTGATGCTCCTGCGTATGCAAGCCTCATCTGTGAACAACTAATGCAACCTACGTCCATTCCAACCTGTTTACTGTATTCATCTCTCGGTCTCACTCTACAATTTCCCCCCTCCCCCTCACTACCTTTCACGCTTCCCTCAATTACTACATTGGCAAAATTCCTTAACTTCTCACAGTTATTATTATCTAGCGTATGTGGTTTTCAAGTACAAATGGTTTCATATTTAAACACATACAGACAGATAAAGATAAAATCAACATACATTCTAACACATAAATAATGTCTCGTCTTATGGACATTCAATTAAGGATAAAGTAGGCATACACAGGTTGTTACAATAAGGTATTTTGTCATAGATAAGATAAAATTATCGTATAGAAATTGTTGCTATAAGGTCATTCAGCAATCACATATATGGAATCTATAGAGTCTCTTTAAAGTTCTATGTCTAGGTTTTCCATCCACTCGACGGCTGCAGGGGAGGCTGCATAACGTTCTCGAATGGGTGCTTTAAACGCACGTTTAGGGCATTCCTGAATGATGTGCTGGATCGCTTGCTCTGGATGTCCACAATCGCACTGTGGTGAATCTCGTATGCCCCATCTACAGAGCATCTCGCCACTTCTGCCATGATCAGTTCTGAGTCTGTTGAGTATAACCCAAGTTCTTCTTGGCAGGTCTGTACCAGGTAGGTTTCCACCAGATGATATTTCATTGCAGTTCTTGGATAGCCCAGTCTGAGACCATTCATTTTTCCATGAATCCATAGCATCGGAAGACGTAGCTATAAGGTTTTGAGCTTTTCTCCATGGTGGTCTTCTAGATCTTAGTCGGGAAAGATTTGAGGCAATGTCCTGATGGACTGGAAGGTTAGTATTGGAGGAGATTTTACGCCATTCATTAACTAAGGTGGTTTGCCGCCTAAGATGTGGTGGAGCTATCCTGCAGAGAACAGGTAGCCAAGGTAGTGGGGTGGATTTAATGGTCCCAGTAATGGTTCTCATGGTATTGTTCAGTTGATTATCCACGTTAGGCGTGTGGCTGCTGTTAAGCCAAATAGGGCTGCAATATTCCGCAACAGAGTATACCAGCGCTACAGAAGAAATCTTCAGAGTACGTACATCAGCTCCCCAGCTAGTACTGGCGAGCTTTTGGATAATATTATTTCTTGTACGTATCTTAGCAGCAGTATCTTCTTATTATTTATTTTATGGCCTTCAGTGGACCACTCTAGTCAAAAATACAAAGTTGTAAACAAGTTGTTACACAGGGATACAATTTGGCTCAACAAAAATGTGATATTTACGTAATATAATTATTAGAGTCTGTTATTATATGAAAGGTGTTTTGTTCTTCTGTCTGCCCAATATTTCTTCATTTTTTCAGATATTTTCTTTCTTTATTCATATGAGACCACTCTTCCTGTACTCCTTTTATTGATATTGATTTGTAGTCTGGTTTGCGGGTCTTGCAGCATTCTTGTTTTCTATGTCTTGTTTTTTTAGGTCATCTACTGTAATTTGAAGTTCTTTTATATCTTCCTTAATTTCAGTGATCCATTTAATGTCGCTCTTGCTATTCCACAATTTTTGTATTATTTTTTTACTAATTCTGTTTTCTGGAGTTCTCATCAGATGTCCAAAGAATGAGATGCGTTTCTTCCTGATTGTGCTCATGACTGGTTCTATTTTCTTATATACTGTTTCATTTGATGCTATTCTCCAATGTCCATTTATTTTATACTGTTTATTTATACATGTCCTAATTATTCTTCTTTCTATTTTTAGTATTCTGTCAATTTCTGCTGTATTAGTTGTTTTGAAGAAAGTTTCAGCTGCATACGTTATTTCTGGTTGTTTAACTGTTTTATAGTGTTTTAATTTTGCATCTATAGATAGGCTTTTTTGTTGTATGTAGTTTTGGTAATGCAATTTGCGTTGTTCAGTTTTTTTTTATTCTGTTCTGCCATGATGGCTTCTTGTTTAGATTGTATGTTATTATTTCGCCTAAATATTTAAATTTATCAACAATTTTGATTTCCTGTTCTCCTATTGTAATTTTGTTTGCAAGTGGTGGATCAGTTAGCATAATCTCCGTTTTTTCAAATGATATTCTAAGGCCTACTTTCTCTGCTATTTCTTGTAGTGATTTCACTTGTTGCTTGGCTTCTCGAACGGTGTTGGCTAGGAGAGCAAGATCATCAGCGAATCCCAAGCAGTTTAAGCTAATATAATCTTTTGCACTTCCAATTCTTATCGTCATTGGATTGTCCTTATACCAGTCTCTCATTATGTATTGCAGTGCACAGTTGAACAGTAATGGTGATAGGCAGTCACCTTGTCTTAAGCCTGTTTTTATGAGGAATGATTCCGTAATTTCTCCTCTAAATTTCACTTTTGATTTGGTGTTGGTTAGAGTTAGTTGTATTATTTTAATTAGTTTTGATGGAGTCGTAGATTTCTTAAAATTTTTAATACTGAAGGTCTGTGGAGACAGTCATATGCCTTCTTAAAATCTACAAATGTTATTGCCAGAGGTTTGTTCCGTTTCTTGTAGTATGCCATAATCAATTTTAAGCTAAAAGCAGCAGTATCTATTAGGTGTGGTTTGAATGTAAGCGATCTATCCAATTTAATACCAAGATATTTTGGGTTTGGGTTATGCTTTAACTTTCTACCAGCAAAGGTAACGCAAGGGATCGGGTTGCCTGTTGGTTGTTTAAATGAAACACTCTATCTTCTGACTTTATTGGGTTAGGAATTAATCTCCAAGATCTGAAATATTTATCCATTACTCCGAGGTCTTGGTTAAGGGAGTTTTCACACTGTTCAAAACTTTCATGTTGCACAGCCAGGGCCATGTCACCTGTGTAACAGAACCTCCGCGCATTTGTTGTTGGTTTGTCGCTTATGTACACATTGAAAAGTAATGGTGCCAATACAGAACCTTGTGGTCAGCTGTTCTTTGAAACAATGGCGCGACTCTTCTTTCCTTCTAGGTGAACTTCAAGGGTTCTATTGGTGAGCATATCACTTAGTAATTTGTACAAGGTCTGGCAAGGGATAATCTCAAGTATCTTGCTACGAAGTCCATGCCTCCACACAGTATCGTATGCAGCGGTTAAATCCACACTTCTCAAAGTGTGTCCTTATCATGCCCTCTTTTAGTCGAGTAGTGCCACAAATTTCTTTTCTTGCCAGTTCTGTTCAGCCCCTCCTCATTGGTTACCGACATAATCTTCAGTATCCTTCTGTTGCAAAGCATTTCAAAAGCTTATTTTGTCTTCTCGTCCAAACTGTTAACCATCTGTGTTTCAGTTCCATACATGGCGACACTGCGTACAAATACCTTCATATATGACCTCCTAACACTTAAATCTATATTCGATATTAACAAACTCCTTTCGTTCAGAAACTCTTTTCTGACCATTGTTAGTCTCCATTTTAAATTCTCTCTACTTCGCCCATCTCAATTATTTTTAGGATTCCGGTACCGCGCGTCCTCCTAGCCATTGCTTTGGAATTTCTGCAACGGGGCTAATGAGATAAACGTATTCAGCATTTGTACTGTAGTTATTTGCCCGTCTACGTCGAAATATTTATTTTTACAACGCCCGTTCTATCGCATCAAAGGAACAGGCATTGTAAAAACAGAGAGAGTTTAATCATTTAATATGAATTATGTGACGAAAGTGTGCGCCAAGTGTGATACATACCGGTCCCGTGCTTCACGGTTAAACTCTTTATATTTGCGTCGCTGCACTGTTGCCTAGAACAGCCAACCGCCCGTTTTTTAAGGTAAATACCCGTGCTGTGCCCAGAGACGGGCCAATTGCCGACGACCGACAGCCGTGTCACCCTCTGCCAACGACGTCACCGCGTGCACTACAAGGGTCACGGGGTCAAGACACCGCTCTGCCGGCCGTTGTCCCGCTTCTAGACCTTGGAACCGCTGCTAATCGGACGGGGTGCTCCTCAGTTCGCATCACGACGCTGAGTGCATCCTGTACCAGTTCTACTGCCGGGAATCGAACCCGCGTCCCCAGCCTAGCTGTCAATGTCACTGAACACTCGCCTACCGCACGCGGACGCCGTATTTTATGGGATTTCCTGTACTTAAAGATATTATCCTACAGGCATTAAAATCCCTTACTTAATGTTTTTGCACTAATTTATCTTATCCGTGTAGGTCGCCTGACGAAATTACAGGCCGCACTGTGGTAGAGTCTTTTATGTGTTTGTCTATTTTTTCTTTGTCTGTTGTCGATGTATTGTTGTCGCAGTAAAAGGTCGTAACGACATGGTGAAATTGTGTCTGATAGTGCTGTTAAAAGAATTACTGTTTGTTGCGCGTATGAAGAGTCTTGGGAGAGACGGCTGGATATTTTTAGCAACTATTCATACACGTCTCTTCCCGTACACGTCGCATTCAATCTGAAACAATTCTGCTATTTCAGTACTTCCAAAGATACTAATAAAGGTCGTGATGCTCACCTTTCTTCTCATGAAATAATAACGGTTTATTGTGTCTCTTGTACATTTCTCCACATAACATCAAAAGAAGCGAACAGAAAACTCTAGTTACCCTTAGTTACGAGTAAACCACAGAGAGATTAATATTCCGAGTCAACGATATAATTATCATAGAGTCTCTCAGATAACGTCTTTTCCAGCTTTCTCACAGTCAGTTCAGTACATTACATATTTATTATACTACAGCACGGAGCAGACGCGCGGTCTCAGCCGCCTTGCCACGGTTCGCGCGGTCCCCCCCGTCGGAGGCTCGATCCCTCCGGCGGGCATGGGCGTGCGTGTTGTCCTTGCGGTAAGTTACTTATGTTAGATTAAGTAGTGTGTAAGCCTAGGGACCGATGACGTCAGCAGTTTGGTCCCATAGCAACTTAACACAAATTTCCAAGTTTTCTAAAGGACATAAATGTCAGACCTGCATGTAGCCAATCAGTATATAGTATGAATTTGTCTTGTTGTTGTTGTTGTTGTCTTCAGTCCTGAGACTGGTTTGATGCAGCTCTCCATGTTAGTCTATCCTGTGGAAGCTCCTTCATCTCCCAGTACTTACTGCAATCTACGTCCTTCTGAATCTGCTTAGTGTATTCATCTCTTGGTCTCCCTCTACGATTTTTACCCTCCACGCTGCCCTCCAATGGTAAATTTGTGATCCCTTGATGCCTCAGAACGTGTCCTACCAACCGATCCCTTCTTCCAGTCGAGTTGTGGCACAAATTTCTCTTCTCCCCAATCCTATTCAGTACCTCCTCATTAGTTATGTGATCTACCCACCTTATCTTCAGCATTCTTCTGTAGCACCACATTTCAAAAGCTTCTATTCTCTTCTTGTCCAAACTATTTATCGTCCATGTTTCACTTCCATACATGGCCACACTCCATACAAATACTTTCAGAAACGACTTCCTGACATTTAAATCAATACTCGATGTTAACAAATTTCTCTTCTTCGGAAACACTTTCCTTGCCATTGCCACTCTACATTTTATATCCTGTCTACTACATTACCCCCGAAATAGCAAAACTCCTTTACTACTTTAAGTATCTTATTTCCTAATCTAATTCCCTCAGCATCACCCGACTTAATTCGACTACATTTCATTATTCTCGTCTTGCTTTTTCTTATGTTCATCTTATATCCTCCTTTCAAGACACTATCCATTCCGTTCAACTGCTCTTCCACGTCCTCTGCTGTCTCCGACAGAACCACAATGTCATCGCGAACATCAAAGTTTTTATTTCTTCTCCATGGATTTTAATACCTACTCCGAATTTTCCTATTGTTTCCTTTACTGCTCGCTCAATATACAGATTGAATAACATTGGGGAGAGGCTACAACCCTGTATCACTCCATTTCCAACCGCTGCTTCCCTTTCATGCCACTCGACTCTTATAACTGCCATCTGGTTTCGGTACAAATTGTAAATAGCCTTTCGCTTCCTGTATTTAACCCTTGGCACCTTTAGAATTTGAAAGAGAGTATTCCAGTCAACATTGTAAAAACTTTCTCTAAGTCTACAAATGCTAGAATTTGTCTTATGAGACATAAATGTCAGACCTGCATGTAGCTAACCAGTATATACACTCCTGGAAATGGAAAAAAGAACACATTGACACCGGTGTGTCAGACCCACCATACTTGCTCCGGACACTGCGAGAGGGCTGTACAAGCAATGATCACACGCACGGCACAGCGGACACACCAGGAACCGCGGTGTTGGCCGTCGAATGGCGCTAGCTGCGCAGCATTTGTGCACCGCCGCCGTCAGTGTCAGCCAGTTTGCCGTGGCATACGGAGCTCCATCGCAGTCTTTAACACTGGTAGCATGCCGCGACAGCGTGGACGTGAACCGTATGTGCAGTTGACGGACTTTGAGCGAGGGCGTATAGTGGGCATGCGGGAGGCCGGGTGGACGTACCGCCGAATTGCTCAACACGTGGGGCGTGAGGTCTCCACAGTACATCGATGTTGTCGCCAGTGGTCGGCGGAAGGTGCACGTGCCCGTCGACCTGGGACCGGACCGCAGCGACGCACGGATGCACGCCAAGACCGTAGGATCCTACGCAGTGCCGTAGGGGACCGCACCGCCACTTACCAGCAAATTAGGGACACTGTTGCTCCTGGGGTATCGGCGAGGACCATTCGCAACCGTCTCCATGAAGCTGGGCTACGGTCCCGCACACCGTTAGGCCGTCTTCCGCTCACGCCCCAACATCGTGCAGCCCGCCTCCAGTGGCGTCGCGACAGGCGTGAATGGAGGGACGAATGGAGACGTGTCGTCTTCAGCGATGAGAGTCGCTTCTGCCTTGGTGCCAATGATGGTCGTATGCGTGTTTGGCGCCGTGCAGGTGAGCGCCACAATCAGGACTGCATACGACCGAGGCACACAGGGCCAACACCCGGCATCATGGTGTGGGGAGCGATCTCCTACACTGGCCGTACACCACTGGTGATCGTCGAGGGGACACTGAATAGTGCACGGTACATCCAAACCGTCATCGAACCCATCGTTCTACCATTCCTAGACCGGCAAGGGAACTTGCTGTTCCAACAGGACAATGCACGTCCGCATGTATCCCGTGCCACCCAACGTGCTCTAGAAGGTGTAAGTCAACTACCCTGGCCAGCAAGATCTCCGGATCTCTCCCCCATTGAGCATGTTTGGGACTGGATAGAGCGGCGTCTCACGCGGTCTGCACGTCCAGCACGAACGCTGGTCCAACTGAGGCGCCAGGTGGAAATGGCATGGCAAGCCGTTCCACAGGGCTACATCCAGCATCTCTACGATCGTCTCCATGGGAGAATAGCAGCCTGCATTGCTGCGAAAGGTGGATATACACTGTACTAGTGCCGACATTGTGCATGCTCTGTTGCCTGTGTCTATGTGCCTGTGGTTCTGTCAGTGTGATCATGTGATGTATCTGACCCCAGGAATGTGTCAATAAAGTTTCCCCTTCCTGGGACAATGAATTCACGGTGTTCTTATTTCAATTTCCAGGAGTGTAGTATGAATCTGTCTTATGAGCCAACGGCCTAGCCGCAGTGGTAACACGCTTTCCCGTCAGATCATCAATGTTAAGCGCTGTCGGGCTAGGCTAGCGTTTGGGTGGGTGACCATCCGGTCTGCCGAGCGCTGTTGGCAAGCGGAATGCACTCAGCCCTTTTGAGGCCAACTGAGCAGCTACCTGACCCAGAAGTAGCCACACCGGCCACGAAAACTGGCCGGGAGAGCGATGTGCTGACCACACGCCACTTTTCTTCTTCTTCTTCTTCTTCGGTAGGGCTACAGCCCTTACTGAGCCTTGGCTTCTTCAGTGGTTTTCCTCCGCATTTCTCGGTTGTTTGCAGCTCCTTTGCACCCCCAGAGTCCCATGCTGGTGAGATCCATTATTACGTTGTCAAACCATCTTCTTCTAGGTCTCCCTTTTCGTCTAGCTGAATGGATCACACCTTTCATTATTTTATTTGGGATTCTATCCTCTCCCATTCTCTCCACGTGTCCTAGCCATCGTATTCGCTGTAATTTCTGAAATTTTATCACGTCCCTACCTTGTATTAAAATTTATAATTCGGTGTTGTAGCGTATCCTCCAGCCTTCTTCCTCCCTTACTGGACCATAGATTTTGCTTAGTATTTTCCGCTCAAAGGTTCTTAGTGCATTTTTATCGTCTTCTGTCAGCGTCCATATGTCTGACCCAGATGTCATAACTGGCCGGCCTCGAGAGTTATATATTAGCAGTTTTGATTTTGTTGTAACAAGGCTATTTCTGAAAAGCTGCATATTTGCAAAGTAAACTCTGTCTCCTGCTTGTATTCTTTCCCTTATAGTCTTTCCAATACAGTTTGTTATTAAAGCTGCCAAGTAGTTAAAAGAGGACACTCTTTTGAAGCATTTCCCATCGATCTTTAGGTCTTTAGGAGCTCTTCTGGCCTCAGATATTGACCATATATTTTGTTTACTTTTCATTTACGACACGCCCCTCCATACCCGCATCCAGTGACGCCTATCCTCTGAGGATGAGACGGCGGTCGGTCGGTAACCATTGGGTCTTCCGGAACCTGTTGGGACCGAGTTTAATCAATTTGTCTTCTAACACGTTTCTCGGAATGACAATGAGACACATCTCATTGCTTATTTGATATTAGACAATCTGTTTCACATTATTTGCCATATTTAAACTGTAGTCTATGACGTTCGTCAAACTAGCTACAAAAGTGTGGTGTGTGCACTGTAAGACCTTCGGTACACACACCATCAGATTATTTGACTTGTTGCTCTAACGAAGTAGGCGAGTGTCAGCAATATGTCTCGTGGTCTTATCGTGGCGTGTTTATCTTCTGCCGTTAGGTCAGACGATAGAAATGCCACTTGCACACTTAGAGTAGCAGATTGACGGTGACCAACTTTAAACAGAACTTGATTAATTTTCACACACATTTACTAAAATAATAAAAATCATAGACATTACGTAACTTGATTTGGATGCTGTTTACAATTGACAATCTGAAGTTCCTTTGGTCTTGGTACGTTAATCTTATTCTCACATATCTCTTATACTTGACAAAGTGTCTATACATTTATCTTCATGGCTACGTACAGGAATATGATAATCTTATTAGGCGCAGACTGAAACTTGATTACAGACTAATGCAGACTGACTAATCGGAGGTCTGTACACTTGTTATAATACCTCGCACCTTCAGGTATCACTGCACGAATGTGATCCGCGAGGAGAAAAGGTTCTATGTTAGCAGCAATCTCATTGGCTGCGTTACATATTAATACGTGGATCGGTGGAAGCAGAATTTGGTCCGTCTCTAAGGCAGCGCCATCTCGCAGTGCGGAGACGGACGAGCGCTGCGCCTGCGCTGTTGTGCTTAACGGGGCGCGCTCTAGTGGGAAAGTTGTGTACGCGCTGACTATGCAGAACTATGTACACAACAAAAAGTAATAAGAATAATGTGAGGGACGTTAAATGGATCACATTTCTTCTGGAAGCAGGTTGGTTTTATTCTGCTTCCAGTACGCCATATTATTCCCCGCTCTTTTGGCTGACGAATCCTGTTCTTCGAGATAATTTCCGTTCAGAGCTACGGCGTTATTGGGAGGGCGTGTATGGCCGCACGGTACCACCCTACTGGTCGACGTAGGAGCCAAAGTCTTACTGCATCAACAAACTGTCCCCTCATCCACGCACTGCTTCCTGTGGAGTGCTTCCTCCATTAGGCCAGGCGGATGGAAGGCGGAAGGTGCGAGGTCTGGACAGACACCTTTGCGTAGTCCAACTGGCGGACAAGTGTGTCAGCACTGCCAACAGAGCAGTCCCGCTGATCAGTGGGGTGTTCGGTTGTGGTCCGTCGTCACCTCCAATGGGAGTGTCCGCACAGCTGCAGGACTCACCGGCCGCCACGCGGCATGTCGGACAGGTGTGCGCGACCTCGCTGCGACGGTGGCACACGCCTCGAACAACTACTCACTGTGCTTTTGTTCACTTCAGTCAACATTCTGCAAGAGCCTGCGGTGCTCCAGAAGAAACCCGATGACGCACCTTTTAGTATGATATAAAAAATTAGGTTAAATATATTTGAATTTTTTTTTCAATTTTAATCTGATATATATATATATATATATATATATATATATATATATATATATATATATAGTGTTTAATACTAGAATGTCGTGTTCCCAGATTGCCACAGGAAATACGAAAGCGGTCGAAGACGTCCGTCTTCTGGTCGGCTCCTGATCGTTGTCAGAAGGAGGCTAGTTTCTGATTACGCAAAGACTTCTGTTATTTGGAAAAGAACAACCCGGATTTCTTTACGTAATCAGTATGAGATTTATAATCACCTAAGGGATCTTTAACAGTGAACAATAAAAAAAATTGCATTTGCAAATGAAATCATTAATAAATGGGGCAGCTGTGAGCTGTATAGAAGACAAGGAGCGGCCTTGTCTCTACGACCAGGATGCCGCAGTATTCTCTGCTGTAGTAAGGGCTGTTTCATACTTACAAAAATAATATGACATGGAGGTAAAAAACAAAAATAAAGGAAAAGAACAGAATAAGAAATCTGGTAAACACTAAATATATTCAAACAATTCTCACTAGCAAATTAGGGCTCATAAACAGTATAGCTTACATAAGTACTTTTCTAACTGTATGGTGCGATCAGATTTCAGCCTGTCCTGTGCTGTCTCGTTGCTTCACGTTTTTGTCAAAAATTAGTCATTACTTTTCTCCTTCGTTAAAAACAATTCTTGCACTCCAGAATGAGATTTTCACTCTGCAGCGGAGTGTGCGCTGATATGAAACTTCCTGGCAGATTAAAACTGTGTGCCCGACCGAGACTCGAACTCGGGACCTTTGCCTTTCGCGGGCAAGTGCCCCAGGCTGTGGCTAAGCCATGTCTCCGCAGTATCCTTTCTTTCAGGAGTGCTAGTTCTGCAAGGTTCGCAGGAGAGCTTCTGTAAAGTTTGGAAGGTAGGAGACGGATACTGGCAGAAGTAAAGCTGTGAGTACCGGGCGTGAGTCGTGCTTCGGTAGCTCAGATGGTAGAGCACTTGCCCGCGAAAGGCAAAGGTCCCGAGTTCGAGTCTCGGTCGGGCACACAGTTTTAATCTGCCAGGAAGTTTCATATCAGCGCACACTCCGCTGCAGAGTGAAAATCTCATTCTGGAAACATCCCCCAGGCTGTGGCTAAGCCATGTCTCCGCAGTATCCTTTCTTTCAGGAGTGCTAGTTCTGCAAGGTTCGCAGGAGAGCTTCTATAAAGTTTGGAAGGTAGGAGACGGATACTGGCAGAAGTAAAGCTGTGAGTACCGGCCGTGAGTCGTGCTTCGGTAGCTCAGATGGTAGAGCACTTGCCCGCGAAAGGCAAAGGTCCCGAGTTCGAGTCTCGGTCGGGCACACAGTTTTAATCTGCCAGGAAGTTTCAATTCTTGCACTGTTCAACACCTTCATGACAATAACTTGCCGATTTACAGTTTCGAACATAAACTACTCGAATTTTATTAATTAATAATGTTGTATGCACGCTGGCAAGACCGCTCACTTTTATAGCTTAAAGTCGACCTTCTTTAAGTTTTCACATTACAATCAGAAGTACATTGAAATCTGAAGTCTACAAAGGTTTTTTTACTGTCATCTTTTATTTAGAACGAAGCGGAACGTCAGTTCAGCTTCTGTTAAAATGTTTCTTTGACTGCGCAATCGATGTATTAGCGTCAGCGCTAGATGCGCATATTTACAGTTACCTCGTGGTCTCGCGGTAGCGTTCTCGCTTTCCGAGCACGGGGTCCCGGGTTCGATTCCCGGCGGGTCAGGAATTTTTCCTCCCTCGAGATGACTGGGTGTTATTGTGTCGCCTTCATCATCATCATTCATTCCCATTACGGTCGGAGGAAGACAATGGCAAACCACCTCCGCTGGGACCTTGCCTAGTAAGGCGGCGCGGTTCTCCCGCGTCGCTCCCCTACGCTCTGTAAAGAAGTATGGGACTCATCATCATCATCATCATCAAATTATATAAAAGAAATGTCTCTCAAAGAACTGGTCTCATCTCATAAGTTGATCATTTAATATGCAGATAGCTGAATGCCTTTCCAAGGGTACTCACACTTTCATACTACGGAAATCCCAATAATATTACAACCTCCGTTACAGACGCCAATTTGGAGGCCAGGTTTAGCGCCGCCAACTACCGGAATTTCACGTAACTGTAGGAGCTGAGGCTGGGTCATTCCACAATGCCCTACAACAAATTCCTAATTTTTTTGAGCCGAAACTGGCCGAGATAAAAATGTGTTGCATTAGTTATTGAAAACCGCTCGTAATAATACAATAATTTAGCATGGCTTAAAATACTAATCTTTCTACAGGATTCCATTTCGGCTCGAATAATACAGTATACGTATTATTCGACAACATTTTGTAGTTTCAGAAGTTGTGCCAAGAACGAATGGTGCTTTTATTTCAAGGAGCCAATAGTAAGTGCACCTCCGAAATAGCGGCGATCCCATCTCCCCAAAACTGTTCTCTGCTGTATTGAAAATGGCTATGTCAAAGCTGAGCTAGGAAGGTAAGGGAATTAGAATTAATGGAAGAAGGCTTACCATCTTGAGATTTGCTGATGATATTGCCTTACTGGCCAAAGACTTCGCAGAGCTCCAAAACTTAGTTACAGATCTTGCATCGGAATGTCAGCTGGTTGTCTTGAACGTGAACCTTTCCAAAACAAAAGTAATGTCCAACAAATGGGTCCCAGCTGGAGACGTGAAAGTCAAGGACAGATTATAAATATGAAGGGAGACATAAGGCCAGAAATCTATCGACGCATGAAGCTTGGGAAGAATTCGACAGTATTCAGATCAAAAATGCCAGTAAATCAGAAGAAAGCAGTATTTGATCAATGCATACTCCCTGTGATGACGTATGGCTGCGAGACATGGACACTGAACTCATTTACAAAAGGGAAACTTAGGGCAGCACAGAGAGTCATGGAGAGATCAATGCTGGGCTATACAAGAAAGGATAGCAAAAAGGGCAGATGACATCCGGTCTGTGGCGAAGGTTAACGACATCTTAGAAACAGTAGGCTCCTCGAAATGGCAGTGGGCTGGCCACGTCGCAAGAAGAAAAGACGACAGATGGACGAAGCTAGTGCTGGAGTGGAGTCCGAGAGAGCACCGGAGGCCTGGAGGAAGACCCCCAGACAGGTGGGACAAAGACATCGAGGAGACCGCTGGTAACACCTGGCAGAGAACTGCCCGAGACTGTCCCACTTGGAGAGGACTGCTGTAAGCCTACCTGAAGCCACGACTCGAAGAGGCCACATCATTTAGTGATTGAATTGGCTGATGATGATGATGGTGGTGACAGATGTCACTTGGCAACAGTTGACAATTCACATGAGTTTTTTTGTTGTACCAATACGAATAACTTCGAAAACTTCGAAGTAATGATGTTTAATTCGCCTCATAAGTGAATTAAACGACTATGCGTTTATCTAGAAAAGAAGATGCATGCCTAGCTTGTAACATTACTCGTTCATGGCACAATGTGTTGAGTAATAACTTGTGGTCACAGTCTTCAGGAATGTTTTCAAACTGGTGAGAGTGACAAGGAACTGTCGGCCAAAGCAAAAGAAGTAAGTAAATACGAACTTGTCAGAGATTAGCTTCCAGACAGATAGATGTACACTACTCTTCGATGTTTTCAGTCTAGTTTCAAAACTTTTCCCTGAAAATCTCTCTTCTAAGAAAATTTAAGAAAATTTGTTCTCTTGTATTATTCCTTTTTAACATCTTGAATCTAGTTGGTTGTTAATTTCTTTTCGCGCAGATTGGTGTGAAAATTGTCATCCATTCCGTAAATATATCCAAAAAACAACAATCACCTCTTCCTAATTGTTTCTCAAACGTTTCCTACGTTCTGATAAATTTCATCTTCATTTTCAGAATGTTGCATTTCTTGAGGACCTAATTTTTCCGTATAATTCTTCTTTTTAGTGTCTATGATGTATCAAATTAATTATTTAACACTAGACATTCGCTAACATACATAATATTGTTACAGTACTTATTTTAAGTTTTCAGCATAAGCACATCATCTTGCTGTTATTCTTAGCTATACCACGGGCCTTTTGTATTTGAGTATCGTTACCTCTCAAGCAGATTTTTCTAAACTTTCTTGACTGTTGTCGTTGTGGTCTTCAATACGAAGATTGGTTTCCTGTTGCTCTCCATGCTACTCGATCGTCTGCAAGCCTCTTCATTTCCGAGTAACTACTGCAACACACATCCTTCTGAATCTGCTAGGTCTCCCTCTACGACTTCTACCCTCCACGTTTCCCTGCAGTACTAAACTGGTGATCCCTTGAGTGTCAGAATGTGAGCCGCGCGGTTTGAGTAGCCATGTCACGGATTGCGCGACCCCTCCCGCCGGAGGTTCGAGTCCTCCCTCCGGCATCGGCGTGTGTGTTGTTCTGAGCATAAGTTAGTGAAAGGGAAGCAGTGGTTGGGAAGGGAGTGAGACAGGGTTGTAGCCTCTCCCCGATGTTATTCAATCTGTATATTGAGCAAGCAGTCAAGGAAACAAAAGAAAAGTTCGGAGTAGGTATTAAAATCCATGGAGAAGAAATAAAAACTTTGAGGTTCGCCGATGACATTGTAATTCTGTCAGAAACAGCAAAGGGCTTGGAAGAGCAGTTGAACGGAATAGACAGTGTCTTGAAAGGAGGGTACAAGATGAACATCAACAAAAACAAAACGAGGATAATGGAATGTAGTCGAATTAAGTCGGGTGATGCTGAGGGAATTAGATTAGGAAATGAGACACTTAATGTAGTAAAGGAGTTTTGCTATTTGGGGAGCAAAATAACTGATGATGGTCGAAGTAGAGAGTATATAAAATGTAGACTGCCAATGGCAAGGAAAGCGTTACTGAAGAAGAGAAATTTGTTAGCATCAAGTATAGATTTAAGTGTCAGGAAGTCGTTTCTGAAAGTATTTGTACGGAGTGTGGCCATGTATGGAAGTGAAACATGGACGATGAATAGTTTGGACAAGAAGAGAATAGAAGCTTTCGAAATGTGGTGCTACTGAAGAATGCCGAAGATTAGATGGGTAGATTACATAACTAATGAGGAGGTATTGAATAGAATTGGGGAGAAGAGGAGCTTGTGGCACAACTTGACTAGAAGAAAGGATCGGTTGGTAGAACATGTTCTGAGGCATCAAGGGATCACCAATTTAGTATTGGATGGCAGCGTGGAGGGTAAAAATCGTAGAGGGAGACCAAGAGATGAATACACTAAACAGATACAGAAGGATGTAGGTTGCACTAGGTACAGGGAGATGAAGAAGCTTGCACAGGATAGAGTAGCGTGGAGAGCTGCATTGAACCAGTCTTAGGACTGAAGACTACAACAACAACAACAGTTTAAGTAGTGTGTAACTCCAGGGACCGATGACCCCAGCAGTTTGGTCCCTTAGGAATTGACACATCTGAACACGCATTTTTCAGAATGTGACCTACCAGGCGATCCCTTCTTCTAGTCAGGTTGAGTCGAAAATTTCTTTTCCCCCCATCCTATTCAGTAGTTACTGATTAGTTATGTGATCAACCCATCTAATCTTCAGCATTCTTGTTTAACATGACATTTCAATAGCCTCTGTTCTTTTCTTATCTAAACTGTTTATCGTCCAGATTTCACTTCCATGTATAGCAACACTCCATACAAATGTGTTCAGAAAAGGATTCTTAACACTAGAATCTGTTTCAGTAATAACGAATTTTTTTTTTCAGAAACGCTTTCCTTGCCATTGCCA
Source organism: Schistocerca americana (assembly GCF_021461395.2). Taxonomy (NCBI): domain Eukaryota; kingdom Metazoa; phylum Arthropoda; class Insecta; order Orthoptera; family Acrididae; genus Schistocerca; species Schistocerca americana. The sequence goes on along the minus strand of NW_025726280.1, from coordinate 1,422,763 downwards.
GTCTACATTTTATATCCTATCTACTTCGGCCATAATCAGTTATTTTGCTCCCCAAGTACCAAAACTCATCTACTACTGTAAGTGTCTCGTTACGTAATCTAATCTTCTGAGTCTCACCTGATTTGATTCAGCTACATGCCATTGTCCATGGTTTGCTTTTGTTGATGTTCATCTTATATCCTTATTTCAAGACAATGTCAATTTCTTTCAGCTGTTGTTCCAATTCCTTTGCTGTCTCTGGCACAATCACAATATCGTCAGTAAACCTCATCGTTTTCATTTCTTCTCCCTGAACTTTAGTTCCTACTGCAAATTTTTCTTTAGCTTCCTTCACTGCGTCGTCAATGTACAGATTGAGTAACATCCATGATTGGCTACAACCCTGTCGCACTCCCTTCTCAATCACTGCTTCCTTTCGTAGACATCGATTCCTACGGCTGCCGTCTTGTTTCTGTACATGTTGCTATCGCAGATGGCTTTTGGTGAATGACCTCTAATTAGAAGATGGTCGCCGAAAGTCGAATTTTGGGGGCTAATGCTATTTTTTCTTAGCAAGTGTTCTTTATATCTGGTGGTGAAGGCACGTCCAGTTCTATATAGTAAGAGGAGCAATTATCGCAGACAATTTTGTAGACACCAGAATTTTCTAGAGGGGAACGAACAGAATGTAAATTATGAACGAAGTTTTTTTTTCCAAATTGTTATTGGTAGAAAAAGCAACGTTGCAATCGTATTTATATCGAAGAATGCGTTAGCTCTGACAAGAGATAGGCCTCACGAAAGGAATAGAGAAATATTTTTTTGAGTTAGACGCGATAACAGAAGTGCCTAGGGTAGTAATTCTTTTAGCAGTTTTCTTTTTTAGGACGTCATCTACTATGTTAGGTTTATACTCGTTGTTAACTGCTATTGTTTTTAGTAAATTGATTTCGTCGTTGAACTTTTCTTTAGGAAGTTGGATGGAAATGGCTCGGTGAATATCAGAATGAAATAAGGCTTTTTTATGCGATTGCGGATGAGTAGAAGATGCAGGAACGGTCTGGTCGGTGTGTGTCGCTTTACGAAAAATACTGAAAGAAATTTTATTTGTTTCTATGGTAAGCGTCAAGTCAAGGAAGTTTAATTGACGGGCCTCATTTTCAAATTCGATGGTGAAAGAAATTTTCTCATGAAGATCATTGAATAGGTTAAAGATACGATCAACACCGTCAGCGGGTCCTTCGTAGATTATTAGAATATCGTCAACGTATCTGGAACAAGAAAGAATGCCTAGTGACGCAGCTGGAAAACAATTAAAAACTTTTTCTTCTAGGGTGTTGAAAATATCAGCGAGGATACCAGGTAACGGATTTCCCATAGCGAGACCGTCGGATTGCTGGTACAAATGTCCATTAAATTCGAAATAGTTGTACTTGACTACGACTGAGATGAGATTCATGAAGTCTGTGATTTGTTAATCTGAAATATCTTTTTTGAACTGACGTAAATTTTTTTTCTGCAATTATAAGCGTTTCCTGTAGGGGACGTTAGTATAAAGATTTTTGGTATCGAGAGAAACTAACTTGGTGTCTGAAATGCATTCTAAATCTTTAATTTTTTGGAATAAGGTGTGACTATTTGGGACGGAAAAATTGTTCACAAAAACGATTGATTTTCTCAGAGTTTCACGTAGAAATTTGGCCAGATCATGGTATGCACTATTCATACTATTAGACATCGGGCGTATCGGATGATTAGGTTTGTGGATGTTAAATTGAGACCGAAGTTTTGGGGGCTGAGGGTTCATGTTAATGATCATTTTCTTCTGAAACGGTTTGAGTAGGAAATTTGCGCTGTTGATGATTGTCCTGATCCCTTTTTGTAAAACTGGAGTCGGATCCTCGTGTAGTTCCGAAATATTATTTTCGTTAAAGAAATCTAAGGTTTTGGAAATATATTCAGAGTTATAAGCAATAACTAAAGAGCACCCTTTGTCTGACTTAGTAATTAGGGCTTCTGCTTCTTTAAGTTTATTATTAATGGAAATGACCAATTTTCTATCATTATGCGTAACGTTATGAATAGGGACTGTGTTTTTCATGAAAATGTTAGCTACGTCATAAGCAATACGAATTCGACAAGCATTATTTTTTTCCTATCGAGGCCAACTTTAAGATCAACAAGCACTTTTTCAATTACATTTCTGTCTGACAACTTGGGCGAGACATTATACTTCAGCCTTTTTTCCAGCAGGACCGTTTCATTCTGTGTAAAAATAATGTTAGTTTAGTTCTGAATTCTTTTGTAAAAAAGTTTGAATGCTTTTTTTTAAACGTACTCTGAAGACACTTTTCACTAGGAAACAGACAGAAAAGCTTGTTGAGTTTCTTTTCATGCTTCTGTATTATGCCTAGTTTACAGATTTCTAAATGTTCATCAATTATCGTCCAGAGATCGTCAATATCAAAATTGTAATTAGTATGAAAAATATTTGTCAGTTACAGGTAGCGACTAATCCCCTTATTTCACATTGTTTATTAAAATTACTAGCCATACTTGTATTTAGTATTTTCTTTTTTAAAACTGCGGCTGCTAGATGGCGCGCCCGTTGCACTGCCACGTCCACCTGGTCGCATTTGTCAACGCGGGCACCTCAGTCCGCTTGCAACCTGTAACCGTGTAAGTAACGAGCAGCCCTTAGTGGCTCGCCATCACAATTTGTTATCTTAAATATCTTTGTGACTAATGCCCTTTTGGCATATGTATTATTTTATAAATGACATATAAATACTGCCAGCCATTCACGACGATTCTGTACTTACACGCTGTATCATACATTTTTAGTCATAATTCTGTGACCATGTTCTAGATAATCCTTTGATTTAAATTCTGAAGAAGACACTCCTAGTAGTGTTGAAACCCGGTTAATTCGTTAAAAATAGTGACCGAGGGCTGTTTCCTTTCAATTTGAGCAGTTTTGACAGTTTGTGTGTGTGGCCGAGCTGTTCTAGGCGCTACAGTCTGGAACCGCGCGACCGCTACGTCGCAGGTTCGAATCCTGCCTCGGCCATGGATGTGGGTGATGTCCTTAGGTTAGTTAGGTTTAAGTAGTTCTAAGTTCTAGGGGAGTGATGGCCTCAGATGTTAAGTCCCATAGTGCTCAGAGCCATTTGAACCATTTTGAACTAAGAACAAGTGTCATCGTCCGAAGGTCCTCTCGTGTACCCTTGGTGACTGCACGACACAGAGATTCACGCCTAGCCTGGGCCCATCAACACCGACATTCGACTGTTGATGACTGGAAACATGTTGCGTGGTCGGACGGGTGTCGTTTCAAATTGTATCGAGCGGATGGACGTGTACAGGTATGGACTCTGCATGTCAGCAGGGGACTGTTGAAGCTGGTAGAGCGATATGATGGAGTGCATTTACAGTGATATGTGACCCCTGATACGTATAGATTCGACTTTGACAGGTGACACGTACGTAAGCATCCTATCCGATCACCTGCATCCAATCATGACCATCATGCGTTCCTACGTATTTTGGCAAATGCAGCAGGACAATGCGACACCCCACACGTCCAGAATTGCTACAGAGTGGCCCCAGGAACACTCTTCTGAGTTTAAACGCCTTCGCTGCCCACCAAACCCCCCAGACATGAACATTATCGAGCATATCTGGTATCACTTGCAACGTGCTGTTTAGAAGAGATGTCCACCCCTTCGAGCTGTTACGGATGTATGGGCAGCCCTGGAGGATTCGTGGCGTGAATTCCCTCCAGCACTACTTCAGACATTAGTCGAGTCCATACCACGTCGTGTTGCGGCACTTGTGCGTGTTACACAACACGATATTGGGCAGGTGTACCAGTTTCTTTTCGCCTTCACTGTAAATGATCTCTAGGAAAAGGACTATCGAAAACTCTCGACTGCAAACGTGAATGATCGATAGAATCCGACATAGTTTTCGTGTAAGTAACCTGTGTAATGTCCCAGACCGTGGACGTGGCACAGTAGTATGACGTCAGCGCCGCTGTGGCAATGTCGACGGCGAGCGTAACATAGTGACCGCCGGGCTGTGGGCTAGAGGCGCTGCTGCCCCGTTGTTCGTCCATTAATATGGACGGGCGTGGACGCTGCTGCCGTGAGTGGTGGTCAGGTTGTGGAGGGGGGGGGGGGGGGACTGACAGATGAGGCGGCAGACCGCGAGCCTCTGTCAGTGTCGCGGGGCGGCGGGCGCCGCATCTGTCCGCGCTGCGCCGTGGGCGTCGCGACGCCGCTGACGCGCCGGACCACACCGGGGACCCGGCGGGCAGCCGGCGTCAGCCCACGCCCCAGCTGCAGTCCCTCTGGGCGCACAGCCTGTAGGGCGGCCGTTCCCAGCCCTGGACGTCAAGTCTGCTGCCGGCTGCAAATAAAAAGGACACGTCACTACGGCTTCTTTTTTTTAATATCGCTAGGACTTAATATTAAAAAATCACGCTAAGGATAATGATCGTGAGAATCATGATGACCTTCATGATCATCGTCTTAAATAGTATGTTGATGACTGTCATTATGGGCACCATGATGATCGTGATGATAATATTGGTGCTGCGCGGGATTAGCCGAGCGGTCTAGGGCGATGCAGTCATGAACTGTGTGGCTGGTCCCGGTGGAGGTTCGAGTCCTCCCTCGGGCATGGGTGTGTGTGTTTGTCCTTACGATAATTTAGGTTAAGTAGTGTGTAAGCTTAGGGACTGATGACCTTAGCAGTTAAGTCCAATAAGATATCACACACATTTGAACATTTGATGATATTGGTGATCATGATAACGACGATGTTGAGCACAATTATGATAATGATCGTGATGACTACGAGGACGACGATGATGTGTTGATAGTGTTAAAGTTGATGATGATGACGACGATATGTGCCTACACAGGTGAAGCTGTAGTTAAAAATCTCCTCCTAATTGGCTGGTTGTAATGCAACCAAACTTAGTGCACAATTTATTTATTTTATGGACGGAATTACTTTGGTGATAAGAACCACCAATATTCTATGGGGGTGGCAGTGATGAACAGAGGAAAGTGGGACAGAGGGTGTGCAGAGAAGGACGAGACAGACAGGGATAGGATGGAGGAGGAGATATTGAGAGACTGGGGAGAAGCTGAACAGTGGGAGTAGGAGTGTATGAGACAGATGGATATGGACGGAGGAGACAGACAGAGCGAGGGGAGAAAGAGATGGACAGTGAGTGACTGAGAGAGAGAGGGAGGATCGTTGGAGGGAGGATGGATGGAAGGAGGGTTGACACATGGAGAGAGGATGGAACGAAGATAGAGAAGTGAATAGAGAATGGATGAAGGGAGGATGGATGGAGCGAGATTGGATGGATGGATGGATGGATGAAGGGAGGGAAATTGGATGGAGGGAGGGAGGATGGATACAGGATGCATGGAGAGATGGAGGGAAGATGGCTGGATGGAGGATGGGTCAAGGGGGGATGCAAGGAGGATGGATGGAGAGTGGGAGGTTGGATGGATGGATGGATGGCGAGAGAGAGAGAGGGAGAGAGAGAGAGGAAGAGACAGAGAGAGAGAGGGAGGGAGAGGGAGGGAGGGAGGGATTAGGGAGGGAAGGAGGGAGGGAGGGAGGGAGGGATTAGGGAGGGAGGGAGGGATTAGGGAGGGAGGGAGGTTGTGTGGATGAATGGATGGAGGGACAATGAAGGGACGGAGGTTGCGTGGATGATGGAGGGACAATGGAGGGACGGAGGTTGGGTGGATGAATAGATGGAGGGACAATGGAGGGAGGGAGGGTGGGTGGATGAATGGATGGAGGGACAATGGAGGGAGGGAGGTTGAGGAAGGAAGCAGAGATGGGGTAATAGAAGACTAGAATAAAGACGTACGCAGGCAATGCCAGGTACTCAATTAATCATGCAGTAGAGGGTCTTTCTGTTGTTGTATCCGCAAATTTGCTATGTTGAGGTTTAACTGACACTTCCTGCCTAAGTTGTCGATCCCTTGGAGGTATTCCTGCATTGGTACTATAATTTTCCAGCGTTGCGACTTCCCTGTATACGAGAGCATCACCGTCTGCGAAAAGCGTGATGGAAATTCCGGCGTTGTCCACCATGTCATTTCTAGTATGTTCTGAAAAGTAAAGGTCCTGTAACACTGCCTTGGGTCAGGCCTGAAGTTACTTTTACAGGGTGACAGTTATTGAACTACATGGAAAAAAAAGGTAAATTCGTTACAATCTACGGCGAGCACACACTTTATTCAACATGTAAACGTCACTACACATATTCGGATTTAGGTTATGACATGTTCGATGTGCCTACTGTTGTGTTGGCGGAAGACCCAACACCGTTTTACTAGAGGAGGCCGAAATGCACGCGTTTTAGCTCACGCAGGCTAGCGTGAGAACGGAAGAACTATACTGACGTGAGGTCTGGAACATGACAAGGAATTAGAATTCAGAAAGCGGACGTAATTAGTTTGATACTTAACTTTAATCCATTAATGATGAACGTCGCTCTTGAAGGTACATGATTCACAATATTATCTCTTCAGAAGACATAGTAACTGAATATGGCGCCTTGCTAAGTCGTAGAAAATGACGTGGCTGAAGGCTATGCTAAACTGTCGTCTCTGCAAATGAGAGCGTATGTAGTAAGTGAACCATCGCTAGCAGAGTCGGCTGTACAACTGGGGCGAGTGCTAGGGAGTCTCTCTAGACCAGACGTGCCGTGTGGCGGCGCTCGGTCTGCAATCACTGATAGTGGCGACACGCGGGTCCGACGTACACTAACGGACCGCGGCCGATTTAAAGGCTACCACCTAGCAAGTGTGGTGTCTGGCGGTGACACCACACCTACCACCATTGGCGACGATGTGGTACAGACAAAAAGCGAAATTCTGCATGACTCGCTGAAGTGTGCAACATCGATTCTGCCGATGACCTCCTGAATGGCTGTTTTCAGCTCAGCAATGGTTTTGGTGTTACTGCTGTACACCTTGTCTTTAATATCGCCCCACAAAAGGAGTCGCATGTGTTGAGATCCGGAGAATATGGGGGCCAATTGAGGCCCATGCCATTGGCCTCTGGGTACCACAGAGTCAGAATGCGGTCCCCAAACTCCTCCTCCAGTACATCAACCACTGTCCTGCTTCGATGGGGTCGACCTCCGTTATTCATGAACCACATCTTGTCGAAATCAGGGTCGCTTTGGATAATGTCGATGAAATCGTCTTCCAATGCCTTCACGTACCGTTCGGTAGTCACCGTCCCATTAAGGAATATCGCGCCTATTATTCCCTGACTGGACACTGCACACCACAGAGTCACTTGTTGAGCGTGAAGAGACTTCTCGATAGCGAAATGCGGATTGTCGGTCACCTAAATGCAGCAATTGTACTTAATCCATCCAAATGAACGTGGGCTTCGTCGCTAAACCAAACCATACTAATTCCCATCTTGCCCCGCGGCCAACCGTGCAGTTCGAACGTCCAAAGCGTTCAGACGTTATGACGATTTTATCTCATATTGTTCAATAATTGTCAGCCTGTACGTTTGAATACTTGCGTCCGTTCAGAATGACATGCTGCGAGTGTGGTCATATGGGAAGAGTTACTGTAGTCTGTCGGTAAACTGAAGAGCGGGCGGGCGAGCGAGTCCCCACTCTGCCTACCCAGCTACGTCACAGGGCTCTTCTACAGGCCGTTTCACAACGTAGTGCCTGCCGGCCCTGCCGCGGCGCGCGATTTCAATCTGTGGCGACGTCGTGTTCAGATACGTCTCGGCTGCGTTCATTTTCAGACAAATGCATTAAGAGCATAAGGAATAAAAAAAACGATAGCTTCTTCCGAAACACAACATTATAGAGTAAGTAATATTAACATAAGAAAGGAAGTCAGGATTCTACTACAAACATAGAACCAAATGCCTGTTCATGTGAAAGTATGTTCCTCTACTGCTATTCGTAAAACGAAAGCCATATAATGCAATCAGTCTGAAGAATTTAAGGCTTATTCTTATTTTGTGGACTGCACTGAAACTTAACAATTCTTGCAACACGAAGCGTGTTTAAAAAGTAAGCAGAAATTTATACTTTTGAGTGTTGTATTAGTCCGATTTGCACCACTTTTTTGTCACTGTCTTTGTAAACATGCCTCAGAAGTATGTGTACAATGTATGTACGTGTATTTACTCTGTTGTCAGCTGTCAGAAAGGTTACATGTGTTTTGGTAGCATCAACGATTATTTGTTTTGTATAAAAATAAATTACAGAATCTGTATTAAATTTTGTTATAAGAATGGAATAAAGTGTATGAAATTTTTAGAAATGGTAAATATTGCTTTTGGTGAGCCCGTTATGAGAAAACCAAGGGCAGACAAGTGGTATAAACATTTCAAAGCAGGCCTCAAAGGACAGCGGTTTTACAAGCATGAATGAGATTAAAAATGCACAGTTAAGAGACCTATAAACTGTCCCGAAGAAATAGCTCCTAAAGTGTTACGGGAATTTGAAAAAGCACTGGTATAGTATTCTGAAGAAGATAACATTGCTGTAGATTAACAAATAAAGTTCTTATCAAAAAATAAATATATGAACACACCTCGAATGTCAAGCTTTTTGCTTTGAATATATATACGAAGGCAGTAACTTGTTCTCGAAAGAACAGTTACTGTTGATGACCCTGCAGTTTTTCCCTGGAATAAGTGATGACTAACTGACAACCTGAGCTGCCGACGGGTGTTGTTGATATACCTCGATATCAGCAACACCTGTCGGCAGCTCAGGTTGTCAGTTAGTCATCATTTTTGCTTTGAAGTCCAGAATCGGTGTACATGTTTCGAAGGAAATTTCAGCAGTGTTTAGAATAGCTATTGCGCACGTGTTTTAAGCAATATGTCTTAGAATCAAGTGAATAGTGACCGAGTTACACATTTAGTGTTCCATTAGCATCAAAGGTTTTACGTGATTTTGAAACTGTCTATAACGATGGGTATCCCCCCAAAATTATTTGTTTTCCTTCGTGGCGATTCCAGTAAACCGTGCGGCTCATTTTTCCGTACCTTCCTTATGCGCACTATTAGGTGAGGCTGACCTCTGCATAGATTGCAGCCCTTTGATTGGGACTGGTAATATTAGCCAACAGTTCTTTTTGGGTCGCCTCTTTAATACACGCTGTAATAACATTAGAGACGATCGAAAGCTCGTTACTCCGCAAATACCTCCTCTTCTTCCTATTCTGCACATTTTCTTGCAATGCTAGACGATTATCCATCACTTCCGGACATCGAAGTACATCAGTAAGTATACAAAGTTAACTGACACTGGCAACTAAGATCCCACGAACAGAAAAGACGTATATCGCTGCACGCCGAACTGCACCTCTAGACAGGTAACGGGCAACAGATTGTGGGTGCCCCTGTAGGCCGGTGACAGCGTTCTTCCGGGAAAGGCCACTTCCCCCACCAAAAGCGCTGCTCGCTCTTGAGTTGGACTATAGAAGGGTACGGAGATCCGTCAGTGTTGTGAAATCCGTTGTACGACACGTGAGCCGCGTGTCGCCGCTCTGCCTCACCTGTGAGCTGAGCCGCGCTCAGATTCTTGCCGCTGCCGCTGCGGTGAGTTGGGCTGCGCCTTCCGCCGGAAGACGGCCGGCAGCCCGCAGGTGACAACCACAGGGGCCGTGATCGAGCGCCGTCCGGTGCGTGACCGCGCAACGCAACTGCCACGCACGGCCACGCACCTGCGCGCCAGCCGCGTCCCCACCCTCTCCGCCTCTCTGGTCCGGACCGGGAACTGCAGTAGCGACGAACGTAAAGCGTCGTTGTCACCTCCGTACTGTCACCGGTTTCCTTCATGTGAGACGCAACAACTGGCTCTTTATCCGCACAAATTGGGGTAGCCAGCGGGTCTCGAGTTAAACATATTTCCAGATTTCCAGAGCCATTTTGACGCCGTTTCTCACAAGTGCGTCCTAACCACATTTCCTGTCAGAAATGTCACACTTCGTAGTAACTTACGTGAACTCATCCACAGAAACTGAAGTATTATCGAGGAAGTGTCACAGACGCTCTGCTGTCTCAGATCTGTAGGCAATGGTTCTGTGATTACGTTACAGGAGTTCAGGAATTACAGGGAAAGGTAAACATGAGTACTTGAGGTAGCGGTCCCTGGTCTGGAAACGACCCGGTCCAAAGTTAATCCGCAATCCACCATACGGTGCGTGGCAGAGTGTACCTCGTACCACAACTAGCATCTACTCTCCCTGCTCCACTCCCAAACAGAATGAGGGAAAAATGACTGCCTATATGGCTCTGTACGAGCCCTAATCTCTCTTATCTTTGTGGTCTTTCCGCGAAATGTAAGTTGGCGGCAGTAAAATTGTACTGCCGTCAGCCTCAAATGCTGGTTCTCTAAATTTCCTCAGTAGCGATCCACGAAAAGAACGCCTCCTTTCCTCTAGAGACTCCCACCCGAGTTCCTGAAGCATTTCCGTAACACTCGCGTGATGATCAAACCTACCAGTAACGAATCTAGCAGCCCGCCTCTGAATTGCTTGTATGTCCTCCTTCAATCCTACCTGATAGGGATCCCAAACGCTCGAGCAGTACTCAAGAATAGGTCGTATTAGTGTTTCATAAGCGGTCTCCTTTACAGATGAACCACATCTACCCAAAATTCTACCAATGAACCGAAGACGACTATCCGCCTTCCCCACAACTGCCATTACATGCTTGTCCCACTTCATATCGCTCTGCAGTGTCACGCCCAAATATTTAATAGACGTGACTCTGTCAAGCGACCGAGCGAGGTGGCGCAGTGGTTAGCACACTGGACTCGCATTCGGGAGGACGACGGTTCAATCCTGTCTCCGGCCATCCTGATTTGGGTTTTCCGTGATTTCCCTAAATCGCTTCAGGCAAATGCCGGGATGGTTCCTTTGAAAGGGCACGGCCGATTTCCTTCCCCATCCTTCCCTCACCCGAGCTTGCGCTCCGTCTCTAATGACCTCGTTGTCGACGGGACGTTAAACACTCATCTCCTCCTCCTCTTCTCTCTGTCAAGCGCTACACTACTAATGGAGTATTCAGACATTACGGGATTCTTTTTCCTATTCATCTGCATTAATTTACATTTATCTGTATTTAGAGTTAGCTGCCATTCTTTACACCAATCACAAATCCTGTCCAAGTCATCTCGTATCTTCCTACAGTCACTCAACGACGACACCTTCCCGTACACCACTGCATCATCAGCAAACAGCCGCACATTGCTATCCACCCTATCCAAAAGATCGTTTGTGTAGATAGAAAACAACAGCGGACCTACCACACTTCCCTGGGGCACTCCAGATGATACCCTCACCTCCGATGAACACTCACCATCGAGGACAACGTACTGGGTTCTATTACTTAAGAAGTCTTCGAGCCACTCACATACTTGGGAACCAATCCCATTCGCTCGTACCTTATTTAGGAGTTTGCAGTGGGGCACCGAGTCAAACGCCTTCCGGAAGTCAAGGAATATGGCATCCGTCTGATACCCTTCATCCACGGTTCGCAAGATATCATGTGAAAAAAGGGCGAGTTGCGTTTCGCAGGAGCGATGCTTTCTAAAGCCGTGCTGATGCATGGACAGCAACTTCTCTGTCTCAAGGAAATTCACTATATTCGAACTGAGAATATGTTCGAGAATCCTGCAACAAACCGATGTTAAGGATATTGCTCTGTAATTTTGAGGATCTGTCCTTCTACCCTTCTTATATACAAGCGTCACCTGCCCTTTTTTCCAGTCGCTCTGGACTTTACGTTGGGCAAGAGATTCGCGATAAATGCAAGCTAAGTAAGGAGTACTCTCTGTAAAAGCGAATTGGAATCCCATCAGGACCTGGTGATTTATTAATTTTCAACCCATTCAGCTTCTTCAGAACCCCAGGGATGTCTATCACTATGACCTCCATACGGGAATCTGTACGAGACTCAGACGGCGGTATGTTTGTACGATCCTCCTGCGTGAAAGATTTCTCAAATGCTAAATTTAAAATTTCAGCTTTCGTTTTGCTGTCTTCCGTTGCCAGGCCAGACTAATCAGTGAGTGACTGGATGGAAGCCTTCGACCCGCTTACCGATTTTACGTAAGACCAGAATCTGTACGTGATAATCGTTTTGATTCTTCAGACTGCGGACCTGTTCTACTGTAAGTTTTACATACTTTGGGAAGAGGTAGTACGAACCGAAACAGGAAGAAATGTGCGGTATACACGCGCGCTCTTAAGTGCGTACCTTCGGAGCTACTAGCGCTAGTATAGCAGAACAGATGTGTGTCAAACTAGCAAAGAGGAACAAGTGCCCATACACTTAAGGTATGCACTTCAGGGGACATGTTTACTGCACATTTTTTCTGCTTTTGGTCCGTACCAGCACCTCCCAAAGGGTGGAAAGCAAATAGCTTGAATTCGAAGAGATGCATTGTCAGAAATATCATAACGGTTATCACGTACAATCTTCCACTCGGTCGTTACCGCATACAGGTCCCTTTCCTCAGATGAAACCATTTACCTTTTTCCGTCATCTCTGAAAGTTTGCAACATCAACACGGAATGACCCTGTATAAAGGAATTAGGAGAAAATCTGAGCAGTCTTCGTAGACTGTTTGCATATGAAGATCAAATTGAATTACAAAATGATTTAGACAATGGAGATGCGAAGGAAGGTAAGATACTGCGTGAACACTTTGTCAAAGCACCTAAATAAAGACTTAAGTCGAAACAAGACCACGGTAGTAAGCGACATTCCGTTGGAGATACTGATAGCCTTGGGAGAGCCAGCCGTGACAAAACTCTACCATCCGGTGAGCGAGATGTATGAGAGAGGCGAAATACCTGTAGACTTTAAGAAGAATACAATAATTCCGATTCCAAAGAAAGCAGCTGCTGACCGGTGAGAAAATTACCGAACTATCAGTGTAATAAGTCACGGTTGCAAAACACTAACACGAATCCTTTACAGATAGGATGGAAAAACTAGTAGTAGCCGACCTCCGGGAAAGATCACCTTGGATTCAGAAGAAATGTAGCAACACGCGAGACAGTACTGATTATCGTAGACAATGAAGAGACTTAAATGTCTCAGGGAAACATTTAATTATAAGATTCACGAAATTATAAGGTAAAATTTACGCATACGTCAGTTTTAATATTTTGCAAGAGCTCGACTAAGCTGGTGGTGTACTAAGGGCAGTCAATGAAGACGAAAAAAGGTCGAATGTGCCAAATAATTTGTACAGTCTCAAATTTTTATACAGTTGTTGGAGGGACTGCCACGAACAACGCAATAGAAATCCTGACCGCTGGGGCCTGGGTGAGAGGGGGTGGGGATGCGTTTGAAGTTCGCTTTTGTACTTTTTTTTTCGTATAAAGCGAAAACTACGGCATCCAGCAAAAACGTATTCCAGTGCGAAATTAAGTTACATTGAAATTCCTATAAAAAGGTGTGACGTCTCCTTGAAAGCCAAATAAAAATTAAACGAAACCTATACCAGACGTGTATATGTGAGGTGTACAGAAAGTACAAAACTGAGTGTATTTATGTCGGTAAAAATCGTCCCTTCATCTCGATAACATGATATTTTTGTGTTAAAAATGTTAATAAAACATGTATTTTAGTATCATAGAGTAACTATACAATGTAAAGACAGTCTTCGTAACCATGGCCGTCTTCTCTCATTACTGTTAAAAAAGATTTTTGCCTTTGCTGTGGAAGAATTAAGTCTCTCTGCCGTTCTGACGCATTCAGTATTTGATGTACGTATTTTCTGGTACAATATACGGTGGAAAGTGAAGTTCTCCTGTTCTTATGCAAGCCTCTCTCTCTTGGTGGACAGTAACTATTTAAAGCGAGTTGTGTAGAAGATTGCCCATCTGGCTTTCTTTCGTCGTAATAGCGCACAGGCGGCCATTACATGGAATTCGACTAAAATATTAAATATTGGGCTTCACCCTCAAGTTAACATAATAAATATGTTGAATATTGAAAATAATTTTCAACTGTTAATAGTTGTGGAGTTAATTTTATCAGAACTTTTCCGGAATTGCGCGGATAGAATTTACTGCAGTAGGCTCGGCTTGCTTCACGGTATCTTTAAGTTTGCAATTAGTTTTGTAACAGTCAGGGAGACGCTTAACCTAAACTGAAACCAGTGTCATATCAATGAAATTATTTATCGTGAGTACAAATCCTTACGCTACGTTGGTGGTTATATCGCATGTCTCTTCGCAACAATTAATTTATCGGGCAATAACAGTAACAGTTTCGTGCCACTTCTGATTATCTTTCAGCTGGTTCGAGTTTGGATAACGTAATTAAACAATTACAACCAAAACTGTAGCCATTTTACTGATATTTGAGCATGCGTAGCAACCTTGATTATCGTCGGCGTATATGTAAGTCGGATTAATGAGCGTGCAGAATACACACGACGGCAACAGTGTATTAAATTACTTTTTCCCCAACAATCCTGAGCACTTCTTACTTTAAAATTAAAACACTTTAATACCAAGGAAGAGAGGGGGACGCTATGAAGCCCATGTTCATTTTTCTTTAAAGCAAATACACAAATCAAAGAAAGCTTTGCATCACCTCGGGTCCGAGAGCTCCGAAACCTATAAAGAAAATTGGAACAGAGATCAACATAGAGTCATTACTGCTCTTTTTATTGTACGTGAAAACCACACATTGCATGTTGTACCACCATACAGCGAGACCTTCAGAGGTGGTGGTCCAGATTCATGTACACACCGGTACCTCAAATACCCAGTAGCCGGTCCTCTTGCATTGATGCATGCCTGTATTCGTCGTGGCATACTGTCCACAAGCTCATCGAGGCACTGTTGATCCTGATTGTCCCACTCCTCAACGGCGATTCGGCGTAGATCCCTCAGAGTAGTTAGTTGGTCAGGTCGGCCATAAACACCCCTTTCCAATGCATCCCAGGCATGTTCGATGGGATTCACGTCTGGAGAACATGCTGGCCACTCTAGTCGAGCGTCGAGCGATGCCGTTATCCTGAAGGAAATCCTTCACAGGTGCTCGAGGGGGGGGGGGGGGGGGGGGGGGGCACGAATTGTCATCCATGAAGACGAATGCCTCGCCAATATGCTGCCGATACGGTTGCACCATCGGTCGGAGGATGGCATTCACGTACTGCACAGCCGTTACGGCGCCTTCCGTGACCACCAGCGGCGTACGTCGGCCCCACATAATGACACCCCAAAACAGCAGGGAACCTCCACCTTGCTGCACCCGCTGGACAGTGTGTCTAAGGCGTTCGGCCCTACCGGGTTGCCTCCAAATACGTCTCCGACGATTGCGTGGTTCAATACATACGCGACACTCACCGGGGAAGAGAACGTGATGCCAATCCTCAACGATCCATTCGGTCTGTTGCGCACAGTTTGAGTGGTAAAACGACTGGTTCGCTCCGAGACGCCTGGACACTTCCCTTGTTGAGAGCCCTCCCTGGCACAAAGTAACAATGCAGACGCGATCGAACCGCGGTATTGACTGAACTACAGACAACCCGAGCCGTGTACCTCCTTCCTGGTGGAATGACTGGAACTGATCGGTCGTCGGACCCCCACCGTGTAATAGGCTCTTCTCATGCACGGTTGTTTACATCTTTGGGCGGGTTTAGTGACATCTCTGAGCGCCGGAGGCCAAGTGCCGATCGCCGGAGGGGAAGTGCCGATCGCCGGAGGGGAAGTGCCGAGCTCCGGAGGGGAAGTGCCGAGCTCCGGAGGGGAAGTGCCGTGCTCCGTAGGGGAAGTGCCGAGCTCTAGAGGGGAAGTGCCATTCTAAACTGAAGTCTGCGCGCACATTTTATGTAAACATTCAATGGGGGGCCCCTCCACGCCCGCACTGGCATGGTGGCCATTCAAAGAGATCCACTGTCACCTCTGCTTTCGTTAGTATCTAAAAGGAATGCACCGAAAATGCGGTGATCTATTTTCGCCTTGCTTGTTAACCATTTATAACTCAGAAGATCGTCATCAGTGGCAAATTCTGGGTAAAACCTACACATTTCTCTGGTTGCCATGTCAAAATTTGGTTCTTTTGCTAAAACACAACGGAATTTACGCTGTCTCACTTCTCTAACATGTTGCACAGATGAGAATTCTGAAATAGTTGTTTATTGAGTGTATGAAATGAGGAACTGATGAAACATAAAGTCAGTAGCTTATGAAAAAGCTCAACCTCAGTACAAAAAAAAAGTAGAATGTCTTCACATATGTTGTTCCAAAACCCATAACATTTCTTGTTGCAACAGCTATCGATGGCCCGTAAAAATTACTCTCTTTCACTAAAAAAAGTGTGGTTATTGCACTAATGTGGTAGATAATATATAATAACGGTATGGTAAAATACTCTTCTCTTTGCATGTTATCATCTCCTAAAATCTGATTTCGATGTCTCAAACCGTTTATGAAATATGAGAAATGTTGTGGATATTTCACTCTGGCTTTATCGCTGGCGCGCCGCGATCGCAAATGTGTGCGCAAAGTCACATCAATGTTCTCGAAACTAGTGACCTCTACCCAAGTGTAAAGGAAAATTTAATATTTAGCTAAATTTCATACACAGCAACATATTATGTAATATGCACCAAACGCAAAATCATAGCGACTCTTATTTTTTATTGCACACTTTTCCGAATTTTGCGCACTGTCTTACTTTCGCGTAAATGTCACAGTAATTATGACCGGTGACGAAATGATGGACGCATCATCACGAACCTGACGTACAAAGTTATCAGCAAAGCAGAAATGAAATTTTTGTACCGAATAGTTTTTGTAACATCGTTTGAGAAGGATAGCAGGGTGCGCGCCTCGTTTCTGCCATGGTTGATCGGCTTCCCCTCCTGAACGGACGGATGGACTCGGCCAGTGCTTTTGGCGACAGCTGGTCTCTGAGCATCGACCACCGTATCCAGCGCCGACTGTAGCGCCTGTGGCCACGAAACGCGGCGTCACACCTGTGGCTGGAGAGGGGTCCCGACTGAGACGCGTTTCACGCTAGCCGATCAAGGTCGCTGGCAAAGCCGACAGGAGCTGCTGCGGGCAGCGAATGAAGACCCATCGCAACCTGTTAGCGAGATGACATTGCGAGGGGAAACGCGTGCACTGAATACTTCGGATCGGTCACCTCGCAAGAGGTCATTGCTCACACAGCCACATGAAGGCGACAAAAGCAGATATAATTCATCGGTTTGGTAGAATATCTGACTGGACAGTCCATCCTCCTGTTACGTCTCTATTGGTTTGCAAAATCACCCAACTTAAACCCCACAGAAAATCTGTGGAGTGTGAAACAGCGGATAAAATGCCGAAATTTCAGCAATGTGGTGGAAATGTGCGATCAAATCCTTAGCGAGAGGGCTAATCTAGATATGATGTACCTGTGGACTCACTTCCTAACCGACTCCATTAGGTTATCAACTCCGTGGGCAGCACATACACTGTGCTAACAAGGGAACCTCCCCATCGCACCCCGTCAGATTTAGTTGTAAGTTGGCACAGTGGATAGGCCTTGATAAACTGAACGCAGATCAATCGAAAAAAAGGAAGAAGTTGTGTAGAACTATGAAAAAAATGAGCAACATATACAAACTGAGTAGTTCATGCAAAGATAGGTAACATCAAGGACAATGTGAGCTCAGGAGCGCCGTGGTCCCGTGGTTGGCTTGAGCAGCTGAGGAACGAGAAGTCCTTAGTTCAAGTCTTCCCTCGAGTGCAAAGTTTAATTTTTTTTTCAGACAATTATTATTTGTCCGTCCGTCCGTCCGATGCAAGGTAACTGCGCCGTAGTGTGGGGACGCTACACCTAAACAAACATCAAAACACACGACGTCAGTCGACCACAGCGCACGGAAGAGAGGGTATTCCTGCTAACGAGGCTCCCTGGCTGCCAGCTGACTGTTCGCTACTCTGGACGAGAGTGCATTAAATACGTGAGATATATTCCGTGGGCAATATGAATCCAGCAAATATATCAGACCTGTTTTCCTGTGGAGGAATCGGTTGACCTATGACCTTGCGATCACATGTTTTCGGTTCCCATTGGAGAGGCACGTCCTTTCGTCTACTAATCGCACGGTTTTGCGGTGTGGTCGCAAAACACAGACACTAAACTTATTACAGTGAACAGAGACGTCAATGAACGAATGGACAGATCATAACTTTGCGAAAATAAAGAAAAACTTTTTACTCGAGGGGAGACTTGAAGCAAGGACCTCTCGCTCCGCAGCTGCTCACGCTAACCACGGGACTACGGCGCTCTTGACTTCACACTATCCTTGATGTTGCCTGTCTTGCGCATGGACAACTCAGTTTGTATATTTTGCTTATTTTTTCATAGTTCCACACAACGTCTTCCTGTTTTGTCGATTGATCTGTGTTCAGTTTTTCAAGGCCTATCCACTGTGCCAACTTATAACTAAATCTGAGGGCGGTCCGATGGGGAGGTTCCCTTGTAAGTAATGCTTTTAATAATTTTCCTAGGTGTGACAAAAGTTTTCCTCGGGTGATCTTATTTGAAAGCTGAAAGCGAGGCTACGCGGCCATAAACTTCCTGTAAACTCGTGTACGAGCGGAAACGATACGTAGCGCGTTAGCGGCTACCTACAAAATACGTGCTCTGTACGCAAGCGGTGGATTCACGGTGATCATCAGTCCTCGCATCGATAACTTGATAGCCGCGCGGGATTAGCCGAGCGGTCTTAGGGGCTGCAGTCATGGACTGTGGTGCTGGTGCCGGCGGAGGTTCGAGTCCTCCCTCGGGCATGGGTGTGTGTGTTTGTCCTTAGGGTAATTTAGGTTAAGTAGTGTGTAAGCTTAGGGACTGATGACCTTAGCCGTTAAGTCCCATAAGAGTTCACACACAAACAAACCGATAACTTGATAATGCTGCTTCACAGTCTGCCACGTCTGACCCTGGTGGTGGTGGTGGTGGTGGTGGTGGTGTGTATGTTTGGCACCTACAGTACCGCGCTGTTGACAAAATATCGATATATCGAATATCGGTATTCTTTTCAAGGAGATGTAGATAAGTAAATTGGCGTTACGCTTCCCCGCGATATCGCAATAACCAGTGCCGATATTTCTATTTTATTATTTTTTCAAAAATTTTCGGGAAATATTAGAAGTTGTTCTTCTGAACTTGTAGTGGAAGATAATTTTACTTTCACTGTGTTACGGAGCGTTACTACTTTTTGAGCTTTCGACACGTCCAGTCTTTCTTTTTGTAACGCTACTAGTGTGCTATTTCTTCACATCGGCATTCTTCAGAATCAGCTGCCGAAAACGACGAACAAAAATCAGAATGACATGATCGGTCTTTGCAGTAGGCGGAGTCGTGTGGGGGTTAAATGGTGACGTAATCAGCGCTCGGCGCTGCCAACACAAACTGCAGCGTTTAGCCTCACCACGCAGATATGACACTACGGCAGCTAGGTCGCTGGCGTTGGCAGGAACGGAAAAAAAACAGGGTAGTTGACACGAAGTCTTCGTATAAATGGACCCATCGGACACCTCGCATTCTGCCACTTGCATGCAGTTACCATTCTTCAACAAAGTGGTTACCGCCAAGCGTGAAGGCGCATCGTTTTCCTCACAGTTCTTGCTCTGAGGCGGATACACAGCCTACTAACTTCTTGAGGTACAGAATATCTAATAACAAATCAGTACATAAATATACAGCTCTAAAACCGGCACTACATTTACAACGTGCAGCCGGTTTTTTTTTTATAGTCCAGTATGTCAATACTTTTTTCCGGCTGTGTATCGATACTTTCTCCAATATACAGGGTGCGTCAGAAAACTGTATACACACTTTGAAGCATCATAGAAAATTTATTTCCCGTTCTACAATGTGAAATTTCTGGAAATGGAAAGCTTAAAGTCCAATTGGAAAAATAAATGTACTTTGCAAATGTGATTAATGTTCAAACTGGTGACCTTCAGCATCAATACATTTCTGAGTATGAGTCACCACTGACTCCGTGCATCGTACCAAAGTGTCCAATGAGATTTCTGCGCACGCGGCCTGAATCTCATTCCAAAGTGTGTCCAGGTTACTTGGTTTACGTTTGTACGCCTCATCTTTTACTCTGCCTCATAAGAAGAAATCCAGCGGCGTGAGGTCTGGAGAGCGGGCAGGAAACTCGATTGGTCCCCTGCCTCCTATCCACTGGCCTGGCACATCGTGATCCAGGTATGCTCGTACGTCCCTACGATAGTGCGGCGGGGCGCCATCTTGTTGGAAATAAAACTCATCATTACCGTATAATGCACGAATGGCAGGGAATATGGAGTCAGCAAGCATTGTTAGGTACGTTTCTCCATTAACAGTACCTTCAAAGTGGAAAGGCCCAATGAATCCCCTTGCAGACAAACCACACCACACATTTACACCAGGCAAATTCACAGCCTTTTCAACTGTAACGTGACGATTATCTTCAGCCCAGTACACGCAACTGTGGCTATTGACAGCTCCATTGAGTTTGTATTGGACTTCATCCGACCAAATTATGCTACCCATAAATCCCGGTTCACGTCTCACCATCTCCTGAACCCATCACAAAATTCTAACCTTCTATCTGGATCGTCGTCACTTAGCTGTTGCAGCAGCCTCGGAATGTACACACGAAACTTGCCTTTCTTCAGAATGCGTTGCACACTACCAGCACTTACATTACTCTCACGTGCCGCTTGCCTCGAAGATTTTTGAGGCGAACGCTGAAACAGTTGCGAGACCGCAGTTGTGGGGAATCATCACTTGTAGCTGTACGAGGTCGCCCTGATCGACCTTTATGCACATCCCACACTGTTCCACGAATTTCGAATTTCTCTCGTAGACGTGTAATTGTTAACCTTGGAGGTGGTTCTGTACCATACTCACTTCTCCACTGTCTTCGAACCGCAGCTACATTCTCAAACTTCCAGTACCACTTAATTATCTGCTTCCGCGCTTCGAAGCTCAAACGTACGTCCGCCATGTTGCACTTACTTCCTTGTCACTGCTGCCACCTGTTGAAAAAACATAACATTACTTTCTCACACATATTTCACCTTGTAGAACGGTAAATAAACTGTCTATGACAGTTCAAAGTGTGTATACATTTTTTTTTTTTACGCACCCTGTATATCGGGAATCGACAACTATTGTCTTTTGTATTATCAATATATCGGTTCTCGATTTTTTAAAACTAGAAACATTCTTAGCTACAGTAACCCCGGTACGCGACAGCACTGCAGGAGCACACTTACATACACATGTCTGAACCCGGTAGTATGTTTACATTGTGTAGCGATATTTTTATAGGCCTGTACGTCGATGTCCTTTAAGAGTGAAGTTTCGATACGTTTTCGGTATATCGTTGGCAGAATATTGCGTTTGTAATAACGATACAACGCGACACATCGGTTTCTCACAGGGGAACCTCCCCATCGCACGCTCCTCAGATTTAGTTATAAGTTGCCACAGTGGATAGGCCTTGAAAAACTGAACACAGATCAATCAAGAAAGCAGGAAGAAGTTGTGTGGAACTATGAAAAAAGAAGCAAAATATACAAGCTGATTAGTCCGTGCGCAAGATAGGCAACATCAAGGATAGCAGGAGCTCAGGAGCGGCGTGGTCCCGTGGTTAGCGTGAGCAGCTGCGGAAAGAGAGGTCCTTGGTTCAAGTCTTCCCTCGAGTGAAAAGTTTACTGTCTTTATTTTCGCAAAGCTATGATCCGTTCGTTCGCTGACGTCTCTGTTCACTGTAATAAGTTTAGTGTCTGTGTTTTGCGACCGCACTGCAGAACTGTGCGATTAGTAGACGAAAGGACGTGCCTCTCCAATGGGAACCGAAAACATTTGATCGCAAGGTCATAGGTCAACCGTTTCCTCCACAGGAAAACACGTCTGATATATTCTATACGACACTGGTGACGGCATGTGCGTCACATCACAGGAATATGTTGTCGACCCACCTAACTTGTACACTTGGCGAATGGGAAAAAAGAGTCTTCTACCTTGCCCGATTTAGGTTTTCTTGTGGATGTGATAATCACTCCGAAAAAAGTGATGAAAACATAAGAATGAGATTTTCACTCTCCAGCATAGTGTGCGCTATATGAAAGTTCGTGGCAGATTAAAACTGTGTGCCGGACCGAGACTAGAACTCTGGACCTTTGCCTTTCGCGGGCAAGTGCTCTACCAACTGAGCTCCAGGGTGAAAATCTCATTCTGGAAACATCCGCCAGGCTGCGGCTAAGCCATGTCTCCGCAGTATCCTTTCTTTCAGGAGTGCTAGTTCTGCAAGTCGTGCTTGGGTAGCTCAGATGGTAGAGCACTTGCTTGCGAAAGGCAAAGGTCCCGAGTTCGAGTCTCTGTCGGGCACACAGTTTTAATGTATCAGGAAGTTTGGAAACATAAATTTGTTACATAAACTGAATCAAATGAGTGCAACACTTTCACAGTCGCACACTTTTCCCTGTGCTCTGTCAAAACATATGTTTTTAACGTTTTCAAATTTTTCCGTGTGTAGACCGTCAATCCTGCATATGTCCAAGCAAATCTGAACATGTCCTGGAATTTTGGAGAGCGAAGTTGATTATGTATGAGTGCCTGAACATTGATAATTGTCTGAAAATAAAGAAAGTAAACTCTTCACTCGAGGGGAGACTTGAACCAAGGACCTCTCGCTCCGCAGCTGCTCACGCTAACCACGGGACCACGCTGCTCCTGAGCTCACTCTATCCTTGATGTTGCCTATCTTGCGCACGGACTAATCAGCTTGTATATTTTGCTTCTTTTTTCATAGTTCCACACAACTTCTTCCTGTTTTCTTGATTGATCTGTGTTCAGTTTTTCAAGGCCTATCCACTGTGCCAACTTACAACTAAATCTGAGGGCGGTGCGATGGGGAGGTTCCCTTGTCAGTATTTTTAGAAACATCAACAGTCTTAGCTCGCTGAGGCGACAGCAGTGGCCGTAGCAGACAGCCGCCGCCGAGTCCTCGACGGTGACGCCGCTGAGTCTCCGGTGAGACACGACGCCCGCCGTCGTTCCCCGGGCGACAGCACACACAGGGGCCTCGCAGCTCTTTACGACGGATCTGCGCGCCGCGCCGCGCCGCGCCGCGCGCCTGCGCTCGGTAGCGGTTTTAATAGCCGCGTTGGCAGCGGAGGTGAAATACGGCGCGCCCACCTTTTGTGCAGCGCTGACTGCGGCAGGGCCCGTTTGTCCGCCCGCGGGCGGCAGCTTCCCGCGCGTCCCCACTTCGCAGCCTACCGAGCCCTGGTCGCCCGCCACGCCGGTGCCGTCGCTGCACATCACACGCGAGTCCGCCACAGGGGCGGCGGTTACCGCTGAAACGACCGGCTCTCGGTCACGTCGGTTCGTTTCGGTCTCCAGGTTCACCCGACTGCTAAAACCACTCAAAATAATAATTTCCACAACGGAACCCTGTCTCGGAAGCTGGCAGAAAACCCTAATACATTCTGGTCATACAGGGTGCCGCACGAAATGTGATACAAACTGAAAGGAACATATACTACAATGAAGAGCCGTCCATGGAGATTTGTTCTAACTCAGCACATGCTCAATATGTCCACCATTTCGTTTCCTAACTTCCTTCAAACGAACACTGGAGTTAGTAGAATGAGATTTTCACTCTGCAGTGGAGTGTCCGCTGATATGAAACTTCCTGGCAGATTCAAACTGTATGCCGGACCGAGACTCGAACTCGGGACTTTTGCCTTTCGCGGGCAAGTGCTCTACCAACTGAGCTACCCAAGCACGACTCACGCCCCGTCCTCACAACTTTACTTCTGCCAGTATCTCGTCTCCTACCTTCCAAACTTTACAGAAGCTCTCCTGCGAACCTTGCAGAACTAGCACTCCTGAAAGAAAGGTTCGCAGGAGAGATTCTGTAAAGTTTGGAAGGTAGGAGACGAGGTACTGGCAGAAGTAAAGTTGTGAGGACGGGGCGTGAGTCTTGCTTGGGTAGCTCAGTCGGTAGAGCACTTGACCGCGAAAGGCAAAGGTCCCGAGTTCGAGTCTCGGTCCGGCACACAGTTTTAATCTGCCAGGAAGTTTCACTGGAGTTAGTGATTACCCTACGCCACATGTCTTCCGTAATTTCACTGCAAGCTTGAAGTCTTCTGAGCTCCATTAAATCACGTGGACGCTTCGGGAAAAATTTTTCCTTTAGGTACCCCCAAAGAAAAACGTCACTTGGGTTGGACTATTGGGGGGCCAATTTTGTCCGTCATTGAAGCAAGCTGGAAACCTGAGTGAAATGATCCGCATGTCGAAATGCTCGTGTAAGAAAACCAACACAGTGTTTGCAGTATGTGGCCTTGCTCCATCTTGCATGAACCACTGCGTGTTGAAGGGCAAGGTAGTAGCAAGAAACTGTGGAATGAAGCTATTGCGAAGCATGCTCAAATAACGCTCGCTGTACACTGTTTTTTCAAAGAAAAAGGATCCAGTAAGTTCGTGACTGGAAATGGCTGCCCACGCTGTAATCCTGGGAGCATAATGTTCTCGTTCATGAAGCACTTGCGGGTTTTCAGTGGCCCAAAAGCGTACATTTTGTTTGTTAACCACACCGTGTAAATGAAAATGCGACTCGTCTGAAAACCAAACGTTGCTGAGAGTTTCTTCCCTATCCTCCACCCGCTGAGCAAATCATACTCTCTGCTGCTTCTCTTCTTCTGTGAGCTTCTGTGCACAGGTCATCTTGTATGGGTACATATGGAGGTCACTTTTAAGAATGCGTTGAACGGAGGGTCTGGATATTCCCGGTACTTCTCTGTACAGCAACTCGTCCCGCTTCAATATTCTCCGGCGAACAAACAGGCTTAGGCCGAGGTCGCTTCGCTTCCAATACTGCTCCTTCCTGTACAAATTTATCGTACAACCTGTGGATGGTCTTCTTGCAAGGGACCCATCGTGTGTTATACTGTTATCGAAAACGCCTCTGAGTCACAACAAGGCTTTTCGTTTCATGAAAAAATAACACAATTGCTGATCGTTGCCGTGTCGTCAGTCTTCCGTTGTCAGCCGGCCGAAGTGGCCGTGCGGTTAAAGGCGCTGCAGTCTGAAACCGCAAGACCGCTACGGTCGCAGGTTCGAATCCTGCCTCGGGCATGGATGTTTGTGATGTTCTTAGGTTAGTTAGGTTTAATTAGTTCTAAGTTCTAGGGGACTAATGACCTCAGAAGTTGAGTCCCATAGTGCTCAGAGCCATTTGAACCATTTTTGAAGTCTTCCATTGTCAGCCATTACTGCTTACTAGTCTCCTAGCGGCAGTATCGTGAATTACACGTAATTTCGTAAATCATTTGTTTTGCCAAGCTCTGCTGGTACTGCTGTAGATATCCCAGCGGGATACCTAACGTGCGTCGTAAATTGTGAAAGAAGCAATTGGTAACACATTTCGTGCGCCACCCTGTACATAAAGCATCCAAACGTGTGGCAACACGTAATCAATACCTTCACTGCGCGATAACAACGGTGAAGTCACTGATGACAGTGCCACTAAAGCAGAGTTATTAAACACTGTTTTCCGAAACTCCTTCACCAAACAAGACGAAGTAAATATTCCTGAATTCCAATCAAGAACAATTGCCAAGATGAGAAACATAGAAGAAGAAACCCTCGGTGTTGCAAAATAGCTTAAATCCCTTAAGAGGGGGGGGGGGGGGGGGGGGGGTGGGGGGGGGGTGTAGGACGTCAAACGGGCCGACTTGGAGCAGGAGAGGCATCACAGGACATTTTAATTTCCACTGTCTATACTTTTACAAATAAATTTATGAAACTTTGTCAGCATCCCCAGGAAGGACTCAGAATTTACACTCACAGCAGTGGAAGTTCGAAAACATAACAAAATAATTTTTTTTTACATGTGAAATTTCATCTTTTTCACATATTAATGGCAACATTTGTTGCTATAGGTACACTTTTCTTCATAAGTAAGAGAGATTCTTCGATGAATTTTGCACAGTATAGAAACCATACTGAAAGGTGTATGAAACTCTAGAATTTCACAAATCTATTAAAAACTGTGGTAAAAATTGAGGTAATTAACTAGAAAATTTGTGGTTTTTCTAAATATGAAGTTCAAAATATAACAGCTCATTCGTTTTTTCATAAAAGAAATAAATTCTAGAGTTTCATACACGTGTAAGTATGGTTTGTATGCTGTGCAAAATTCATCGACGAATCTCTAACTTATGAAGAAAAGTGTACCTATAGCAACAAATGCAGCCATTAATAAGTGAAAAAATAATGAAATTTCGCACGTAAAAAAATTTATTTTGTTATGTATTCGAACTTCCACTGCAATGCGTGTAAATCCTGAATCCTTCCTGACGATGCTGACAAAGTTTTATGAATTTACTTGTAAAAGCATAGACAATGGAAATTAAAATGTCCTGAGATGCCTCTGCTGCTCCAAGTCGGCCCGTTTGACGTTTTAGCCCCCTCAATAAAGCCAAGGCCTCCGTTCCACATTGTATACCAGTCAGCGTCCTTTCAGAGTATGCTGCTACAATAGGAGTAAACCGCTGAATTACAGGCCCATATCACTAACGTCGATTTCAAGTAGGGTTTTGGAACATACACTGTGTTAACAAAAATAAAAGTTCAAATGTGTGTGTAATCCTAAAGGACTAAACGGCTGAGATCATCGGTCGCTAAACTTAGACACTACTTAAAGTAACATATGCTAATAATGTGGTGTCACCGCCAGACACCACACTTCCTAGGTGGTAGCCTTTAAATCGGCCGCGGTCCGGTAGTATACGTCGGACCCGCGTGTCGCCACTATCAGTGATTGCAGACCGAGCGCCGCCACACTGCAGGTCTAGAGAGACTTACTAGCACTCGCCCCAGTTGTACAGCCGACTTAGCCAGAGATGGATCACTGACAACTACGCTCTCATTTGCCGAGACGATAGATAGCATAGCCTTCAGCTACGTCATTTGCTACGACCTAGCAAGGCGCCATAGCATTTGATATTGGGATTATAACATGTACCGTCAAGAGCGATGTACACATTGTGGATTAAAGTTAAGTATTATATCCCTACTATTAATTCCCTTAACTGTTCCAGACCTCGCGCCAGTCAGCGTGTAATTAAACGTGTGCATTTCGGCCTCCTCTAGCAACACAGTGTTGGCTCTTCTGCCAACACTTCAAATAACAACACACGCACCCATTCCCGAGGGAGGACTCGAACCTCCGGCGGGAGGGGCCGCGCAATCCGTAACATGGCACCTCCAACCGAGCGGTCACTGCGCGCGTCCGTACTGTCTTCGAACATTATTAATTACCGCGAAGAAAACGATTCATCGACACACAGTCAGCACGGATTCAGAAAATTTCGTTATTACTAAAGACAAATATCTCTTTATGAAGTAATTAGTGCTAGCGACAGCGGGTGTCAAATTGATTCCATATTTGTATACTTCCAGAAGGCTTTCGACATCGTTTCTCAGAAGCATCTTCTAACCAAACTGCGAGCCAATCGAATATCGCCTCACTTGTGCGACTGGATTCGATATTTCCTGTCAGAAACGTCGCAGTTCGTATTAATACACGGAATGTGATCAAGTAAAATAGAAGTAATATCCGGCATTGCCCAAGGAAGTGTTATAGGCCCTCCATTGTTCCTGATCTATATTAACGACATAGGAGACAATCTGAGTAGCCGTCTTAGATTGCTTGGAGACGATGCTGTCATTTACCGTCTTGCAAAGTCACCAGATGACCAAAACGAATTGCAAAACGATTTAGATAAGATATCTGTATGGTGCGAAAAGTATAAATTGACCCTGAATAAGGAAAGGGTGAAGTTATTCACATGAGTACTAAAAGAGATAAATTTCGATTAAGCGACAAGTCACACAAATCTGAAGGCTGTAAATTCAAGTAAATACTTAGGAATTACAATTACAAATAAACTAAATTGGAACGATCACACAGATAATGTTGCGGGTAGAGTGAGCCAAAGACTGCCATCCATTGGCAGAACACTTAGAAGGTGCAACAGGCCTACTAAAGAGAGTGCTTACACCACGCTTGTCCGCCCTATTCTGGAGTACTGCTGTGCGGCGTGGGATCCGCATCAGGTGGGACTGACGGATGACATCGAGAGAGTTCTAAGAAGGGCAACTCGTTTTTTATTATCGCGAAGTAGGGGAGATAGTGTCATAGATATCGTTCGGTCTCTTCCATTACTCCTCCAGCTCGAGGCGTCAGGAATATCGTCCGCCAATCAGCACTGCTCTTCTAAAACGGGAGAATGACGTTTCGTTTAAGGCGACCAATCCGGAAATTTGTAGCATCGGCGTTTGGCGTTTGCTGTTTCCCTGTGAAAACCTCTGAAACTGCGTGCTATGTTTGTAAATAATGCGTTGGCTGGACGCTCCCAAACAATGTAGCGGAATTTGCTTTTAAGCCGAACACGGGGTCGTTCTTCCTTTCACTCGGGCAAACGCTTTCCTCTCCACGGGCAGCCGAGGTTGACTCATTCTCTGAAGGGACCAGCGTCCCGGCGTGCGGTTGCCCCTCTCGAACTAAAAGCTGCTGTGTGTGACCGTCATGTCTTGAATGTGTGTGTGTACGCCAGCCTCGAGTATTTCAACCACGGTACGCACTTGCGATTTACCAGTTATCTGCATATCGTTTACATGAATTCATACAACATTGACTTTATCTTATCGAGTTTCGCTTCGAATGAAGCGTCTCGATGTGTGGAATATGATTGTGAGGGCGGAATAAGTAAGGAATGAAGGTCACGATACCACGACGTCTTACACCGTGTAATATTAGACTTCAATTTTTCTGTTGCATGAAAAGGGCATTCTTAGAATGAACTTTTGCAGCGTTGAGAATAACGCGGCCAGTGAACTGCAAGACCGGTCTCTACGTCACAACCACACCTAGAGCTGCAATGTAACAGGCTGAATGGTCAGCCGTGTATTCCCCATCTCTGAGGATTCAGCAGTGTTTACCTGATTGGTGGTTAACCTATGCATGCAACCGTATTAACCATGAACTTTAAATGCGAACCTTTTAGTTTAGGTTTCACCGTCACTTATTGATATCAAATGAAACAACAAGTTTATTGTTACCATTCACTGTTTATATATCTCCATGACGCCTTTCAAAGGTTTAAATCTCCATCATACGGTATTTATACATTTGTTAGTATAACTTGTGTGTGTTGTGTTACGATATTTGCAGGAACTTGTGGGACTGTCTAGTGGAGAAACAAAACACTATTTCAGAACATGGTCTTTTTTTTTTACAAAAAATTACTGGAAGTACTCTCTTTTGGTTATTTTATTTTTACCATTAGATATATATTTTGTTTCTCCATTAGACTAGTTCCTCCAAACATCGTAACAGAACATACAGATATGAGATAGTAACAAATGTATATCCACCTGATGATGGAGGTTGAAACCGTTGAAACGCATCGTGGAGGTAAATAAACTGACTGGTAATAGTAAACCTCTTGTTTCATTTGACCTCTGTGAACATTAATTAATGTTCGGTTCACTTCACACATACAATATCAAATATTTTATAAGAAATACTGTAAAAAGTTTCGTGAATGGGTTAACCACCCACAAGGTAGACATTGCTGAATCCTCAGAAATGGCGAAAACATGGCTGACGTTTCAGCCTGTTGCATAGGAGCTCTAGGTGTGGCTGTGACTTATAGACCGGTCGTGCAGCTCGCTGGCCCCGTTATTCTCCACGCTGTCGCGTCTGCCTCTCTCTTTCAGTGCCTGGCAATGTTAGGAAGCGTCTAATACCGCGCTATGACGTCACAAAGCCGGTCTCATTCCGCGTGCACAGTGCCTTCCGCGTCCCGTGTGAAGGCGGCCTTAGCCACTAGGGGCTGCCGGTTCTGGTCAAAGGAAGACCTCGGCGCTTGTTCGTGACGTCACGTGAGCTAGGCACGGCCAACGCCAGGTCTGTTGCAGGCAGAAACGCCTGGGCGTGCTTATCACTATAAATCTCTTATTTTTGGACAAAATGTTTGGTATTCTTTTGGATTCTGCAGCTTTATTTAGATGAAAGATTTTCTTACTATCGTAAACCTACAAATGAAGATCACAGTTCTGTATTACTGGATCCTGTCGAAACAAACGTAGATCAATATGAGAAGATGCATTGCCCCATTGCGAGCTTCGGAAATTTTACATTCAAGTAACTATATTTAGTTGATCCATTTTGCTATCGAAACTTACCCCAACCCCCTTACAATTGACTCGTTTCTTTTATTTATATTCGTTTGACATCGTCACTGGAAATGTGAACTAATTTACATGTGTAAATGTCCAACTGTTGCCAGTCATTAGATTACAGTCGTTTTCAAAGAAAGGAATTCTAAACAGCAAACAAAATAACTTCATACATCGAAGATACTACTGAGCTTAAACTTTTTTAAACATGCTGAAAGGTCTCTGTTGGATTCCTTTCATGTTTGATTTCTTAAATCTGTTGTCATTTATGGAATAAATTCCTCTTCTAAATTTACTGTGGCGTTTCTGACTATCTGGGAGGAGAGTGAGTAGTGGAACGTGTTACCTTTAGACGTAAACAAGAACGATCTGTCACACTACTACACTTTAAAACACAGTTTATATGTAATTCATGTCACACAGTCTCATACGGAGCCTACATCCGCTTTCTGTTATATACTGTATATGATAAGATACTGTCATCCCCCTTCCCTTCTGTGTGAGAGGATGAATGATCAAATGTGTTTGTAGTTGCATGCTTGAGGGTAGCGGACAAGGCTGTCTGCTAGAGAACAGTAGGACCAACGTCGGAACAGGTAGCTACGCTTTCTTAAAGCAGAGAGGTTTCTATCCTTAGTATGGTTCTGTCCGTCCGTTGTCATGTTGGTATAGGAAGCTGCCCCTCTGGCCACTTCCGTTTGTCTTTGTGAGCCACCCTCAGGAAGCACGCTCGGCAGTAGGCAGTTGCAGTCTGGCGGTGGCGAGCGTCTGAAGTGGTAAGATCTCCGGCTAAGCGCGTGTCTGCTAAGTCCGTAGGACAATGGATTTGTTAAGTTCAGCCTAACTGAAAATTTAGTCATCTTTATTTCGGGTTTAACTCTAAAATATCTAAGGTTATCTTAAATTGCAGCGTAGTGTAATTCTCGTGTGAAGTTCATATTATTTTCCGGTTGTTGCTTTGTTACTACTTTGTGAGTAAAGTGGAACCACGTGTTGATCAGTAACTCTAACAAGATCAATCTTAAATGCGAATGCTTGTGTGATTATAACGTCTCGTCTTGACAATATTTTCAATATAGCAACTTTGCTTTATGTTCAACCCACGTGGGGTGTACTTTGCGAGACCAGTACCACGTGCTTATATAACTGTTTGACCCATTAGGTTAATAGTAAGACGTTAGTAACCAGTTCAAGGTTTTTCTTTTGTCAATTGATTTTCGATCGAATTTATTTTAATTATCAAAATTACTGTGGACTTATACGCTTTCTGTAAACCAAGTTGACCACGTGGAGCATGTGGTGTAATCATCAAAGTAGCCTTCAGCTATTCCTTTTGGGAAGATTTTACAAAGAGTTAATATGAATTTAGTATACCAGTGTGTGATAATTACATGACGGACAGGATTGTGTTACAAACGTAATTTCTTTGGGTGAAAACTGAATCTGTTGGTTGTGGTTAATTTCTCCTTGCTTATGTTTCAACGTTCTTTGGGTGTTGTTTTGTGAATGCAGGGTTGTATGCAGTCTCCCAATCTTGGCTCCATATTTGATGTGTTCCGTAAGATTAAAATCTCACATTTTTACAATCCTTAAACAAGGCACCAGCTCAGTTATAACTCACGTATAATATGCTGAAATTTCAATGAACAATCTTAAAATAAATTTCCAAATATAAACTGATTTCTTTCTTTTTATTTAAATTCTCCTTTTTATATATAGATATATTACCGGTTGTTGTATGACTGTAAAAGATTATAATCAATGTTAGTGTGATTGGTAATGTGGTAAACCTAGACTAGTTACCTGGTGAAACAGTTGCGCAGTAATGCACGGTTAACTTCTCCCCAGACAGCTCACAGCTTTTAACCCGCTTTTATTCTACTATTAGCACCCGATTTCAGCATAGCAAAATTAATGTAGCAATATTGCAAATGGCGACCCTGTTCTGTGATTCCGCTAGACTCTGGAATCTCTGAGACGTTAGATTGCAAGCGTTGTATAATCTTAATTTTTTTTTCCTTACAGCGCTCAAACAACTTCTGCATTGTTTCTGGGGAGACTTTCTAAAGATTCACTGCGTTGTTGAGTGGCGTTGTGTTGTTTGTCTTGTTGTTTTGTTTTCTATATTTGTGTGTTTTATATGTGTGTGTGGGTTTTTTTTCTCGCTTGTAAATTCCACTGTTTCGATCAAAGATAAAAATTTGTTTTGCGTGTGAAAAAGTGAGTACTAGGTTGGGTACCTTTCGTGTAACTGTCGAAATTTTTGGGGGATACATTTACTGTGATTAGTGTGTTGCGTACTGGGTATAAATTGAACGAATGCAGACACGTAACCAAACTAAAAGTAAGCGGTCCGACAACTTAAGCAACATGGACCAAGGGGATAATTTGATTTCGAATGTTAACGCGTCGGGCGGTTCCGAAAATGCAATGGGAAATACTTCAGACGAAATGCAGAACAGCACGAACGGGCTCACATCAGAGCCACAAATTAATTTGCCTCCTACTAACCAAAATGATTTGGCAGAACTCATGAAAGCCTTATTGCAACAAAATAAAGAAAACGCACAGAAATCTGAAAAATCGATCCGCGAGCTAGGGGAACAAATGACGCAGAAATCTGAAAAATCGATCCGAGAGCTAGGCGAACAAATAGACGAAAAACCAATCCAGCAGACAAATAAAGTCGACAAGTCGATGCAGAGAGTGTCCGATGATATCTCACAAAGAATAAAGAATCTGGCAAGTGAAATAAAAAGTGATATTATGAAAGAATTAGGCCATACGTTTGAACAAATCGATGATCGTCTGCAAGCCTTAGAACAGAGCAAGCGGAGTCGCGATGCCGAATCTAAAGAAAGTGAAAAACGGCTACTTAGGAATTTCCAAGAGCTGAGGGAAGAATGCCAAAGGGAACATCAGCAGGTACTCTCGAGGGTCCAAGAGGCGGAAACGCATTGTCCCACGTCCGTTAGCAACACAATAGCGGACAACAGTTTAGCGATCCACGCGTTGGAACAGCAAGTAGAACAATTGAAGCAGACTTGGGCGGAGGACAAGAGACAAATAGATGATAAGATTGCGGCATTAGCGGACATTGTAGGCACGATGAAGCTGACGGAAAGCGAGAACAATACTACACCGGTAGCGGCCGCAGAGACCGAAGAAGTGCGTTCGCTTCTGAGATTTCAGAAGGGACAATTCGAAGTGAACAGGCAACACAAGGCTGTAACAGGCGAATTACAAGAACGCGTGGCGCATCTGGAAAACCGCATGGCGTGTGATTCCGAACTCGCCAATAGCACTAAAAATAGCCGTACGAACAGTGCAGAGAGGGACTCCGGCCACGAGGGAGATTTTGACGACAGGGAAGAATGTAATTTGAGGGGCAGACATGAGAAAAATAGAAACATTCAAGGGCCTCGACGGGAGGAAATGCGGGGATTTGATTTCAAACATTTCCTTACAGTAAGAAAGTTTGAGATATTCCGAAATTCGCAAAAAGGAATACATCCACGTGCATGGCTCGAGCAATTTGAGTTTTGTCTTCCCCCCGACTGGTCAAGTTCACATAAGATAGAATATATGTGTGGCTATTTGGAAGGCGAACCGGCGAGTCGCATGAGGTCGGCAGCGCGTCACTGCAACTCCACTCGGGAGTTTCGACAAGCCTTTCTCTCCGCCTATTGGTCGGAAGCGGCACAAGACAGGGTCAAACATGGCATAATTTTGCTGCCAAATTTGAACCAGTCTGGTTTCGGCAGCCCTGCACGCCTATTCGACCACATGCTGCAGGCAAATCAATTTTTATACGATCCATACGGGCCTGCGGAACTAATTAGGATATGCATCACCAAATTGCCGATGCACTTGCGGCACGTCATTCTTGCGGGACGATGCAAAGAGGACGTGGAAACGTTTAAAACACTTCTCCAAGAGTTGGAATATAATACAGCAGAATGCCCGCCTAATCAGGCACAAAGTTATTACGGGGCACAGCAGCGCGACCGCAGTCGTGGCCGTATTACTAATCAACGGCGTGACTGGTCGTCGCGACGCGAACGAAACAATAATCGGGACCGGCCGTATAGAAACTGGAGTAACAGTCGCGAACACAGGTGGAACAACGGAAATGATCGAGGACGTGGACAAGATCGTGAACGCTACAGGTACGGCAACCAGAATCGGTACTACGATGAACACGGTGGGAATAGGACTGTAGGCGGAGCACTTCATGATGTTGAAATTCGGCCGGCTAGCCCTAGACATAATCCAGCAAATGGAAATGAACAAAACCGGCAATGACAAACGATCAGCACAGAAGGCGCCCAATCGGAACAAATGAGCGACATTGCAAATGAGTAGAAAGGACAGTGAGGAGCAGAGAGGTCGGTGAAGAGAAACAATTGATTAGTTTACATTTGTGATAAATGCATTTTGAATAATATGTTGATAAAAATAATGATAAAGATGTTTTTATGTGATTGATTGAAGTGATGTTGTTAATTTGTTTTCTTTCCTTGTGCAATTAGGATTTAGTTTGATTCAAACGTAAAGATGAAAGGTTTCCTTGTGAACGAGTGAAATGATGTTTTTTTTTTGTGTGTGTAAATTGAAAAGAGCCGCTCCTGAGAGAAGCAAGATCTGTGTTGAATTAATGCAAGACTCAGGGGAATATTCGATCTGTGGGTATTATGGGTCTGGCAAACCCAGGTCCCCAGCTGTTAGTACCCTTGTTTCCGATTTTCTGCTTTCAGTGCTACTATCTATCTATTACTATTCTATATCTGTCAGTATAAATGAGGATCTCTTACTATAGTATGCGTGCTGTATGAATATTTTAAGACAGGAGAACTCTGAGAAAGGAATGAGTAAATCTGGAATCTTGAAAACAGGACGCGATAATACGATTGTTTAACCATTGGCTTCCCAATATGCGATGATACGTTAATATTGATGATATATGTCTTTTTTGTTCTTTATAGCTGAGTACGGAATGTGCTGTCTGTGGATTTCGTAAGTAGATTGATTCCCTTCAAGGTGAAAGAAGAATTGTGGTTTGTGTAATTTACGTCGCCCTGAAATATTATTGTGGCAGTCAAATACGAGCAGTTTTTCAGCAAATGGAGAATGGAACGGAAATGTGGATCCTTTTTCCAGTCTTCACTGATGTTGAGCCAGAGCCTAAAAATTATTCTGCGTTAATTCTTGTCCTAGAAAAGCGACGTTTATGTATTTTTACTGATGCTGTGAGCATTACAGCTTACCGTTTTCGCTGGTGCGGGATGCACTGCAGCCTATATGATGTGTACTGAGGAAACTTCCCTCTTGAAGGTAGAGGATGATTAAATAATTTTGATTATGGGACCGAAGGAAAGCTTGGTTTAAGGTAATAAGGATGAAGCAAAACATTTGTCATTTAAACTACAGGAGGATTCGGATCTTTTGTGTCTGTTGTGAGTTCAACATGTTAAGATGAAACTGTTTTACAGAATAGAGGGGACCACAATTTTGCCATTCATGAGAAATGAATCCAGAATAACCACCACAGGCGAAATAACTAATTTGGAAGCGAAAGGTAACTTAAAGAAGGGACGAAATGGGTAAGAAAATGTAGTATAACCTGTATAATTAAAATATTTGTACCCTTCTCAGAGCCATCTGTGTGATTAATTCTTGTGATAACGTAATTTTAGATGAAATTTTCTTACTGTTTTATGTGTGAATATATGAGTATGATAAATGTATAATTGCGAGTCTCTTATCAGGTGTGTCAACTGGTATAAATGTTTTGGCGTGTAAATAACCATTGTTCTTTTTACTGTGTATGTTTAAGGAAAGTGTCTCCATATTTATCATGTGACAAGACGTATGCTGCGAGCGTCAAGAAGAGGACGAATTAGAACAATGTTGTAGTGGTATATACACGGTGTTGAAATAGCATTGAAGTAGCTTGTGGGCTTAACTAGTAGTGGAGTGAAGTAGAATTTTGAGTAATGCATGTTTATGGGTAGTTAGTTTGTAGAATAGACAACAGGTGTGCATGTATGTGTGTGTAAATAACATGTGAACCCTATGCTGTCCTGACCTATACTTGCACAAGGCATAATCCTATTCATTTTAGTGAATTAATAAGTAGCATTGGATTTATTAAAACGTAAGTGAACCACATTAGTGATGTGGATTTAAATATTATATTGTCAGTTCATTTAATTTTTTATTTTTTTTACATTGTAAAGTCATTTCACTTTTTTTTTTTTTACATTGTCAAGTCATTTAAATTTTATTTTATATTGTCGATTCATCTAATTATTTTTATAAAAAAAAAAATAAAAAAAATAAAGTCTCACTTTGTTCTTAAAAATTGTGAAAGACAATACTAAGTGGTATTATGTATGACATTGTGTAATCACATAAGGATGATGAAAAATTTCTGTGAATGCAGTTGAGAACGTGAAAGCGAACCGGC
Organism: Schistocerca americana; assembly: GCF_021461395.2. Classification (NCBI taxonomy): domain Eukaryota; kingdom Metazoa; phylum Arthropoda; class Insecta; order Orthoptera; family Acrididae; genus Schistocerca; species Schistocerca americana. The sequence continues at coordinate 1,386,000 of NW_025726280.1, read as the reverse complement.
AAAACTCTTAAGAGACAGCGGGAGCAGCCGGACTAGTTGTAAACTGGCGGGTTTCCCAGCGGGGGACGCTGTCAACCGGGCCACTTCGGGAGCGCGCTCGACCACAAAAGAAGGGCATGCGGCAAACACTTTCCCTTGCACCTGGAGCTAATGGGCGGCCGCCCCGGGCGACCCTTCCTCGAGGCGACGACCTGAGATGGGCGAGCAGTCCACCGCGCGGAAATCCATCTGCTGGCAACGCACCACACGCACGCGACGGTGACGAAACGGCCGCGGAGAAACAACACAAGGGGCGTGGAGCCTTTTGACAGGTACTGTCCAGAGAAACTGGCAGACTTCAACGACGCCTATCAACATTTCCTGATGGATGCCTACTGTCAAGCGACAGTAAATCATGGTTCGATGTTCTCTGGTCGCTAAGGGTGGCACAAAAGAAGAGCCACTAAGTGCCATCCTTGCCCAGGAATATCAACCTGGCGTGTCAATCGAGGATACCGCACGAATTTGACAACACAAACATGGAACCAAATCGAGATGTACGTGACACAGACCACCAAGAGAAACTTCATGAGAGGGCAGAGACGGCGGGATTGCTTGCAACAGATGGACAAAAAAATCCCTACTGACAGCTGCGGCGACGCACCCCCTTCCCCTCCCCTTATATTGTGCCTCGGAACAGTGGAACTAGTGAGTGTATCAGTGAACAGTGATTATACGGTTCTTAGTTCAATGCATATACGTGTGTTTCTGTCACAGAAACTTTGACTCGTGTGTTTTGCAGGGATTCGATTTATTGGTGTTTACTAGACTGGCTCTTGTATTTTGCAGGTGTTCTATTTATTAATTGTTTTTAGACTTTGACTCTCGTATTTTGCAGGTGTTCTATTTATTGTTTATTTTAGACTTTGACTCTTGTATTTTGCAGGTGTTTTATTTATTGGTGTTTTTTTATTAGATATTGACTATTGCACTGTTTTATTGATCAATGTTTGTTCTTGTGTGATGTATTAGATTTGTGTTATTTTGTTTCGTAAATTCATTCATGTGGCATTGCTTCGTTTATCAGTCAGATTGCTATTCATTCTCATTGGACTGTGATCGATTAGCCTTTGCATGGGGCATATTTATAGTGAGGAACCCCTTAAGGGTAACAATCACATAATTAATTAGATTTTCAGTATAATGACACAGTGCTCGTTGTTTGCTAACTAACTGAAATATAGTAGAGTGATTAAATTAATGCCACATAGTTATGTTAATTCTACAAATTATTAGTTTTATAAGATATAGAATTTTTTTTGCGATAACCACTTTGTAAAACATATTTTTTTTTCTTATCAATTTTTGCTTTTGCGGATTGTGCATTGTAATGTTCTGCTTTATAATACCGATGTTATTTGATGTTCCTTTTTTAATTGCTGTGGCATCTTTGCTATTTTCATAAATTTTACTTGTTAATAAACAGTCATAAATTTTCCTGTGATCAGTTGGCTCTTGCAATGAGCAAATACTGGTGAACTCCATAAGGGTAACAACCAGAAATTGTTTTCATATTAATGACACAGGAACCATTGTTTTTACTTGCTGACCGAATTAGGTTTACAATGTCTTTTAAATAGGTGTCACAGATTGTGTTCTTTTTTTTCTGTTTGAAATTAGTAGATTTTAAAGATTTGTTGAAATTATTGTGTTTTAGCAAGTAGCTGGTGACCTTTTGCCTTTTCTTTACACTTTTGGTTTAAGTAGGGTGTGAGAAGCCTGCTTGGGAATGTCCTAGCATGGCCAGAAAATTCCCTGCACAGTCTTTTCCCGGAGCGTTGGGGTTATGAAAGGTCTCTGTTGGATTCCTTTCATGTTTGATTTCTTAAATCTGTTGTCATTTATGGAATAAATTCCTCTTCTAAATTTACTGTGGCGTTTCTGACTATCTGGGAGGAGACTGAGTAGTGGAACGTGTTACCTTTACACATAAACAAGAACGATCTGTCACACTACTACACTTTAAAACACAGTTTATATGTAATTCGTGTCACACAGTCTCATACGGAACCTACATCCGCTTTCTGTTACATACTGTATATGATAAGATACTGTCATCCCCCATCCCTTCTGTGTGAGAGGATGAATGATCAAATGTGTTTGTAGTTGCATGCTTGAGGGTAGCAGACAAGGCTGTCTGCTAGAGAACAGTAGGACCAACGTCGGAACAGGTAGCTACGCTTTCTTAAAGCAGAGAGGTTTCTATCCTTAGTATGGTTCTGTCCGTCCGTTGTCATGTTGGTATAGGAAGCTGCCCCTCTCGCCACTTCCGTTTGTCTTTGTGAGCCACCCTCAGGAAGCACGCTCGGCAGTAGGCAGTTGCAGTCTGGCGGTGGCGAGCGTCTGAAGTGGTAAGATCTCCGGCTAAGCGCATGTCTGCTAAGTCCGTAGGACAATGGATTTGTTAAGTTCAGCCTAACTGAAAATTTAATCATCTTTATTTCGGGTTTAGCTCTAAAATATCTAAGGTTATCTTAAATTGCAGCGTAGTGTAATTCTCGTGTGAAGTTCATATTATTTTCCGGTTGTTGCTTTGTTACTACTTTGTGAGTAAAGTGGAACCACGTGTTGATCAGTAACTCTAACTAAGTTCATCAATCTTAAATGTGAATGCTTGTGTGATTATAACGTCTCGTCTTGACAATATTTTACAATATAGCAACTTTTCTTTATGCTTTTCTTTATGTTCAACCCACGTGGAGTGTACTTTGCGAGACCAGTACCACGTGCTTATATAACTGTTTGACCCATCAGGTTAATAGTAAGACGTTAGTAACCAGTTCAAGGTTTTTCTTTTGTCAATTGCTTTTCGATCGAATTTATTTTAATTATCAAAATTACTGTGGAGTTATACGCTTTCTGTAAACCAAGTTGACCACGTGGAGCATGTGGTGTAATCATCAAAGTAGCCTTCAGCTGTTCATTTTGGGAAGATTTTACAAAGAGTTAATATGAATTTAGTATACCAGTGTGTGGTAATTACATGACGGACAGGATTGTGTTACGAACGTAATTTCTTTGGGTGAAAACTGAATCTGTTGGTTGTGGTTAATTTCTCCTTGCTTATGTTTCAACGTTCTTTGGGTGTTGTTTTGTGAATGCAGGGTTGTATGCAGTCTCCCAATCTTGGCTCCATATTTGATGTGTTCCGTAAGATTAAAATCTCACATTTTTACAATCCTTAAACAAGGCACCAGCTCAGTTATAACTCACGTATAATATGCTGAAATTTCAATGAACAATCTTAAAATAAATTTCCAAATATAAACTGATTTCTTTCTTTTTATTTAAATTCTCCTTTTTATATATAGATATATTACCGGTTGTTGTATGACTGTAAAAGATTATAATCAATGTTAGTGTGATTGGTAATGTGGTAAACCTAGACTAGTTACCTGGTGAAACAGTTGCGCAGTAATGCACGGTTAACTTCTCCCCAGACAGCTCACAGCTTTTAACCTGCTTTTATTCTACTATTAGCACCCGATTTCAGCATACCAAATTCTTGTAGCAATATTACAATGCACATTAGAAAAATTGAATATTCCCGTCTTGCAACTGAAAGGAGAATATAAGATAAAAAAATTTATTTGATAAAACAAGTATCTCTCATTTGCCTCTTCTTCTGTCCCCCACCCCCTCCCCCAACGTGTACGATCGCAAGATATTTCATTAACATTCAGTGGTCCTCACCCCATAGTCAACCGAGATACCTAAAGAAGAGCACCAATATGTCCACAGTTTCTTGTAAAAGCAACCCAGTACAAACGTAACTTCCTCAGATTTACAAATAAGGTAAAGAAGCACGAATTCTGTTGCTGCTGGATCGTGAAGTTGTTTTCGTATGTCAATGCTTAAAACAGGTGGAAATTTAAGTTCAGTAGTACACTATTTGTTAAGAAGTGTAATGAATTGCACAATCAATTGATTGCGGAAATCTCTCACAAGGGAATCTCCCCATCGCACCCCCCCCCCCCCCACCCCCCACCACAGATTTAGTTATAAGTTGGCACAGTGGATAGGCATAGGCCTTGAAACACCGAACACAGATCAATCGAGAAAACAGGAAGAAGTTGTGTGGAACTATGAAAAAAATAAGTAAAATATACAAACTGAGTAGTCCATGCACAATATTGGCAACATCAAGGAGAGTGTGAGAACAGGAGCGCCGTGGTCCCGTGGTTAGCGTGAGCAGCTGCGGAACGAGAGGTCCTGGGTTCAGGTGTTCCCTCGAATGAAAAGTTAATTTTTTTATTTTCAGTTTATATGACAAACTCTTATGTTTTCATCACTTTTTGGGAGTGTTTATCACAGCCACAAGAAAAGCTAAATCGGGCAAGGTAGAAGAATCGTTTTACCCATTCGCCAAGTGTACAAGTTACGTGGGTCGCCAACATATTCCTGTCATGTGACGCACATACCGTCACCAGTGTCGTATAGAATATATCAGTCGTGTCTTCCTGTGGAGGAATCGGTTGACCTATGAGCTTGCGATCAAATGCTTTCGGTTCCCATTGGAGAGGCACGTCCTTTCGTCTACTAATCGCACGGTTTTGCGGTGCGGTCGCAAAACACATACACTAAACTTAACAAAGTGAACAGAGACGTCAATGAACGAACGGGCAGATCATAACTTTGCGAAAATAAAGAAAATAAACTTTTCACTCGAGGGAAGACTTGAACCAAAGACCTCTCGTTCCGCAGCTGCTCACGCTAACCACGGGACCACGGCGCTCGCGAGCTCGTTCTATCCTTGATGTTGCCTATCTTACGCATGGACTACTCAGTTTGCATATTTTGCTTATTTTTTTCATAGTTCCACACACATTCTTCCTGTTTTCTCGATTGATCTGTGTTCAGTTTTTCAAGGCCTGTCCACTGTGGCAACTTATAACTAAATCTGAGGGGGGTGCGATGGGGAGGTTCCCTTGTCAGAACAATGTGTGTTGGACAACTACCGCCAATAGTTTCACATTTTCCTGTGTCAGGGAGGGAGACACCGCCATTATGAGTATGCCTGCAACAGACGTGGCGTCCGCCGTGCCTAGCTGACGTGACGTCACCAACAAGCGCCGAGGCCCTCCTCTGAGTCGGCGTTGGTCTGGTACGGAGCTGCAGCTGGCGCCCAGTAGGGTCCCGGCCGGTGGCGCAGGGAGAGGACCGCCGTGTTTGCTCTCCACGAGAGGAGAACAGCGACGTGTCGACCGCGACTGGCCGCCTATCGGACGGATGCCGCCGCCTGTCCGCCCACACAATCCAAACACTGTGCACTCGACGAGACGGACGCGTCATTAAGCGCGCGACCCCAAGTGAACATTTGGCCCCAATACGTCAGGCTGCACCGAGATATCGAGAGCAGGCCGGTGACAGCTGTGGGAGTGCCACAGTACTCGGAGACTCACGACATGCCTAGGCAGTTCTGTCACGTGTCTTCCATTTACTCTGAGGTGACAAAAGTCACGGGATAACATGTAGCCTACTCTGAAACGCCAAAGAAACTGGTACACCTGCCTAATATCGTGTAGGGCCCCGCGAGCAAGCACAAGTGCCGCAACACGACGTGGCACGGACCTGACTAATGTCTGAAGTAATCCATTATCTGATTTCGGGATCTCTGTCTGACCATGTTGTTGTTGTTGTTGTTGTTATTGTGGTCTTCAGTCCTGAGACTGGTTTGATGCAGTTCTCCATGCTACTCTATCCTGTGCAAGCTTCTTCATCTTCCAGTATCTACTGCAGCCTACATCCTTCTGAATCTGCTTACTGTATTAATCTCTTGGTCTTACTCTATGATTTGTACCCTCCACCCTGCCCTCCAATGCTAAATTTGTGATCCGTCGATGCCTGAGAACATGTCCTACCAACCGGTCCCTTCTTCTAGTCGAGTTGTGCGACAAACTTCTCTTCTCCACAATCCTATTCAATACCTCCACATTAGTTATGTGATCTACCCATCTAATCTTCAGCATTCTTCTGTAACACCACATTTCGAAAGCTTCTATTCTGTTCTTGTCCAAACTATTATAGTCCACGTTTCAATTCCATACATGGCTAAACTCCATACAAATACTTTCAGAAACGACTTCCTGACACTTAAATTTATACTCGATGTTAACAAATTTCTCTTCTTCAGAAACGCTTTCCTTGCCATTGCCAGTCTACATTTGATATCCTCTCTACTTCGACCATCATCAGTTATTTTGCTCCCCAAATAGCAAAACTCCTATACTACTTTAAGTGTCTCATTTCCTAATATAATTCCCTCAGCATCACCCGACTTAATTCGACTACGTTCCATTATCCGCGTTTTGCTTTTGTTGATCTTCATCTTATATCCTCCTTTCAAGACATCATCCATTCCGTTCAATTGCTCTTCCAAGTCCTTTGCTGTCTGACAGAATTACAATGACATTGGCGAACCTCAAAGTTTTTATTACTTCTCCATGGATATTAATACCCACTCCGAATTTTTCTTTTGTTTCCTTTATTGCTTGCTCAATATACAGATCGAATAACATCGGGGAGAGGCTACAACACTGTCTCACTCCCTTCCCAACCACTGCTTCCCTTTCATGTCCCTCGACTCTTATAACTGCCACCTGGTTTCTGTACAAATTGTAAACAACCTTTCCCTCCCTCTAGTTTAGTCCTGCCACCTTTAGAATTTGAAGAGAGTATTCCAGTCAACATTGTCAAAAGCTTTCTCCAAGTCTACAAATGCTAGAAACGTAGGTTTGCCTTTCCTTAATCTTTCCTCTGAGATAAGTCGTAAGGTCAGTATTGACTCACACGTTCCAACATTTCTACGGAATCCAAACTGATCTTCCCCCAGGTCGGCTTCTACCAGTTTTTCCATTCGTCTGTAAAGAATTCGCGTTATTATTTTGCAGCCGTGCCTTGTTAAACTGATAGTTCGGTAATTTTCACATCTGTCAACGCCTGTATCTCCAATTTCATCTTCATCTACATCGTCTTCAATTTCCGTAATATTGTCCTCAAGTACATCGCCCTTGTATAGATAGACTGTGAATATGAGGCATCCGGCAAAAATTGTATCGAGCGGATGGTCGTCGACGGGTACGGGGACAACCTCAAACTGGTGGAGGCTCTGTAATGGTGTGGGGCTTGTGCTTGTATTGTGCAGCTGGAGTGATGTGGGACCCCTGATACGTCTTGATAAGGCTCTGACAGGTGCCACGTACGTAAGCGTCCTATCAACTGCATCCATTACGTCGACTGTGCATTCTGACGGACTTGGGCAATTCCAGCAGGACAGTGCGACACCCACACGTCGAGAATTGCTACAGAGTGGCCCCCGGAACACTCTCCAGAGTCTAAACACTTCTACTGCCCACCAAACTCCCCAGATGTGTACATTTTTGATGCCTTGGAATGTGCTGTTCAGAAGAGATTTCCACCCCCTCGTACCCTTACGGATTTATGGGCAGCCCTGCAGGATTCGTGGTGTCAGTTCCGTCCAGCACTACTTGAGACATCAGTCGAGTCCGTGCCATGTCGTGTTGCGGCACTTCTGCGTGGTCGTGGGGCCCTACACCGTATCAGTCATGTGTACCAGTTTCTTCGGCTCTTCACTGTACTTCCGAAGCACATACGTTACACCACTTCAGATATTACCTACAGGAAGCCGTTACCTACCGAAATGTAGTTTGCTATGATTTTATTATAACGAACGAAGCGTTTCGATCAGGTTGAAATAGCTTATATGCGTATCACGGACTCCATGATAATCATAAACAAAAAAAAAAAAATACGAAATGCGGAGTTAATTCCATACAATAAGACGGCTCCTCAGTCCTGCTTGTGACGTAAAACTGACGTTGCCTCACGCTGGCCACGTGCCGCTCGACGCGCCGGGTTCCTCACTTCACGCCCCCGCAGTCAGTTGGAGCGAGGAATTCGTCGCCAGCTCCTCGTCCACGTGGTTTCCACTGCTTGACCCGTGACGTTAAGCCGTCGGCACACGGACCGTGCATCCGAACGTTGAGCGTTGAGCGTGCCGAGTATCTGACGTCATAGCGTGGAATAGCACGTTCGGGAGACTTTCCGAACGTGCAGAGCAATATCTGGCTTGTCAGATATTACGAGCGTGCGTCTGAGCGTTGACCAATGAGATGGCACAACGCCGCCTACGTCACACGCTCGCCATCTCCCTTCAGTGCCGAGTTGTGAGGCGCCATATTGGCATTCATTTCAAGTCTATATGTACATATACCGTTTCTGAGCACCAGCAAATTGAGAATCACTGGAAAACCCGTTGTTAGTTGTGTGATTCGTTCCAATAAAATAATGAGAAACATCATATTCGTGTCAAAAGAATTATTGTAACTTGCGTATTATGAGAGTAGGCTATTTGAAGGCAGCGACACACGGATGATCCACCCACAACGTGTATTTCTTGGTACAATTTGTTATAATTAAATTTCAATTAGTAACATATCTACGATTAAGGTTTTCAGCAATCGGTAACATAATGTGATTAGATGTAAAGGCTGTGAAGTTGGTTTAGCGTAATGCGTAGCGTCTGGTTGATGTGGCCGGTGGTTCGCGCCTTGACACATCTAAATTTTTCTTTCCTGACATTTTTTATTACGTTTTGATCTTTGTTATTAGTTTATTAGTTTGATGTTATGTAAATATAAGTTCAGCTTTTTTTGAGGGGTGACTCGTTGGATTGGCTTAATCTACAGGACAGCTTGCGCTACTTGTATAAATATATTTTGGTCCTTTTTCTTTTGCGCTTCGTAATTGACATGTTGCAAAGATTCTGCTACTGGGTAGGAACAGTGATCAACTAAGGCTGACCGTGGGGTTTTCCTAAAATGTGAGAATAATGAAATAATGATTATCTTATGTGGAGAAGTATTTGAAATTTGTACCGCACTGTTTGTAATGGAAGTTTTATAAGCCCGTGTCCTTATTGATTGGACATGGTACTTTCCTTTTTGTGGACGATGGAGGAAATGTGCGTTTTAATGGAGCTAACGTGGGATTTTTACGCGCGTCCGTTGAGTAAACAGTGTGATTTACGAACTAGAAACATCCCTCAACTGCCGCTGGAGTCCGTTGCGATCGCGTATACCACATTGGGGCCCACGTACCGTATGCGCGAGTCGCGTCGTTCCTGAGCGTTCAGCAGCACGTTGAACTCGGCACGCTCAACGTTGACGTTCGACAGCACGGCCCGTGTGCCGACGTCTTATGGCGGAAGGCGACGCAGACGACGCGGCCTCCCCAGCTGGCGGCGGCGGGCGGCCCCCGGATGGGGCGAGCCACGTCCTCCATTCACGGGAGCAGCGGGCCCGTTATTTCTGGTCGGCGCGCCATCGGGCTGTCGTCGCTCGGTGGCCGGAGCGAGGCGCCAACCGAAACACGCCGAGGCGTCACGGCCGCAGCTGTCCTCAAAACCTGGAGCCCGTTTCACACGGCGCCACCTGATCGGATTCTGTTTAGGCATCTCCATTGCTGTCGTGGAAGTTCAAAGCCCGTACGTTTCTCTGATGGACAGATAAGTACAGGGGAGGCGCTATCACTCCAGCTCTCGTGCCATTTAGTATCCGTGCTGAAGTTGGCAGCTGACAGTTGTTGGGCCAGTCTTAAAGGGGGATTTCTGGAGCGGAGTCGTATTCTTTCCAAAGTTCCGACATCTTCATGGATAGGAAGTATGGGGTTATTCATTATTTTTGTGTATTGCTTCGTCAGAGCTTCCTGTCTTCGCAGGGAGGGTGGAGCTATATGACTAACTATTGGAAGCCAATATAGCGGGGTAGTCTTTCTGCATCCAGTTATGGTTCTCATACCAGCGTTGAGCTGGGTGTCCACCTTGTTTACACGCTTGCTGGTTAACAGAGCTGGTGCACAGTACTCGGCTGCAGAGTACACCAAGGCGCGTGCAGAGGTTCGTAGTGTGTCTGCTGCTGCTCCCCAGTTAGTGCTGCAGAGCCTCCCAATGAGGCTGTTCCGTGGGCTTATTTTATTCGATTCATTTTCCAGGTGTTTTTTGAAGGATAATGTACTATGTAGTGAGATCCCCAGGTACCGGGTGATCAAAAAGTCAGAATAAATTTGAAAACTTAATAAACCACGGAATAATGTACATAGAGAGGTAAAAATTGACACAGATGCTTGGAATGACATGGGGTTTTATTAGAACCACCCCATATTGATAGACGCGTGAAAGATCTCTTGCGCGCGTCGTTTGCTGATGATCGTGTGCTCAGCCACCACTTTCGTCATGCTTGGCCTCCCAGGTCCCCAGACCTCAGTCCGTGCGATTATTGGCTTTGGGGTTACCTGAAGTCGCAAGTGTATCGTGAGCGACCAACATCTCTAGGGATGCTGAAAGACAACATCCGACGCCAATGCCTCACCACAACTCTGGACATGCTTTACAATGCTGTTCAAAACATTATTCCTCGACTGCACCTATTGTTGAGGAATGATGGTGGAGATATTGAGCATTTCCTGTAAAGAACATCATCTTTGCTTTGTGTTACTTTGTTATGCTAATCATTGCTTTTCTGATCAGATGAAGCGCCATCTGTCGGAAATTTTTTGAACTTTTGTATTTTTTTGGTTCTAATAAAACCCCATGTCATTCCAAGCATGTGTGTCAATTTGTACCTTTCTATCTACATTATTCCGTGATTTATTCAGTTTTCAAATTTATACTGACTTTTTGATCACCCGGTACTTTGGATGTGGCTGATATCGCAGTTGACGGTTATTCACACGAACTTTCAGCTCATATCCTGCCATTATGTTGTTCAAATGAAAACAGTTGACTTCAGTCTTGGTGGGATTTGGTATTAGCCTGCAATTGGTGAAATACTCGTGCATTTTGTTTAGCTTAGTTGTGAGGATGTTTTCAGTGTCTTCAAACTGTTTTCTGTGGATAGCTAGGGCCATATCATCAGCATAGCTGAACTTCCCTGAGATGGTTTCAGGCAGGTCAGAGAGGTAAAGATTAAAGAGCATTGGTGCTAGAACTGATCCTTGAGGCAGTCCATTGTCAGTTTCCTCTGTTTGCTTACGTCGTTACCCTGTATCACCTGGAAGTCTCTGTCCGTAAGCATGTTGTTGATAAGTCTCAGTGTCATACGGCAGGGGATTACTTTTATCAGTTTGTGTAGAAGTCCTTCCTTCCAAACAGTGTCATAGGCAGCTGTTCGGTCTATGAAAGCTACGTAAGTCTTTAACCTGCTTCAATATATGTCGTTAGACTTAGAACCTGGTCTGTGCAGCAGCTGCCTGAACCGTACACCTATGCTCCAGCGCCCCAGGCGCACGTATCAGTAACTACGGACCGGTTCACGTCAACCTACTACACCATCCACGCGGGATGTGCCTGGCTGGCGCACTTGCACGCTATAAGAATGAACCTGATGTAAACACCACGCCGTGTATTCTTCTGCGATTTCTTGACTCTCATTGGATTTCGTCTCACGTGGAGGGGGTGCCGAGCTGTGACCAGTACAGTCGAGTACGACCAAAGGCATACGCCTAATGCCGTGTTACGCGCACACAGACCGAGCTATAGTGTGCGGGGCAACAGCTTTAGCGGCGCATTTAACTCGGACAGCAGCGGCCGGCCAGCCAGCGGTCAAACTAGCCTGCGTTGGTGTGAGCAGCTGCAGTTCAGACGTGAAAAGAGACGAGCAGAGAAACAACATAGCTTCGAATGTAATTTAATTTTTAAAGAGAATGAAATAATATTCGGCAAAACTCATGCTTTCGTTCTCACCTTAACGCATATCTACTACTTTATTAATTATATGACAGCGTATATATGTTTTTTTTTTAAAAAATCATCTATTACACCTGGGGTAGGGATAAGTACTGGCTATGGATACTGTTTTCTAATTTTACGTATATTGCCTGGTTCTGGTGTCCGTGGTTTTCTTCTAATAACATTCCAGGTCTCGTCAGTTATATTCACGTTTATTTGTCATTCCAAAGCCCTTGATACATCCAACTTGATACATATTCTCTTTGATAATACGACAGCTGACAGAGAGAACTTTCCCGAACAAAAGCGATCACACACATACCAACCGACAGACTAAAACAGACAGACTCACAGCACTGAACTGAACTGGAACTGAACTGAACTGGCACTGCATGGCAGCGTTCCCTATTTATACTTCACAAAAAATGAGTGTTTCTGATATTCATTATTACAGTATCGTGAAATTAATAGTTACAATTAAAATTTACAAATATACTGAAGGTTAACAATGAGAGTATGTACAAAATAAAATATCATTTTGTTACGTAAAATTTCAGGTTAGAAATAGTACAATTTAATCTTTAAAAGTAAATATGAGTTATTTACAATAATGCATTTTGTTAATTTAAAAAATACAAATTAATTACCTCACAGAAAATGTTCCTAAAATTTGCATTAGATATGCACAAGCTGTTTGATTTTTCTACAACAGTAAAATTTCGAAATATGTGTCCAAACGTAAGTAATGTAGTTAATTACGAGTGCTGACAATGATCAGTTAATTATTTTGGTAATGATATTAACTGTGGTTTACAAATTTGGGTTTGAAGTTACATATTGCTAGAAATTACGTAATTTTAGCTTTGGTTCTACCTTTTTGATTAGGCTACAATAACTTTCCCAAATAGAAATTTCGAGATCAATTTACAGTTCATTAACGAAAGGAATAACGATACTAATATTTATGTTTGCTTATTGTTCAATGAATTACCTACTGATTATTATATTCGTGATTAAAAATTGATGGTTCATAGTTATTATTATGTTACACACTTAGTCGTTGTATTTAAATATCAGTCTTTGCTCAAAATAATACCATTACCTTATAAATCACTCTTCCACAGTGTTTTAGATTTAATATATTTAATAACTGAAATGGTCGCTACCAGGCTACACATTCTGGGTCTCGACTATTATAGTAAAGTTGGGGGGGGGGGGGGGGGAGGGAGGGGGTGGCTGGTATGTTATAACCTGACGAAGTGTTCTAATTACAAACAAGAGTGATGAAAATTCCAAACTTAAACGCAGGGTAATTTTCCTGAGCGATTTATGTGTGATGCAAGGGTTTCACCGTACTGTTGAATACTGATGCCATTGGAAGTACGAATTACAGTCAGTCGTCTGGTAATCTCTTAGCTCCTTCCTCATCCGAATCCGAGAAATACATTTCAGTTCTGGGACTGTCCATCTGACACGTTGAGCCGGCCGTAGCGGCCGTGCGGTTCTAGGCGCTACAGTCTGGAGCCGCGTGACCGCTACGGTCGCAAGTTCGAATCCTGCCTCGGGCATGGATGTGTGTGGTGTCCTTAGGTTAGTTAGGTTTAAGTAGTTCTAAATTCTAGAGGCCTGATGACCTCAGATGTTGAGTCTCATAGTGCTCAGAGCCATTTGAACCATTTTTTGACACGTTGATAACGAGTCGATCAACAGCAGAATCCACGAAGCCACCCAGGCGCCGCATTTTCTCCTCTTCTTTTATGACGAGACTTTCTATTCCCGCCAGCGTTCGGCAGTGACGTGTGAAAAATCTGCGTGCGTCAGTTCCCGTACGTGTGGCAGCTTACTTAAACAGTCTTGTTGCTTCTCGGGCCAAATCCCGCGCCTCGGCTCCAGATCAGTTCCGTTGGGTTCGTATTCTAATCGTACAGTGTAGCAAATGTAAAAAAGCAGCATTTGTATGGTGTGCTCGATGCTGTGAAAACTGTTGTTTTTCATGTTTCCACGACACAATTCAGTTACATTAAAAGCAAGGGTGGTAACATTAAGAGTGCAACGGGAATTCCACTGTTGAACGCAGACAAGAGAGCGGAAAGGTGGAAAGAATAAATTGAAAGCCTCTATGAGGGGGAAGGTTTGTCTGATGTGATAGAAGAAGAATCAGAAGTCGATTTAGAACAGATAGGCGATCCGGCATTAGAATCAGAACTTAAAAGAGCTTTGGCGGACTTTACGTCAAATAAGGCAGAAGGGATAGATAACATTACACCAGAATTTCTAAAATCATTGGGGGAAGTGGCAACAAAATTATTCACGTTGGTGTGTAGAATGTATGTGTCTGACGACGTACTATCTGACTTTCGGAAAAGTATCATCCACACCATTCCGAAGGCGGCAAGAGCTGACAACTGCGAGAATTATCGCACAATCGCTCGTGAATCCAAGTTGTTTGCAAGAACAATTTACAGAACAATGGAAAAGAAAATTGAGGATGCGCTACATGACGATCGGTTTGGCTTTGGGAAAAGTAAATTCACGACAGAGGCAATTCTAACGTTGCTGTTAATAATGAAAGCAAGAATAAAGAAAAATCAACAGACATTCATAGGATTTGTCGGCCTGGAAAAAGCGTTCGACAATTTAAAATGGTGCAAGATAACTCGAAATTCTGAAAAAAGTAGGAGTAAGCTATAGGGAGAGACGGGACATATACGATATGTACAACAACCAAGAGGGAATAATAAGAGTGGACGATCAAGAACGAAGTGCTCGTATTAAGAAGGGTGTAAGACAAGGCTGTAGCCTTTCGCCCCTACTCTTCAACCTGTACATCGAGGAAGCAATGATGGAAATAAAAGAAAGGTTCAGGAGTGGAATTAAAGTACATCAATGATACATTGCTATCGTGAGTGAAAGTGAAGAAGAATTACATGATCTGCTGGACGGGATGAACAGTCTAATGAGTACAGAGAATGAATGGATTGAGAGTAAATCGAAGAAAGACGAAGGATAATGAGAAGTAGTAGAAATGAAAACAGCGAGAAACTAAACATCAGGATTGATGGTCACGAAGTAGATGAAGTTAATTCTGCTACCTAGGCAATAAAATAACCAAGCAGACTAGCAGTGGCAAAAAGGGTATCCTGGACAAGAGAAGTCTACTAGTATCAAACATACGCCTTCATTTGAGGAAGAAATTTCTCACAACGTACGTCTGGAGTACAGCATTGTATGGTAGTGAAACATGGACTGTGGGAAAAAATGGTTCAAATGGCTCTGAGCACTATGAGACTTAACATCTGAGGTCATCAGTCCCCTAGAACTTAGTACTACTTAAATCTGACTAACCTAAGGATCACACACATCCATACCCGAGGCAGGATTCGAACCTGCGACCGTAGCGGTCGCGCGGTTCCAGACTGTAGCGCCTAGAACCGCTCGGCCACATCGGCCGGCCGGCTGTGGGAAAACCAGAACAGAAGAGAATCGAAGCATTTGAGATGTGGTGCTCCAGACGAATGTTGAAAATTAGGTGGACTGATAAGGTAAGGAATGATGGAGTTCTGCGCAGAATCGGAGAGGACCGAAATATGTGGAATAGGTGAAGGGACAGGATGATAGGACACTTGTTAAGACATGAGGGAATGACTTTCACGGTACTAGAGGCAGCTGTAGAGAGCACAAAACTGTAGAGCAAGACGGAGATAGGAATACATCCAGCAAATAATTGAGGATGCAGATTGCAAGTGCTACTCTGAGATGAAGAGGTTAGCACAGGAAAGGAATTCGTGGCGGGCCACATCAAACCAATCAGAAGGCTCATGAAAAAAAAAAAAAATACCACTTACAATCTACATCTGTGGTATAAAACAGTGGACATAGTCCACATGAACTGTATTTAGTTTTTCATTTTTGCCTTAAGAAATTAAATTGTTATGTTTTCCTAATTTAAGCTACCTTTATTAACAGTCTTTCATAAAATATCGATAATTGAGAATTTATAATGGAAGTGAAAACAGGAATTTCGCGTGCAATACGTAATTAAAAACAAGAAGATGTGCATTACTCATAAAAAAATGATGAATTTTACAAATACCAGATGTAGATAATTCAAACTGAACGAGAAAAAATTTGATACGGGCGAGACATGAACCAGCGAACCATATATTGCAATAAATTATTTATCTACTACGCTACCGATTCCACCGTACGCGGACGTCCGTATGTGGCTCAACTGTATTTAATACAGTTCCTCGGACAACTTCAAAATCGATTTCTCTCCAAATTTATGACAAATATTAACAACAGCCTATTTCTGAGCACTTTTCAACTGTGTTCCACACGCGTGTTTCGCTACAGAACAGGAAGCAGCCTCAGCCGTCTTCAAGCGATCAACAGCGCGAACATCGGAGCACAGCAGTCCAGAGGCTGTCACTGTACACGACTTTTTAAATAAAAACTACGTGATTAAAGCTTGATTAAAAAAAACATTGATGGCTACTAGTACATTCGAATATCTTAAAGTTTCATTTAACGTGTGCTACAGCTTCTCACTAGGGGTAAGATAGATACTGCCTACAGGAAAATTAAAGAGACCTTTGGAGAAAAGAGAGCCACTTGTATGAAGATGAAGAGCTCAGATGGAAACCCAGCTCTAAGCAAAGAAGGGAATGCAGAAAGGTGGAAGGAATATATAGAGGGTCTATACAAGGTCGATGTACTTGAGGACAATATTATGGAAATGGAAGAGGATGTAGATGAGGATGAAATGGGAGATATGACACTGCGTGAAGAGGTTGACAGAGCACTAAAAGACCTGAGTCGAAACAAGGCCCCGGGAGTAGACAACATTCCATTAGAACTACTGACGGCCTTGGGAGAGCCAATCCTGACAAAACTCTACCATCTGGTGAGCAAGATGTATGAGACAGGCGAAATAGCCTCAGACTTCAAGAAGTATATAATAATTCCAATCCCACAGAAAGCAGGTGTTGACAGATGTGAAAATTACCAAATTATCAGTTTAATAAGTCACAGCTGCAAAATTTTAACGCGATTTCTTTACAGACGAATGCAAAAACTGGTAGAGGCCGACCTCGGCGAAGATCAGTTTGGGTTCCGTAGAAATATTGGAACACGTAACGCAATACTGACCTTACGACTTATCTTAGAAGGTAGATTAAGGAAAGGCAAACCTACGTTTCTACCATTTGTAGACTTACAGAAAGCTTTTGACAATCTTGACTGGAATACTCTCTTTCGAATTCTAAAGGTGGCAGGGGTAAAATACAGGGATCGAAAGGCTATTTACAATTTGTACAGAAACCAGATGGCAGTTATAAGAGTCGAGGGGCATGAAAGGGAAGCAGTGGTTGAGAAGGGAGTGAGACAGGGTTGTAGCCTCTCCCCGATGTTATTCGATCTGTATATTGAGCAAGCAGTAAAGGAAACAAAAGAAAAATTCGGAGTCGGTATTAAATTCCATGGAGAAGAAATAAAAACGTTGAGGTTCGCCGATGACATTGTAATTCTGTCAGAGACAGCAAAGGACTTGGAAGAGCAGTTGAACGGAATGGACAGTGTCTTGAAAGGGGTATATAAGATGAACATCAACAAAAGCAAAAAGCGGATAATGGAATGCAGTCGAATTAAATCGGGCGATGCTGAGGGAATTGGATTAGGAAATGAGACACTTAAAGTAGTAAAGGAGTTTTGGTATTTGGGGAGCAAAATAATTGATGATGGTCGAAGTAGAGAGTATATAAAATGTAGACTTGCAATGGCAAGGAAAGCGTTTCTGAAGAAGAGAAATTTGTTAACATCGAGTATAGATTTACGTGTCAGGAAGTCGTTTCTGAAAGTATTTGTATGGAGTGTAGCCATGTATGGAAGTGAAACATCGACGATGAATAGTTTGGACAAGAAGAGAATACAAGCTTTCGAAATGTGGTGCTACAGACGAGCCGGCCGGAGTGGGCGAGCGGTTCTAGGCACTACAGTCTGTAGCCGAGCGACCGCTACGGTCGCAGGTTCGAATCCTGCCTCGGGCATGGATGTGTGTGATGTCCTTAGGTTAGTTAGGTTTAAGTAGTTCTAAATTCTAGGTGACTGATGACCTCAGAAGTTAAGTCGCATAGTGCTCAGACCCATTTGAACCATTTTTTTGCTACAGAACAATGCTGAAGATTAGATGGGTAGATCACATAACTAATGAGGAGGTATTGAATAGAATTGGGGAGAAGAGGAGTTTGTGGCACAACTTGAGAAGAAGAAGGGACCGGTTGGTCGGACGTGTTCTGAGGCATCAAGGGATCAGAAATTAAGCATTGGAGGGCAGCGTGGAGGGTGAAAATCGTAGAGGGAGACCAAGAGATGAATACACTAAGGAGATTCAGAAGGATGTAGGTTGCAGTAAGTACTGGGAGATGAAGAAGCTTGCACAGGATAGAGTAGCATGGAGAGCTGCATCAAACCAGTCTCAGGACTGAAGACAACAACAACAACAACAACAACAACACGGCTTCTGAGCACTCATCGCGTTTGTGTTTGTTTACATCAGGTTTATTCTTATGACGAACGAAGTGTAGACGGTAATAACGCGCGAAACGCAAATGTAACTTTCTGATCTCTTGTGAAGTCGTTCCTTCTACCGCGCGAAACACAAGGAAGGCCGTGTAATATACTGGTCCGCCATTCGTTCAAGTTATCACTGTCAGCTCAAGGTTCCTGTTTAATAAGAAATTGTTTTTATCATTATTTATTAAGTAATTTTTATTCTCTTACGTAGGCTACTACTGGTTTGAAGAACAGACTCAACAGTTAGTTTTATATTACATGGTTACACAGGCATATCATAATCAAGAGGATTTCCTTCCAGCGAACCGGGTAGGAACTTTGTGAACGATATGCCTCCATTGGTTTCTGTTCTGGTATAGCTTTTCCCTCTCCACTACATCCCATGTTACTCCGCTCCTCATGAGATATTCCTTAACCTGGTCTGTTCATCTCTTTCTAGGCAACTCAGTTGGTCTTCTTCCTGGTATCTCCATCTCCAAATACTGGCGTGGAGTTGGAGTCGGGTGCATTCGCTTCACATGACCGAACCACTTCAGTCTGAAAGCACTCACCCTCTCCTCTGTAGTCACCTGCAGGTCTCTCCTAGCTTATTGCAGAAGTGACCTAAGGAACGTTTCACGTGTTCGTATTTGACTCTCTTCTCTCTTATTTATGACACGGGCCTCTAGACTATACATCATGATTGGCAGGAGATAAATTTTATACATGGTCTACACAGGCATATGTATTTCTAAATTCACATTTCTACAGCATTTTGCACATGGAGGATCCACTTGTTTTTGGAGATTGCCCTGGCTGTTACAGTGTCTTCGGATTGGGCCAGAAGGGCGACGAAACCGAAAAGACAGCCATTGTTGGGTTCTACCGAGGCTGAAAACAAAGGGCAAAGGCAGGGCAAAATATTGACTGCTTACGAAAGAACTGAGGACCAAAGATCTACAAGAATTTCCGAACTTCGTGACAACGGACATGGCCTGTTTTCAGAAGCTGCTGTCTATGACAGAAGGTGGAATTAGCAAGTGTGACACAGTCACGAGGGAGGCTCTCTCACCTTCTCGAAACTAAGAATAAAATCAAATGTTTATACCTTTTGTCATCGTACCAGCCTAGATTATTGATAAAATATCCGTACATGCCCTGTATATTGCAGGCTGGCTGTAACATAACATTTCCTGGTCTTTTAAGAGTTTGGGTTTTAGCCAGAGGATAGCACAGCCCACCATTTAAAAGTTGTTGTGGATGTACGCACTGCAATTTGCGACACTTTAAAGGACCAGAACTTCAAGATGGGTTTGTGTTACTTTTCCGAGTTTGGTGTGTGTGTGTATGTGTGTGTGTGTGTGTGTGTGTGTGTGTGTGTGTGTGTGTGTGAGCGGTGTGTGTGCGTTTGCCAGTTAGAGTTTTCCAGTTCTCATCTGTCGCACTGGGCGAAACTGCATGGACTGTCTCGCCTTCACTACCAGTTTCTCTTTCCTGGCATGCTGAGCAATCAATGATGCAATCAAATCAAACATGAACATTCGTAAGATGAGGCAGTACGATACAAATCGAAAATCACCTTGTAACGTCATATGCATATTACTCAGAAACAAACGATTGCCAACAGTATTGCGGTAAGGGTGATTCTGGCGCAAAGTACCGTCATCCAAGATGGCGGCGATGACGTCATCCAAGATGGCGACTGTGACGTCATCCAAGTGAATGTATGTATTGTGATGGTGCAGTTCAAATGTCTAGCTCCTTGAAGAAGTTCCTACATTACATTCGTGGATGAACACAACATATTATTGTTACTGCTCGCTTTTGTCCAACTGACTGCTTTGTTTGTAAAAAAAAACTATTCCATTAGGCGTTATTTTGAGTGGAAATATCCAGAATATATGATACAGTTGATCCCTTTGTTTCCAAGACTAGCAATTGTACGAAGAGCAAAATTAGGTGAACGTAACAATTTGAGAAGCTCAGTAATATCCTTCTTCCAGTTCGTCATCATAGACACGTATGATCAAAAAATTTGAAGCATTCCATACTACTGCGTGAATCCTGTATATGAGCTATATCGGTTGTTTATATGACTTTGTTGTACAGAAACGAATATAATGTGCTGTTTCGAAACTTAGTCCATTTCCAGAGAACAATTTATTAATTCTTTGTGAAACGTCATTAAAAATTTCTTCTTCATATTCTATCTAATGAGATTTATTATAACGCTGGTATTGTCTGCAAAAAGTACTGAAGCTGCTTGTTGAATGTTAAGTGGGAGGTCATTCCCATGTACGTGACCTTAATGATAAGAATGCATATACTGTGGTCATTGGTACCCACTTCAGTGTGTTAGTAGGTTTTTCTCTGTGCCTAACAGTCTTCTGCTTGGCTGAAACTTGTAATCTTAGCCTCTCACACGTCACTACCAATTTTTCTTAGTGTCGTCATTAGTTTCAAAAGCTTCGAGAGGCGTAAGACATATAAAAGAAAATCTTTTTTACTTCATTTTCTCTTGTTGGTGGCTCCAAGTCTTACGTCTATGGGTACATTGTTGCGGCTGAAATTTTGATTTTACTTTGTGGGTTCCTGGTGACTAATAACTGCTGACGATTTGCCGGTATATTTCTTGAATTTTATTCTTTGTCACATTATTAAACATCACAACGTCCTTACAATTTCCACTTTTATCACACCACAAATTAGATTATTAGTGACACAATGAGAAACACGGCATGCCCACTACTCCTTACATTCTGTGGTACTCACAATACTCCAAAGAGTTTATAAACTTTCTTGACAAAAGCAGAATACTCGGCGAATTACGTCACTACTTTGTAAATCAGTCAAGAAATTAATTTATTAATTCCCCCTTACATTGTGCAATTAATAATATGAATTGATTGGCTACTCCATAGAGTGCTGTGTGCACAACGACCATATGATAAATAAAATTGGAACGAACATCAGCATTGGCCGTAATTTTGATGATTTATTAACAACAAAATCGATTTTCGATCACATAATGGTCACCTTCAGGGCTGGAAGTTAAACATTTCGCATAGCGATCAGTGAACAAGAGACAAAAGACCACAAATAGAGCTGAGTATAATCCAACAGTTGAACAGTTGGTTTATACTCAGGTGTATTTGTGGTCTTGTGTCTCTTGTTCACTGATCGCTATGCGAAATGTTTAACTTCCAGTCCTGAAGGTGACCATTATGTGATCGAAAATCGATTTTGTTGTTAATAAATCATCAAAATTACGGCCAATGCTGACCGTTCTTCTAATTTTAATAATATGAATTTTAAGTATGCGAGACATTCCGTAGTTTCAAACATTTCCAAAAGAAGAGTGATTTTAATTGCCCATACAGAGTGTAACAAGTTAATTTCTTTTCATACATTTTAGTCTGAAATACAATACATCATATACAAAATCAAATGAAATTCTTCCTGTGAAACAGGTGAGAACGTTCGGGATTAATCCTGGTATCGGCTACTTCTATATAAAAAAGTTGTTATGTTAGAAAAGAGTATCCCATTACAAACTGCAGCACTAACAAGGGGAGACCGCCAATTGTGAAATTCAGATTCAATTCAGACTGCGCATAATAAAAGCTCATGGCCAGAGGTGTAATGTGGCAAAGGACCAAGATGCACTTCTCAGCCGTTGTCGAGAAAATCGACAGTTAAAAATAAACCGTTGCTGTTAAATACTCTCTACGAGTCAGAATTTTCTACAGCGTCGTGGCACAGCGGTAAGCGCTCGGGTTCGTAATCCGAAGGTCGCCGGATCGAATCTCGTGCCATGCAACCTTTTTTTTTTTTTTTAGTATTTGTTTTTTGTAATTCAAATGTGTGTATATATATATATATGCACACACACACACACACACACATATATATATATATATATATATATATATATATATATATATATATATATATATATAATTCCCTGCAATCAGTTGCAACAATTACGCATAAGTTGTTGAAAGTCGTTTGTCGTGGAAAAACAGGCGACTTCGAACATCATTATGTTTTCCCCAAACAAAGTTGTATTTCACAAATGTTATTAATTGTCTTCATAATGTTAACCACGTATAGTTAACGGAAGACGTAAAAACAATATTCCGAAACGAATACGTATAGCGTAAGTCAAACGTTCGAATTAGAATAGAAACCCCACGAACACAATATTGCTGTGGCAGGTATGAAATATAAACTCCGTTACTCGCTCGTTACACCTGAAGGACAGATGTTGAATGGGCCGAAACGAGCCGCCGCATAACAGCGTAGTTGCCTGCTAACTTCGAAAGAAGGTAGATGCGGTCCCTAGCGCAACTTATAACATCGTCGAAAATCAGTGCGGACGTGAGAGCTTTGGTACACCCTGTTAAACAAACGGAAAAATGGAGGCAGTACAATTGGAGAGCGATCCGCCTTCACCAACAAGCATAAGCAATTCATTAATAGTTATATATATATATATATATATATATATATATATATATATATATATATATATATATATAAACTATTAATGAATTGCTTATGCATGTTATATTTGAATTACAATAAACTAATAATAAAAAAAATGTTCCACGGCGCGAGATTCGATCCGGCGACCTTCGGAATACGAACCCGAGCGCGTACCGCTGCGCCACGACGCTGTGGAGAATTATTTATCGTAGAGAGTATTTCACGGCAACGGTTTCTTTTAACTGTCGATTTTCTCGACAACGTCAGAGAAGTGCATCTTGGCGCTTTGCCACATTACACCTCTGTCCATGAGCTTTTATTATGCGCAGTATGAATCGAATCTGAATTTCACAATTGGCGGCCTCCCCTTGTAAGTTGATTACGCCTGTCAGTATAGACTAACCGCTCTGTATCCACACTTCAACACCCGACCTGTTGCCCAATAGAAGACAAGCAACAACGGCTCGGCTCTTACCGCCATATGCACTTGGTGGTACAAACCAACCTAAGACATACCACTCATAATAACTATAATTATTAGTTTGGAAATGAAGTAAATTCTGACGTAATGTCATTCGGTACAACGTCAGTCACCAGTAAAAATATCTCCCTAACAGTCTGGACTCAAAACTGAACCCTCTGGGACTCTCTTTCTGATTTCTACTCAGTCACTAAACTTTTCTACCCTCTCAACATTGTTAGAACTACTCGTTGCAACTCTTTGCATTTTGTTTAAGGGGGGTAGTACGTCAAACGGGCCGACTTGGAGCAGGAGAGGCACCGCAGGAAATTTTAATTTCCACTGTCTGTACTTTTACAAATAAATTCATGAAACTTTGTCAGTATGACCAGGAAGGATTCAGGATTCACACTCATAGTAGTGGAAGAGCAAAAACATAACAAAATAATTTTTTTTAGGTATGAAATTTCATCATTTTTTCACTTACGGTTAGCTGCATTTGTTGTTATACGTACATTTTTCTTCACAAGTAAGAGAGATTCTTTGATGAATTTTGCACAGCATACAAACCATACTTACAGGTGTATGAAACTCTAGAATTTTCCAAATCTATTAAAAACTGTGGTAAAAATTGAGATAATTAACTACAAAATTTAATTTTTTTCTAAACATAAAGTTTAAAACGTAACAGCTCATTCATTTTTGTTTATAAATTAAATACATTCTAGAGTTGAGACAGCTGTAAGTATGGTTTGTATGCCGTGCAAAATTCATCGGACAGTCTCTCTTACTTATGAAGGAAAGTGTACCTATAGCAACAAATGCAGCCAATAGTAGGTGAAAAAATCATGAAATTTCACATGTAAAAAAAAAATTATTTTGTTATGTTTTTGAAATTCGGCTGCTACGAGTGTGAATCCTGAATCCTTCCTGGTCATGAATTTACTTGTAAAAGTATAGACAGTGGAAATTAAATTGTCCTGTGGTGCCTCTCCTGCTCCAAGGCGGCCCGTTTGACGTCCTACCCCCCTTAAGTATCACTCGAACCAACTGTATGAAAAGCTATCAGTTCTATAAAACCTGAGTTATTCTAAGATTGTTATACATGACCTGCATAACGATACGCCGCGGGAAGATGAAAGGTGACTCTAACTGGCTACATTTCATCATTTAAGGCTTGTAATATTTCCAGTGGTGTTGGAAGTAGTGAACTGGCTGGACGTTGGCGGGCGGTCTCAGCAGCAGGGTGGGCTCCTGCGAGGCCACGCAGGCCGGCTTAACGCAGGCAGCCCCTGCGCGCCGCTGCACTCACACGTAGCCTGAGCGACCGCTGCCGGGCCGGCAACCTCGTCACCGACTTACTAAACTCACAAAGGGACTCACGGAGAGTGGCTGGCTCCAGCCGCGGCAAACCCAAGGGAACCTGCAACACCGAACGAGCACTGTGCGAACGTCATGCGACCGCGAGCGGGGACTGCGTCCCGTCGTGTTCGTAGGTGCTCGCACGTGTTCCGCTGGCTGTCGGTGTTCCAGCGAACCATCGTGCCGTTTCGCGTCTTCTTTTCTTCGACCTGCTGTTTTGCGAGTCAACATTTGTTGTTGACCCGAGTTTCGTCGAAGATGCAGCGCTTTAAACAGAATATAATGTTGTTGACATACACACTGAAGCGCCAAAGAAACTGGTACAGGCATGCGAATTCAAATACACTACTGGCCATTAAAATCGTTACACCAATAAGAAATGCAGATGATAAACGGGTATTCATTGGACAAATATATTATACTAGAACTGACATGTCATTACATTTTCACGCAATTTGGGTGCATAGATCCTGAGAAATCAGTACGCAGAACAACCACCTGTGGCTGTAATAATGGCCTTCATACGCCTGGGCAATCCGTCAGACAGAGCCTGGATGGAGTGTACAGGTACAGCTGCCCATGCAGCTTCAACACGATACCACAGTTCATCAAGAGTAGTGACTGGCGTATTGTGACGAGCCAGTTGCTCGCACACCATTGATCAGACGTTTTCAATTGGTGACATATCTGGAGAATGTCCTGGACAGAGCACCAGTCGAACATTTTCTGTATTTGTACACGACCTGCAACATGCGGTTGTGCATTATCCTGCTGCATTGTAGGGTTTCGCAGGGATCGAATGAAGAGTAGAGCCGCCGCTCGTAACACACATGAAATTTAACGTCCACTGTTCACAGTGCCGTCAATGCTAACAAGAGGTGACCGAGACGTGTAACCAATGGCACCCCATACCATCACGCCGGGTGATACGCCAGTGTGGCGATGACGAATACACGCTTCCAATGTGCGTTCATCGCGCTGTCGCGAAACACGGATGCGACCATCATGATGCTGTAAACAGAACCTGGATTCATCCGAAAAAAAGACGTTTTGCCATTCGTGCACCCAGGTTCGTCGTTGAGTACACCATCGCAGGCGCTCCTGTCTGTGATACAGCGTCAAGGGTAACCGCAGCCATGGTCTCCGAGCTGATAGTCCATGCTGCTGCAAACGTCGTGGAACTGTTCGTGCAGATGGTTGTTGTCTTGCAAACGTACCCATCTGTTGACCCAGGGATCGAGACGTGGATGCACGATCCGTTACAGCCATGCGGATAAGATGCCTGTCATCTCGACTGCTAGTGATACGAGGCCGTCGGGATCCAGCACGGCGTTCCGTATTACCCTCCTGAACCCACCGATTCCATATTCTGCTAACAGTCATTGGATCTCGACCGACGCGAGCAGCAATGCCGCGATATGATAAAACGCAATCGCGGTAGGCTACAATCCGACATTTATCAAAGTCGGAGACGTGATGGTACGCACTTCTCCTCCTTAAACGAGGTATCACGATAATGTTTCACCAGGCAACGCCGGTCAACTGCTGTTTGTGCATGGGAAAGCGGTTGGACACTTTCCTCATGTCAGCACGTTGTAGGTG
The DNA here is from genome assembly GCF_021461395.2 of Schistocerca americana. Taxonomy (NCBI): domain Eukaryota; kingdom Metazoa; phylum Arthropoda; class Insecta; order Orthoptera; family Acrididae; genus Schistocerca; species Schistocerca americana. The sequence goes on along the minus strand of NW_025726280.1, from coordinate 1,359,751 downwards.
TCGCCACCGGCGCCAGCCTTGTGTGAATGCTCTGAAAAGCATATCACAGCATCTTCTTCCTGTCCGTTAAATTTCGCGTCTGTAGCACGTCGTCTTCGTGGTGTACCAATTTTAATGGCCAGTAGTGTACATAGATAGGTAAACAGGCAGAATACGGCGCTCCGGTCTGTAACACCTATATAAGAGAACAAGTGTCTGCTGCAATTTTTACGTATGTTTCAACTGTTAGAATGGCAGTTTGAGATTAAAGTGAGTTTGAACGTTGTGTTATCGTCGGCGCACGAGCGATGGGACACAGCATCTGCGAGGCAGCGATGAAGCGGGGCATTTTCCAGTACGATCGTATCAAGAGTGTGCCTCGAATATCGGATCTCCGATAGCGCTGTGGCCGGAAAAAGATCCTGCGAGAACGGGACCGACGACGACTGAAGAGAATCGTTCGACGCGACAGAAGTGCGACCCTGCCAGTTCTGCGCAGGCGCGCGGCGCGGTGCGTGGGCGAGGGTGGGTGGCCGCGAACCGGTCTGGCGTGGTGTGCGCGAGATGCGGCGCAGATAGGGCGCGCCGTGCCCGCCTAATGGAGGGAGCGGCGCTTCGTTAAACCACCGGCGGCGGCCACAGCGGACGGCTACCGGCCAAAGGCGGGCAGCGGCAGAGGTGCAGTCGTTACCGGGAGCCGCAGGGCGCGCCAGCCACTGCAGCCGAGGTCTGAACAGAAACGAAAAACAATACTGCATGGCTGCCGGTTAGCCCTGTGTTGCGCACGTGTGCAGTGTCGCCAAATAAAACTTTCAAACTTGGTCAAATGCTAATTATGAAATAACCCTTAGGCCGAGTTACGCTATCAAATTTCTTTGCCGAAGTTTATTTGTTAAAGAAGTGTAATACGTCACTTTCTCAAATCTCGTCTGTTTTTCTTGTGGTCTTCGGTCCTGAGACTGGTTTGATGCAGCTCTCCATGCTACTCTATCCTGTGCAAGCTTCTTCATCTCCCAGTACCTACTGCAGCCTACATCCTGAATCTGCTTAGTGTATTCATCTCTTGGTCTCCCTCTACGATTTTTACCCTCCAAGCTGCCCTCCAATACTAAATTGGTGATTCCTTGATGCCTCAGAACATGTCCTACCAACCGGTCCCTTCTTCTGGTCAAGTTGTGCCACAAACTCCTCTTCTCCCCAATTCTATTCAATACCTCGTCATTAGTTATGTGATCTACCCATCTAATCTTCAGCATTCTTCTGTAGCACCACATTTCGAAAGCTTCTATTCTCTTCTTGTCCAAACTATTTATCGCCCACGTTTCACTTCGATACATGGCTACACTCCATACAAATACTTTCACAAACGACTTCTTGACACTTAAATCTATACTCGATGTTAACAAATTTCTCTTCTTCAGAAACGCTTTCCTTGCCATTGCCAGTCTACATTTTATATCCTCTCTACTTCGACCATCATCAGTTATTTTGCTCCCCAAATAGCAAATCTCCTTTACTACTTTAAGTGCCTCATTTCCTAATCTAATTCCCTCAGCATCACCTGACTTAATTCGACTACATTCCATTATCCTCGTTTTGCTTTTGTTGATGATCATCTTATATCCTCCTTTCAAGACACTGACCATTCTGTTCAGCTACTCTTACCTCTCGACAAAACACTTCACTGGCCAGAATGGCGTAAGCTTCCAAGTGATATTCATTCAGCCCTCCACAACAAGATACCATCACAATTTTTAATGAATGGTTCGCATAATCTGTCATACCTACGAAATAATTAGTTGCAATCATTAGATATACTATTGCTGTTCAGGAGCCAAAAAAGAGAAACATTTCATTTTGAGCAACCAAAATTGATATAGGTGTTGGAATGTAACGCGCCTACCACAGTTTAGCCGTCGTGTGAAGGTCGGCAAAACATACTACAAGATTCAGTTTCTTACCCGTATTAACTGTTACACTGGACAATGTTGCTCTATCTCGACGCATTAGATTCCGTTCTCGAAGATGCCAAGTCGATATCAACTGGAAAACGCAAACACGACTCGCTGCAAAATACGACGAAGAGCCGGAGGAACTGGCGGACGGCCTAATACGCTGTAGGGCCCAGCCGAGACGTAGAAGAGCCGCAACACGACGTGGCACTGATTCGACTGATGTCTGAAGTGGTGCTGGAGGGAACACTCACACCGTAAATCCCGCTGGGTTGTCCATAAATCCGTAAGAGTTCGAGGGGCTGGAGATCTCTTCTGAACAGCACGTTGCAAGGCTTACAAGATATGCTCAATAATACTCATGTTTGGGGAGTTTGGTGGCCAGCGGAAGTGTTTAAACTCAGAAGAGTGTTCCTCGAGCCACTCTATAGCAAGTCTAGGTGCATGGGGTGTCGCATTGTCCTTCTGGAATTGCCCAAGTCCGTCAGAATGCACAATGGACGTGAATTGATGCAGATGATCGGACAGGATGCTTACGTAAGTGTCACGTGTCAAGAGTCGCTTCTCAGCGTATCGCGGGTGTCATATCACTCCAACTGCACACTCTCCAAACCATTACAGAGCCTCCACCAGCTTGAATAGTAGCCTGCTGACATGCAGGGTCCATGGATTCATGAGGTTATCTTCATACCCGTACACCACCATCCGCTCGATACAATTTAAAACCAGACTCGTCCGACCAGGCAACATGTTTCCAGTCATCAAGAGTCCAGTGTCGGTGTCTCCTGACCTTCATTGCTTACATATTCCGCCCTCACAATCATATTCCACACATCAAGACGCTTCATTCGAACCCAAACTCGATAAGATAATGTCAATGTTGTATGTTGTTGTTGTTGTGGTCTTCAGTCCTGAGACTGGTTTGATGCAGCTCTCCATGCTACTCTATCCTGTGCAAGCTTTTCCATCTCCCAGTTGTTGTATGAATTCATGTAAACGATATGCAGATAACTAGTAAATCGCAAGTGCGCACCGTGGTTGAAATACTCGAGGCTGGCGTACACACACACATTCAAGACATGACGGTAACACTGGCTTTTAGTTCAGGAGAGGCAACCGCACCCCAGGAGGCCGGTCCCAACCCACCTACGTCGGCCTGTGGCCGCCCGTGGAGCGAACAGCGTGTGCCCGAGGGAAAGACGGAACGACCCCTTGTTCGGCTTAAAAGCAAATTCCGCTACATTGTGTGGGAGCGGCCAGCCTACGCATTCTTTACAAACATAGCACGCAGCTTCAGAGATTTTCACAGGGAGACAGCAAACGCCAAACGCCGATACTACAGATTTCCGGATTGGTCGCCTTAAACGAAACGTCATTCTCCCGTTTTAGAAGAGCAGTGCTGCTTGGCAGATGATATTCCTGACGCCTTGAGCTGAACGAGTAATGGAAGAGACCGAAATATATACCCCTTCACGTCTGGCATGGAGAGGCGCCGTTCCGTTGTCGCTCTTGGAGCGAGGAACAAGTCTCTCCTCAGTACTTCACTGGGAGAGCTCCTCTGTCGAGAGCGAATCGGAGTGCCACTCTATATTGAGTCCTTGCGATTAAGCGTTGTTCACCGTGTCGGCCGCCACACTTATTGTGCGGTGTGAACGGACAGAGTTACAGTTAAACGCCTGCGAGCGAATTTTTAAGTGGCATCGCGGTGGACTGGTTATCTGACCGGTGTATCCCGCCAATAGTTAGACTAGGGGCGAATAGGAGTCCTCGACTTCATCATGGCATAGGGAGAGTTTGATTGGTGAAGGTCAGTCCAGATAGAACGAGAGTTATCTTATTTGTCAGCAGCGAGCGGCGCAGACAGCAATCATCGCAGCTTACGGTATTGTGCGCTACAGCTCTTGCGAGCCCCATATTTCTTCCACAACAGTGCACTTCACTCCATTTCACACGCGACAGCCTCGACCGTACCTAGTAATGTTGTAACGGATAATTATTCAAGTTGAGTAGCTGCAGCTGTCAGCCATTCTGCCAAGTCAATAACAATCTTAAACTCTGTAAAGAAATTTCATTAGCCAATCCTATCGTTAGAGGTAACTTCATATTCCGAAAAGAACGCGGAAATAACTTGTTCAGTTCATAACTAAAAGTGGCATCGTGATTTCTCAGAATTTTTGCAAAATAAATAACAGTTTTCGTTAGTTTCATGTTTTTCTTACACTAACTAGCACTACTCCAGTACCCAAGTATCCCACAAGTTACGTAAGAAATTTTGTGAATTTTTGTGTCATTTCCTTACAGCAGACCACTCCAGAAGATATTTATCGCTGAAAGTTTTTTAGGCATTTCTCTTTAGAACGTTAGGAGCGTCTGTCTGTCTTCTGTAGTAGTGTGGGGGTGGAAATTGCATCTTGCAGGAGTCACAGGGTAAAGGGTACATCTCAGATTAATTCGTTGCACAGAACGACAGAATAGCACCCACACGCTCACACAGTTATCAACAATCCAGCGTCGGTTTTACGGGCCCAGTCGAGGCGTAAAGCTTTGTGTCGTGCAGTCATCGAGGGTAGACGGGTAGGCCTTCAGCTCCGAAAGCCCATGTCGATGATGTTTCGTTGAATGGTTCGCACACTGACAGTTGTTGATGGTCCAGTATTGAAATCTGCATCAATTTGCAGAAGGGTTGTACTTCTGTCAAGTTGAACTAATTTCTTCGGTAGTCGTTTCTCCTGTTCTTGCAGGATCTTTTTCCGGCTGCAGCAATGCCGGAGATTTGATGTTTTTACCGGATTCCTGATATTCACGGTACACTCACGAAATCGTCGTACGGAGACCTTCTGTGCCACTGGTCGTGCGCCGACTATAACACCACGTTCAGACTCACTTAAATCTTAATAACCTACCACTGTAGCAGCAGTAAGCGACCTAACAACTGCGCCAGACACTCGGGTTATACAGGCGTTGCCGACCGCAGCTCGGTATTCTGCCTGTTTACCTATATCTGTATTTGAATACGCATGCCTGTACCAGTTTCTTTGGCGCTTCAGTGTAAATTCACGTGCTGGTTCTTGATCACGCCGGTATTTCACCTCTTTTATTTTATTCCGTGTTAGCTTTTGGTATAGTGAAACAATGCACGTACGCCTTTTGTCATTTTGCTCTGTCATTGGTGACTCTCCCTTGACGGATTCTGTCGTGACGGCTGTCTCGCGCGGCCAGTTTCTGCCGTCCGCAGTGACTCTCCGAGGTGGGAACGCCTTCCCACAGAACAACTTTCCCGACCAGCAGGTGCTTCCCCGCGCAGGAATCCAGATGCCCAACACCCATGCCTTCAAGATGGGCTCCGTCCACTTTGCCTCTCATGACCGGCACAAAAGAAACAAAATTTGCCGCACCAAAAGAAACACTCACTAAAACAACAAAAATGCGTGTTCAAGGTTACGGCCACCCTTGGTCGGTAAGAGAGAGATATAACACATCACTTTCCCCAAAAGTGATATGTTACATCTCAGTCTTCATGGTTCATAACATTATACAGACAGGTTGACCGCTCTTTTGTGATTGCTTGCTGGCGGCTTACATAGGTAAAGGCGAGTAGACAGTATCTGTGGTATGCCAAAACATATTATAGGCATTAGTGATCCCAGAAACCTGAAGTCATACAATACACACACAGTGTATCAGAAACAATCATCCGATTTAAAAAAAAATCACAACTATGATGTTACTTGATACATGTGCGCGAGCAACGTACTGTTAGAGAGAGCAAACGATCGAGTTTTACCAACACCGACTCAAAGGAAGGCCTCGGCGCTTGTTGGTGACGTCACGTCAGCTAGGCACGGCGAACGCCACATCTGTTGCAGGCATACTCATAATGGCGGTGTCTCCCTCTCTGACACAGGAAAATGTGAAATTATTGGCGGTAGTTGACCGACACACATTGTTCTGAGCGATTTCTGCAATTCATTAGACTTCTTAACAAACAGTGTACTCCTGAACTTAAATTTCCACCTGTTTTAAGGATTGACATACAAAAACAACTTCATGGTCCAGCAGCAACAGAATTGGTGCTTCTTTACCTTATTTGTAAATCTGAGGAAGTTACATTTGCACTGGGTTGCTTTTACAAGAAACTGTGAGCGTATTGGTGCTCTTCGTTAGGTATCTTGGTTGACTATGGGGTGAGGACCACTGAATGTTAATGAAATATCTTGCGATTGTACACGTTGGGGGAGGGGGTGGGGGACAGAAGAAGAGGCAAAAGAGAGATACTTGTTTTATCAAATAAAATTTTTTTATCTTATAAAGTTTCTCCTTTTAGTTGCGAGATAAGAATATTTATCTTTTGTAATGTGCATGTTTAAAAAAGTTTAAACTCAGCGGTATTTTCGATGTATGAAGCTATTTTGTTTCCTGTTTAGAATTCCTTTCGTTGAAAACGACTGTAATCTAATGACTGACAACAGTTGGACATTTACATGTGTAACTTAGTTCACATTTCCAGTGACGATGTCAAACGGAAATAAACAAATAAATAAAAGAAACGAGTCAATTGTAAGGGGGTTGGGGTAAGTTTCGATAGCAAAATGGATCAACTAAATATAGTTACTTGAATGTAAAATTTCCGAAGCTCGCAATGGGGCAAAGCATCTTCTCATATTGATCTACGTTTGTTTCGACAGGATCCAGTAATACAGAACTGTGATCTTCATTTGTAGCTTTACGATAGTACGAAAATCTTTCATCTAAATAAAACTGCAGAATCCAAAAGAATACCAAACATTTTGTCCAAAAATAAGAGGTTTATAGTGATAAGCACGCCCAGGCGTTTCTGCGTGCAACAGACCTGGCGTTCGCCGTGCCTAGCTGACGTGACGTCACCAACAAGCGCCGAGGCCTTCCTTTGAGTCGGTGTTGGTTTTACTCGGTTCTCGCTAGGTAGCAGCAGTGCGCGCCCACTTCAGTTCTAGTAAAAATGATGTCGGGGCAACAGAAAGCGTTTTGTGTTCTATGTTTTGCGCAGTATGGGTCAGTAATGACTGTTCAGCGTGACTTTCGTACTAGGTATGGTGTGGATCCTCTTATAGCGCAGAGCATTACACGATGGCATGAATAATTCCGAGAAACATGTTGTTTGTGTAGAGGCAGGGGTCCGGAGAAATCCGTTCGCCGTGCAGCTCGCCAGCTCAGCATGACCCCGACGTCCGTCTGGCGTGTGTGGCGTCTACGTTTACACGTGAAACCGTACAAAATTCAGCTACTGCAAGCTCGTCGTGAAGGTGACAAACAAGAACAACGTGTGGATTTCTGTAATTTGAGGATCACAGTTTCCTTCCACACCTAGTGCTTAGTAACTGGTCAATGTTCCATTTCAACGGAAAGGTGAACCGTCATCGTGTAAGAATATGGCGTACAGAACAACCACAACAAGTTGTACAATGTGACAGGGACTCTCCAAAATTTAATGTGTTTCGTGCAGTTTCACGGCAAGAGGTGTACAGTCCATTTTTCTTTGCTGAGAACGCTGCAGCAGGAGGCACATATATCGATTCGCTTGAGAAGTTTCATTTCCCAGAGTTGGAGACTGATTCAAACGACTTCATTTACCAACAGGACGGGGCACCGCCACACTGGCATGTGGAAGTGCGGGAATCGAAGGATTTACTGAACGATGGATCACTCGCACTGGACCTAATGATTCAGCCTTACGTTACTGGCCTCCATGGTCACCGGACCGGACTGTATGTGATTATTTCTTGTGGGGGTTTATGAAAGTCTATGTTTATGTGCCTCCGTCACCAACAACAATGAATTAACTGACACATCGCACAACAGCAGCTGTGGAAGCTGTAACTCCAGACACGCTCGCTGCAGTATGGCAACAATCTGAATACTGCAGTTAGATATCCTGTGCATCTCAAGGGGGGCGTATAGAACACCTATGAAATCATTGTATACGTTTATTAGTTTCAGAAATACAGGGTGTTACAAAAAGGTACAGCCAAACTTTCAGGAAACATTCCTCACACACAAATACAGAAAAGCTGTTATGTGGACATGTATCCGGAAACGCTTAATTTCCATGTTAGAGCTCATTTTAGTTTCGTCAGTATGTACTGTACTTCCTCGATTCACCGCCAGTTGGCCCAATTGAAGGAAGGTAATGTTGACTTCGGTGCTTGTGTTGACATGCGACTCATTGCTCTACAGTACTAGCATCAAGCACATCAGTACGTAGCATCAACAGGTTAGTGTTCATCACGAACGTGGTTTTGCAGTCAGTGCAATGTTTACAAATGCGGAGTTGGCAGATGCCCATTTGATGTACGGATTAGCAAGGGGCAATAGCCGTGGCGCGGTACGTTTGCATCGAGACGGATTTCCAGAACGAAGGTGTCCCGACAGCAAGACGTTCGAAGCAATTGATCGGCGTCTTAGGGAGCACGGAACATTCCAGCCTATGACTCGCGACTGCGGAAGACCTAGAACGACGAGGACACCTGCAATGGACGAGGCAATTCTTCGTGCAGTTGACGATAACCGTAATGTGAGCGTCAGAGAAGTTGCTGCTGTACAAGGTAACGTTGACCACGTCACTGTATGGAGAGTGCTACGGGAGGACCAGTTGATACCGTACCGTGTACAGCGTGTGCAGGCACTATCAGCAGCTGATTGGCCTCCACGGGTACACTTCTGCGAATGGTTCATCCGACAATGTGTCAATCCTCATTTCAGTGGAAATGTTCTCTTTACGGATGAGGCTTCATTACAACGTGATCAAATTGTAAATTTTCACAATCAACGTGTATGGGCTGACGAGAATCCGCACGCATTGTGCAATCACGTCATCGACACAGATTTTCTGTGAACGTTTGGGCAGGCATTGTTGGTGATGTCTCGATTGGGCCCCATGTTCTTCCACCTACGCTCAATGGAGCACGTTATCATGATTTCATACGGGATACTCTACCTGTGCTGCTAGAACATGTGCCTTTACAAGTACGACACAACATGTGGTCGTGCACGATGGAGCTCCTGCACGTTTCACTCGAGGTGTTCGTACGCTTCTCAACAACAGATTCGGTGACCGATGGATTGGTAGAGGCGGACCAATTCCGTGGCCTCCACGCTCTCCTGACGTCAACCCTCTTGACTTTAATTTATGGGGGCATTTGAAAGCTCTTGTCTACGCAACCCCGGTACCAAATGTAGAGACTCTTCGTGTTCGTATTGTGGACGGCTGTGATACAACACGCCATTCTGCAGGGCTGATCAGCGCATCAGGGATTCCGTGCGACGGAGGGTGGATGCACGTATCCTCGCTAACGGAGGACATTTTGAACATTTCCTGTAACAAAGTGTTTGAAGTCACGCTGGTACGCTCTGTTGCTGTGTGTTTCTATTCCATGAGTAATGTGATTTGAAGAGAAGTAATAAAATGAGCTCTAAAATGGAAAGTAAGAGTTTCCGGACACGTGTCCACATGACATATGTTCTTTCTTTGTGTGTGAGGAATCTTTCCTGAAAGTTTGGCCGTACCTTTTTGTAACACCCTGTACAGACGAGCCAGGTCGAATGATTCTTCATGGTACACTGTGTATTATGGTATCGATTATATTTATTCCTCACACCTAACAGCTCATTTGTTTCTGTTTTGTTGCAGGTGAGTGCCTACGGCAGAAGCTTATCATACACACGTGCAGTACTTGTGGTAAGTAAAGTCCAGGATACCTGTGACCAATCTTTGAAAAATCTGTTGATAAAAATATTTGTCAGTACAGTAAGGCATGCTTTCTTCGCGTGCTCATACTGAAATTGCGAGGTACTGTCGAGCGAGCGAAGCTAATAGCACTCAGCCGGTCATCACGACACAGACTTGAGTTTGTTTCTCGACGTATCCAACAAATATCATAGCCAGTGGTACACTGTAGAAATAAGTCCAGTGTAATGCTCTTCTCCAATTCAAGTCCCCTTACATAAAAATAAATTCTAGTCGTTCCTCAGAATATTAGTGACGGCAAAAGAAAACCCGTGATAATATGTATCAGTTCCAGGTGCAGTGTAGGAAATTCTATAATTGCACGTTATTAATGTTTTAAGGAATCTCTTCTCTTGACAAAAATTGAAACTTCATATTGCGATACAAAACATTTAAAGCTCATTCATTTATGAAAACGTAACCAGAACTGCCTCCCGTGCACAGCTAATTCTGTAACGCGCTTCTTGTTTACTGCGGTAAAATAGTGAATGCGTTTTTGTTACGGGCATGTGGTAAAGGTTATTTCTTCTGAAAACTGATAACAACAACACATTTGCTTTCTCTCTTCATAAAAGTCTGAGCTGCATCTTCGTCAGCCAACAGCATGCATTTCTTCTTTCTGTAGGCTTACGGCAATTAAATATTTTTCATACCAAGAAGCTAGTTGCCCTGTTTGTGTTTCACAGATATAGTGCTTTCGAGAAAATGGAAATTCGATACTGTAAGATCTGGTTTTTCTTAATCTAGGGCGTGTAAATTGAAGTATCAAATTAAACTACTTTATTCCTTGTCTCTTTTCAGTCTGGGGATAACAGTGAAAGGACAGTTGCCTAAATTGCAACAATTTTGAGTTTTTATGTATTGTAGCTTAAACATTAATTATAAAATTATGTAGAAATGTTATCTTCAGCTGTAGGATATTGCTCTTGGTATCTCATTTCAAGAATGTAAATTCTGAGAAAAATAAACGTACTACACTAATTTTTGTTAACGTCTAGGACTGGGTTTGCCATCTTACTCTTAACAAACTATGTCACGTTGTATTACTCTACTGGCCATTAAAATTGCTACAGCACGAAGATGACGTGCTACAGAAGCGGAATTTAACCGACAGGAAGAAGATGCTGTGATATGCAAATGATTAGCTTTTCAGAGCATTCACACAAGTTTGGCGCCGGTGGCGACACCTAAAACATGCTGACATGAAGAAAGTTTACAACCGATTTCTCATACACAAACAGCAGTTGACCGGCGTTGCCTGGTGAAACGTTGTTGTGATGAATCGTGTAAGGAGGAAAAATGCGTACCATGACGTTTCCGACTTTGATAAAGGTCGGATTGTAGCTTTTCGTGATTGCAGTTTATCGTATCACGACATTGCTGCTCGCGTTGGTCGAGATCCAATGACTGTTATCAGAATACGGAATCGGTGGGTTCAGGAGGGTAATACGGAACGCCATGCTGGATCCTAATGGTCTCGTATCTCTAGCATTCGAGATGACAGGCATCTTATCCACATGGCTGTAACAGATCGTGCAGCCACGTCTCGATCCCTGAGTCAACAGATTGGGACGTTTGCAAGACAACAACCATCTGCACGAACAGTTCCACGACGTTTGCAGCAGCATGGACTATCAACTCAGAGACCATGCCTGCGGTTACTCTTGACGCTGCATCACAGACAGGAGCGCCTGCGATGGTGTACTCAACAACGAACGTCGATGCTCGAATGGCAAAACGTTCTTTTTTGGGACGAATCCAGGTCTGTTTACAGCATCATGACGGTCGCATCCGTGTTTGGCGACATCGCGGTGAACGCACATTGGAAGCGTGTATTGGTCATCGCCATACTGGCGTATCACGCGGCGTGATGGTATGGGGTGTCATCGGTTATACGTCTCGGTCACCTCTTGTTGGAATTGACGGCACTTTGAACAGTGGACGTTACATTTCAGATGTGTTACGACCCGTGGCTCTACCCTTCATTCGATCCCTGCGAAACCCTATGTTTCAGCAGGATAATGCACGACTGAATGTTGCAAGTCCTGTACAGGCCTTACTGGATACAGAAAATAATTGGCTGCTGCCCTGGCCAGCACATTCTCCAGATCTCTCACCAATTGATAGTCAATGGTGGCCGAGCAACTGGCTCGTCACAATACGCCAGTCACTACTCTTGATGAACTGTGGTATCGTGTTGAAGCTGCATGGGCAGCTATACCTGTACACGCCATCCAAGCTCTGTTTGACTCAATGCCCAGGCGTATTAAGGCCGTTATTGCGGCCAGAGGTGGTTCTTATGGGTACTGATTTCTCAGGATCTGTGCACCCAAATTGCGTGAAAATGTAGTCACATGTCAGTTATAGTATATGTATTTGTCCAATGAATACCCGTTTATCATCTGCATTTCTTCTTGGTGTAGCAATTTTAATGGCCAGTAGTGTAGCTGAATATCAGCATCTTCTTCTAAATCCCCACCCCGCCGACAAAGTGCACTTGGCGCCTTTGTTACGTCTCTCTGAAGATGAACCGCGTCACGGGACTAAACTGCTAATCCAAATGAAAGGCGGCCGGTGGTCCACGAGGCTCTGCTCGCGGCTGCAGTCAGAGCGGCGGCTGTCCCCACAGAGGGCGCCGCCCGAGTCCCTTCTGCTCTGCGGCGCTGTGTGTGGCTGGCTTGTTGCAAACTGCACACAGAGGAGCGAACCTAGCTCATTTTCCTGTGCCAGAAAGAGAAATTTATTTCTCAGTAGTGCAAAAAGAAAAAAAAAATACCAAATTGTCTTCTGTCTATAATAATCTCCTGCACGCTGACTTCAGTGTGTGCGGTAATTTAATACTGGCAACACACATAATGATCGTGTAAGCGCCCGCTGAAAAAGGATGGGTTCCATCGACAAAGGTTACGATGTTCCGCAAGCAACGTGAGAGTCGTGGTTGACTTGGCGGAGTACATACGTACACTCTGGCGCCAGAGGAACTGGTGTAGGCGTGATTATTCAGTTACAGACGTAGACAGTGAAACGTCCCCTTATAAAAATTACTGAATTACTGTGCTGATAAACCTCTTATGTTCCTAGAATGAAACTTTCACTCTACAGCGGAGTGTGCGCTGATATGAAATTTCCTGGCAGATTAAAACTGTGTGCCGGACCGAGACTCGAACTCGGGACCTTTGCCTTTCGCGGGCAAGTGCTCTACCAACTGAACTATCCAAGCACGACTCACGCCCCGTCCTCACAGCTTTGATTCCGCCTCTTATGTTATTTGATTTTCAAACAGATGAGCAAAACTGAACGTACTCAAACATTTCTCTCTTTACTTATTCTGATCAACATTAAGCTGACACACAATATTTTTAGCGCAACGCAATCTGAATTCACCACTACTGCCAGCTAAATAAAAGATTCTCATTACTGAAGGCACTAACTACTGATCGGCATAGTCAGCAAATGAAAGATTTTGACGAAGAACAAACAATGTATTTACCTTAATATTGTTCAAAAGTCATCATATATCAGTTCATGACATCCAGTCTTACAACTGTACTGTCTCTGATGGACACACGTCCAGATCGTCCGCTCTCAAAACTCCGCCATCTCTCTCCCACATCCACCACTGCTGGCGGCTCTCCTCCAACTGCGCGAAGCTACGCGCTGTTCACATCCAACTCCACCAACACTACACAAGCGAATATTCCAACAATGCCACCCAGCCACAGACTGCACAGAGCACAGCCAGTGATTTTCATAGAGAGCGCCATGTGGCGTTACCAACATATAAACCTGAACAACCTGCGCTTACAACAGGCACAATGCGGCGCTGCAATTAAGGTTTTCAGCAACGGGTAAAATAAAATGATGAGAGACTAAGTGTGTGTGTTGTTGCGAGTAGTGTCACTGTCCCTTGCAGAGGTGTCTGTTGGGGGGGAGGGGGGGGTGGTTCGCGTCTTGCCACTTCCAAATTGTTTTTTCTAATATTCGCGTTTTTATTAGGTTCTGATGCTTTATTATTAGTTCAATGTAAGTATATAATAATATTTGATGTTATGTAAATATAACTTCACCTTTTTTTGAGGGATGACTTTGTTCGATTAGCTTAATCTACAGGACAGCTTGCGCTACTTGTCTAGAAATATTTTGCTCCTTCGCAATTCACATGTTGCAAAGATTCTGCTACTGGGTAGGAACAGTGATCAAGTAAGACTGACCTTGGAGTTTTACTAAAATGTGAGAAAGATGAAATAATTTTTATGTCATGCGGAGAAGTATTCCAAATTTGTACCGCACTGTTTCTAATGGAACTTTTATAAGCCTGTGCCCTTATTGATTGGACATGGTACTTCCCTTTTCGTGGACGATGGAGGAAACATCCCTCAACTGCCGCTGGAGTGCGTTGCGATCGCGTATACCACGTTGGGGCCCACGTACCGTGTGCACGTTTCGCATCGTTCCTGAGCGTTCAGCAGCACGTTGAACTTGGCACGATCAGCGTTAACGTTCCACACCACGGTCAGTGTGCCGACGGCTTAAGGCGTCGAACTGGCGTTCAGCTTGTCTTTTGCCAATGCTACTGTGATACTGCTCTCCCTGTCTGCGGCGAACTAAAATGCCGCCGTCATTTTCAAACAGAACCTGGATTCAACCGGAAACACTATCTGATGGTGCTCCTGTCCCCAGTGACGTCGCTCCATACACCATGGCCTTGTAGCACGTTTCTGCACATCCGTGGAAGGTAGGCGGAGAAGTGGACGAGGCGCAAGTATCCGGACACCTGGCTGAAAATGACTTACAAGTTCGTGACGCCCCCCATCGGTAATGCTGGAATTCAGTATGATGTACGCCTACTCTTAGCCTTGAGTAGGCATACGTTCAAGCAAGTGCTGGAAAGATTGTTGGGGATTGGCAGCCCATTCTTCACGGAGTGCTGCACTGAGGAGAGGTATGGATGTCGGTCGGTGAGCCCTGGCACGAAGTCGGCGTTCCAAAATATCCCAACGGATTCAGGCCAGGACTCTGTGCATGACAGTCCATTACAGGGATGTTATTGACGTGTAACCACTCCGCCGCAGGCCGTGCCACTCTACCATGAAATCCAGGTGCTCGATCGCGTTGACAGATGCAATCGGAATCCCCGAATTGTTCTTCAACAGCGGAAAGCAAGAAGGTGCTTAAAACATCAATGTAGGCCTGTGCTGTGATTGTACCACGTAATAAGGGATGCGAGCCCTCTCCACGAGAATCACGACCACGCCGTAACACCACCGCCTCCGAATTTTACTGTTGGCACAACACACGCTGGCAGGTGACGTTCACCGGGCATTCGCCATAGCCACACCCCGCCATCGGATCGCCACATTGTGTACCGTGGTTCGTCACTCCACAGAACGTTTTTCCACTGTTCAATCGACCAATGTTCACGCTCCTTGGACCGAGCGAGGCGTCTTTCGACATCAACCGGTGTCATGTGTGGCTTATTTGCAGCCACTCTACCATGAAATCCAAGTTTTCCCACATTTCGCCTAACTGTCGTAGTACTTGCAGTGGATACTGATCCAGTTTGCAATTCCTGTGTGACAGTCTGGATAGATGTCTGCCTATTACACATTACCACTCTCTTCAACTGTCGGCGGTCTCTGTCAGTCAGCAGATGTGGTCAGCCTGTACGCTTTTGTGCTCTACATGTCCCTTCACGTTTCCACTTCATTACCACATCAGAAACAATGGACCTAGGGATGTTTAGGAGTGTGGAAATCTCGCGTACAGACGTATGACAAAAGTGACACCCAATCACCTGACCACATTCGAAGTCCGCAAGTTTCACAATGTCTAATGACTACTGTTGTTGTTGTTGTTGTGGTCTTCAGCCCTGCGACTGGTTTGATGCAGCTCTCCACGCTACTCTATCCTGTGCAAGCTTCTTCATCTCTCAGTACCTACTGCAGCCTACATCCTTCTGAATCTGCTTAGTGTATTCATCTCTTGGTCTCCCTCTACGATTTTCACCCTCTACGCTGCCTTCCAATACTAAATTGGTCATCCCTAGATGCCTCAGAACATGCCCTATTAACGGATCCCTTCTTGTAGTCAAGTTGTGCCACAAACTCCTCCCCAATTCTATTCAACACTTCCTCATTAGTTATGTGATCTACCCATCTAATCTTCAGCATTCTTCTGTAGCAGCACATTTCGAAAGCTTCTATTCTCTTCTTGTCCAAACTATTTATCGTCCATGTCTCACTTCCATACATGGCTACACTCTATATAAATACTTTCAGAAACGACTTCCTGACATTTAAATCTATAGTCGATGTTAACAAATTTCTCTTCTTCAGAAACTCTTTCCTTGCCATTGCCAGTCTACATTTTATATCCTCTGTACTTAGACCAACCTCACTTATTTTGCTCCCCAAATAGCAAAACTCATTTACTACCTTAAGCGTCTCATTTCCTTATCTAATTCCCGCAGCATCACGCGATTAGACGGCCGGAGTGGCCGTGCGGTTCTAGGCGCTACAGTCTGGAGCCGAGCGACCGCTACGGACGCAGGTTCGATTCCTGCCTCGGGCATGGATGTGTGTGATGTCCTTAGGTTAGGTAGGTTTAATTAGTTCTAAGTTCTATGCGACTGATGACCTCAGAAGTTAAGTCGCATAGTGCTCAGAGCCATGACTCACCCGACTTAATTCGACTACATTCCATTATCCTCTTTTTTGCTTTTGTTGATGTTCATCTTATATCCTCCTTTCAAGACACTGTCCATTCCGTTCAACTGCTCTTCCAAGTCCTTTGCTATCTCTGACAGAATTACAATGTCATCGTCGAAACTCAAAGTTTTTATTTCTTCTCCATGGATTTTAATACCTACTCTTGTTTCCTTTACTGCTTGCTCAATATACAGATCGAATAACATCGGGGAGAGGCTACAACCCTGTCTCACTCCCTTCCCAACCACTGCTTTCCTTTCGCGCCCCTCGAGTCTTATAACTGCCATCTGGTTTCTGTACAAATTGTAAATAGCCTTTCGCTCCCTGTATTTTACCCCTGCCAGCTTCAGAATTTGAAAGAGAGTATTCCAGTCAACATTGTCAAAAGCTTTCTCCAAGTCTACAAATGTTGGAAACGTAGGTTTGCCTTTCCTTAATCGTAGGGCCAGTATTGACTCACGTGTTCCAATATTTCTACTGATCTTCCCCGAGGTCGGCTCCTACAAGTTTTTCCATTCGTCTGTAAAGGGGTCGCTGATATGAAGTATCTGGTAGTAGGTGGCAGCGCAATGCACCTCATATAAAGATCGTATCTTTTTGGGGGAGTCCGGATACTTTCCATCCAATAGTGTAACCCATGCCGTGATAAACGGCGACGGACTGTCACCCCTGCCAGTGATCGATGCGTTCCATTGTTCCACTAGAGCTGAGGACGACGGAGAGCAGTCCCTGCAGTGCCATTCCGATGAGGTGTGGCTCTTCCAGGGGTCGATCTGGCTGGTGCGGCCTGACCCATCTCGACGTGTTCTGCGGCCTTCCGGGAATCATTGTGCACAGACCCCGTTGCTGTGCCGAAACACGTCGTCCCACACCAGCAGCGATTCCCCGTATGGATGCATCACATCATCTCGTGCCAATAATGCGCCCTCTTTCAAACTCTCTGATCTGACTGTGCGGTTGGCGCCTACTTCTGCGAGGCACCCTGCCAGGTCGCACTGATCCACTGCCTTCGGTTTACGGCGACAACGAGAGCCCCAGGCACACTTTACCGGTGGGTGGTGTTGCGCCGCGATATCCGTGTTGATCTCGAAACCACGGGCCGACGTGGTTCAAATGCTAAACATTTCTGCAGGACATACTAATGTACGTGTCCTATGAGTATGAACGTCCTATCACTTGTCGTTCAACGTGTTCCGTTTTTTTATGAACATGAGTGTACAATAATGATTGAAGCATTATAGCATTGAAAGTAGAAGCAAGCAGACAGTTTCCCTCGTCGCCCCCATAGTCTCAAGATGAGCTGCGTCACGGGTCGAAACGAGTAAGCCAAATGAAAGACCGCCAGTATGTTCCACGAGGTTCTGTTTCTGACTGTAGCCACACTGCTCTGTTGTGTCGGGGCTTTAGTTGCGTTACCGATGTTGATGAACCCACCAACTTGTGGAGTGTGTTTTCTCTGACTACAGGACATCAGGATTTTCGCTTCGTACGTGTTAAATATTTTCTATTTCCACAGTTAGGTCGACAATGTATCCTTTGTGTAGTTTCCGCATTTGTGCAGCCGTGCTTGTTCCAAAGTCAGTCTCTGCAAGATGCCTTCGTACTAGGTTAAGGAGGGACGTTCGTGAAAAACACACACTGTTTAAAAGATGCACGAAATCAGCTACTTTGAAGAGACTGCAATGAAATTTTGTACCATGCTTTACGTAAAATTAACAAATTTACCGTCAAGCTCCTTAGATGATACATATTTCACTTATTTTTATTCAACTGAAAAATTTAATTTTCTAAAAATATGTACCTTTTCTCAGAAACTATTAAAGACTTTTTTCAGCATTTTCTCCGTTTAATCTCGTTGCATATAATAAACACATGCAGATTTTTTTAATATATCGAATAGGAGAATTAAGATTTTTTAATTGTAATTCTGTGAGCATAAATAAAATTTGTGCAAAATTCCACGCACTTTGCCCCATTTCTCAGCTTACACTCAGAATTTCAAAATTACTTCTTGAGACAGGATTTATTGGGTTTATAGAAAAAAAATGACGAAATTTCGTAAATCTAGCCTTCATAGATTCTGAGGTAAAGCTACATAAAATTTTAAAAACATGATTTTCTGAAAATGCAATTTAAAGTTGAGCTTAACATTTTTCCTTATGTCACCTCTTCAGAAGGCCCCACATTTTTAATCAGGGTTCTCTTTCCCTTCTACCCTTCTGTTCTCGTTTCTTGTTTCCTGACTTGTTCTCCTTTACGAGGTCTTCACTTGACTTTGCAGTTGCAGAGAGGTCCTGTAAATCTGTTTCGCTCAGCAGGTTTTGAGTGCAATTTCCTGTCTTGAAGCGCATTCTGCCTTAGTTTCATGCTCCCTACGTTCCTATCATTAATACAAGAACTGCTTCATAAATTGCAATTCTGACAACTGTTGTTGTTGTTGTGGTCTCTAGTCCTGAGACCGGTTTGATGCAGCTCTCCATGCTACTCTATCCTGTGCAAGCTTCTTCATCTCCCAGTACTCACTGCAACCTACATCCTTCTGAATCTGCTAAGTGTATTCATCTCTTGGTCTCCCTCTACGATTTTTACCCACCACGCTGCCCTCCAATGCTAAATTTGTGATCCCTTGATGCCTCAGAACATGTCCTACCAACCGGTCCCTTCTTCTTGTCAAGTTGTGCCACAAACTCCTCTTCTTCCCAATCCTATTCAACACCTCGTCATTACTTATGTGATCTACTCATCTAATCCTGAGCATTCTTCTGTAGCACCACATTTCGAAAGCTTCTATTCTCTTCTTCTCCAAACTATTTATCATCCATGTTTCACTTCCATACATGACTACACTCCATACAAATACTTTCAGAAACGACTTCCTGACACTTAAATCTATACTCGATGTTAACAAATTTCTCTTCTTCAGAAACGCTTTCCTTGCCATTGCCAGTCTACATTTTATATCCTCTCTACTTCGACCATCATCAGTTATTTTGCTACCCAAATAGCAAAACTCCTTTACTACTTTAAGTGTCTCATTTCTCAATCTAATTCTCTCAGCATCACCTGACTTAATTCGACTACATTCCGTTATCCTCGTTTTGCTTTTGTTGATGTTTATCTTATACCCTCCTTTCAAGACACTGTCTATTCCGTTCAACTGCTCTTCCAAGTCCCTTGCTGTCTCTGACACAATTACAATTTTATCCCCGAGCCTCAAAAGTTCTATTTCTTCTCCATGGATTTTAACACCTACTCCGAACTTTTCTTTTGTTTCCTTTACTGCTTGCTCAATATACAGATTGAACAACACCGGGGAGAGGCTACAACCCTGTCTTACTCCCTTCCCAACCACTGCTTCCCTTTCATGTCCCTCGACTCTTATAACTGCCATCTGCTCTCTGTACAAATTGTAAATAGCCTTTCGCTCCCTGTATTCTACCCCTGCCACCTTCACAATTTGAAAGAGAGTATTCCAATCAACATTGTCAAAAGCTTTCTCTAAGTCTACAGATGCTAGAAACGTAGGTTTGCCTTCTCTTAATCTTTCTTCTTAGATAAGTCATAAGGTTAGTATTGCCTCACGTGTTCCAACATTTCTACGGAATCCAAACCGATCTTCCCCGAGGTCCACTTCTACCAGTTTTTCCATTCGTCTGTAAAGAATTCATGTTAGTATTTTGCAGCTGTGACTTATTAAACTGATAGTTCGGTAATTTTCACATCTGTCAACACCTGCTTTCTTTGGGATTGGAATTATTACATTCTTCTTGAAGTCTGAGGGTATTTCGCCTGTTTCATACATCTTGCTCACCAGATGGTAGAGTTTTGTCAGGACTGGCTCTCCCAAGGCTGTCAGTAGTTCTAATGAATGTTGTCTACTCCGGGGGCCTTGTTTGGACTCAGGTCTTTCAGTGCTCTGTCAAACTCTTCACGCAGTATCATATCTCCCATTTCATCTACATGCTCTTCCATTTTTATAAAATTGTCCTGGAGTACATCGCCTTTGTATAGACCCTCTGTATACTCCTTCCACCTTTCTGCTTTCCCTTCTTTGCTTAGAACTGGGTTTCCATCTGAGCACCTGATACTCATACAAGTGGTTCTCCTTTCTCCAAAGGTTTATTTAGTTTTCCTGTAGGCAGTATCTATCTTACCCCTAGTTAGATATGCCGATACATCCTTGCATTTGTCCTCTAGCCATCCCTGCTTAGCCATTTTGCACTTCCTGTCGATCTCATTTTTGAGACGTTTGTATTCCTTTTTGCCTGCTTCATTTACTGCATTTTTATATTTTCTCCTTTCATCAATTAAATTCGACATTTTTCTGTTACCGAAGGGTTTCTACTAGCCCTCGTCTTTTTAAGTATTTGATCTCTGCTGCCTTCACTATTTCATTCCTCAAAGCTACCCATTTTTCTTCTACTGTATTTCTTTCCCCCATTCCTGTCAATTGTTCCTTTATGCTGTCCCTGAAACTCTGTACAACCTCTGGTTTAGTCAGTTTATCCAGGTCCCATCTCCTTAAATTCCCACCTTTATGCAGTTTCTTCAGTTTTAATGTACAGTTCATAACCAATAGATTGTGGTCAGAGTCCACATCTGCCCCTGGAAATGTCTTACAATTTAAAACCTGGTTCCTAAATCTCTGTCTTACCATTATATAATCTATCTGATACCTTTCAGTATCTCCAGGGTTCTTCCATGTATACAAACTTCTTTCATGATTCTTGAACCAAGTATTAGCTATGATTAAGTTATGCTCAGCGCAGAATTCTACCTGGCGACTTCCTCTTTCATTTCTTAGCCCCAATCCATATTCACCTACTATGTTTCCTTCTCTCCCTTTTCCTACTCTCGAATTCCAGTCACCCATAACTATTAAATTTTCGTCTCCCTTCACTACCTGAATAATTTCTTTTATCTCATCATACATTTCATCAATTTCTTCATCATCCGCAGAGCTAGTGTGCATATAAACTTGTACTAGTGTAGTAGGCGTGGGCTTCATGTCTATCTTGGCCACAATAATGCGTTCACTATGCTGTTTGTAGCAGCTTACCCGTACTCCTATTTTTTTATTCATTATTAAACCTACTCCTGCATTAACCCTATTTGATTTTGTATTTATAACCCTGTATTCACCTGACCAAAAGTCTTGTTCCTCCTGGCACCGAACTTCACTAATTCCCACTGTATGTAACTTTAACCTATCCATTTCCCTTTTTAAATTTTCTAACCTACTTGCCCGATTAAGGGATCTGACATTCCACGCTCCGATCCTTAGAACGCTAGTTTTTTTTTTCTCCTGATAACGACGTCCTCTTGAGTATTCCCCGACCGGAGATCCGAATGGGGGACTATTTTACCTCCGGAATATTTTACCCAAGAGGACGCCATCATCATTTAATCATACAGTAAAGCTGCATGCCCTCGGTAAAAATTACGGCCGTAGTTTCCCGTTGCTTTCAGTCGTTCGCAGTACCAGCGCAGCAAGGCCATTTTGGTTAGTGTTACAAGGTTAGATCAGTCAATCATCCAGACTGTTGCCCCTGCAGCTACTGAAAAGGCTGCTGCCTCTCTTCAGGAACCACACGTTTGTCTGGCTTCTTAACAGATACCCCTCCGTTGTGGTTGCAACTACGGTACGGCTATCTGTATCGTTGAGGCACGCAAGCCTCCCCACCAACGGCAAGGTCCATGGTTCAGGGGGGGAGGCTGACAATTGTAGAACATGAAAATGATGCAGAACAGGAACTACTCAAAATGGTTCAAATGGCTCTGAGCACTATGGGACTTAATATCTGCGGTCATCAGTCCCCTAGAACTTACAACTACTCCAAACCCAACTAACCTAAGCACATCACACACATCCATGCCCGAGGCAGGAATCAAACCAGTTGCGACCTAGCGGTCGTGCGGTTCCAGACTGAAGCGCCTAGAACCGCTCGGCCACTGCTGCCGGCGCAAGAACTACTACTGGTTATTGCTTGTAAGATACAGAACAGAATCACAAATGATCTGTAAAACCAGAGAGTATATCGCACTGCCTTCTAGAAGTATCTCGTGCGAGTTTGTTTGAATGTAATTCCCACACTTGCTCTTCACGGAGCTGCTGTTGAAGTGCTTCAACAAGCTGGCGAGACAGACAGCTCGCATCAGACGCTTCGTAATTGCAATGTCGTAATTGTAACTTGGGGAACTTATCGTCACGACATCTAGTAATAAATAAAAAATAAGTTGAAAATTGAGAATTTCACTCAGTGCAGAAAGGGATCTTCATTAGTTTTTGATGACTTATTATTTCCTACAGACGTATTTCAGTCAGTAACATCGTCAGTTGTGCGATGTTCGTATCACGAATAATTGTCTAAAGCGCAGTACTTCGTCGCACATCTTTGTCGTGCAGATTATACTTCACGTCCTTGCGGCGCCTGTGCACAGCGTACCTGTTGAAAATTTCCTAAGTCGCCGCACTCCATGTCGCGTGTACAGAAACGTCACTTAACCTAAAAACACACCCGACAGATGGTTTCGTTGCGTGAAAAAAATGCTATGCCCCGACATTGAATAGTTCGGGCAACCACTTTCGCGACTGCAGGAGGCTTATGTGCGGCAGTTAGCTGCACAGTTTCGAAACCTAGTTTCGTAACGAAGTATGTCTCTGTGAAATAGGGCTGATGATATTTTTAAAAATATTGGCAATCCGATGTATCGATATTTAAAAGAAATTGCTATCAACACTCGAACTATTGAAAAATAGCAAGGATGTACCACTATATCGAAGCAAAATATCGACATACATGGCAATAAAAATATCGGCTGCACTTTGTAAATAACCTTCCAGTTTTAGAGCTGTATATTTGACAAATGATTTACGCTGAAGCGCCAAAGAAACTGGTATAGGCATGCGCATAAAATAGATAGATACGTAAACAGGCAGAATACGGCTCTGCGGTCGGCAACGCCTATATAAGACAACAAGTGTCTGGCGCAGTTATTAGATCGTTTACTGCTATTACAACGGCAGGTTATCAAGATTTGAGTTATTTTGAACGTGGTGTTATAGTCGCCGCACGAGCGATGGGACACAGCATCTCAGAGGTAGCGAAGTGGGGATTTTTCCGTACGACGATTTGATGAATGTAACTTGAACATCAGGAATCAGGTAAAACATCAAACCTTCGACATCGCTGCGGTCAGAAAAAAATCCTGCAAGAACGGGACCGACGACGACTGAAGAGAAACGTTGAACACGACAGAAACGCAACCCTTCCGCAAATTTCTGCAGATTTCAATGCTGGACCACCAACAAGTGTCAGTGTGCGAACCGTTCAACGAAACGTCATCGACATGGGCTTTCGGAGCCGAAGGCTCACACGTCTACCCTTGATGACTGCACGACACAAAGCTTTACGCCTCACCGACATTGAACTGTTGATGTTGTGTACGGGTGGGGTGCAGACATTTGTCACGCCAGACATTTGCCACGCCGGACATTTGCCACGGTTTTACCTGCTCCGAAGGGTTGGGTCCCTTGTCTCCACCTCCCCCTCCTCCTCAATGCTTACTGAGCCTTTCCGCTGATTTACTTAACATAGGACCAGTATCTCTATGGGTTTTCCGCAACGTTTCTAGAGAGAGTTTCGTTGTGGAAACTATTAAATGCATCTCGCATTGAAATCCGCATCAAATTTCGAGTCCCAGTAGTAAAACTTCGCCTATCTTGCAGATTTTGCGTTCGTCTAAACTATACGTGCCTTTTTCGGTGCTCCTGCAGCAGTTTTCTGTCTTGTTTTGTGTACCATGGAGGATCAGTTCCGTCTCTTTTGTTATGAATCTCTCGAGTGCTGTTGATACTATTTCTTTGAACTTAAGCCACATATGGTCTTCACTTACATAGTTTGAAAGGATTCAACCGAATTTTCAGTTGCTTTTATAAATAGATATATTTCGCGTTTAGTTTTGGTGAATTTCTCTGTTACGGAATTCAGCCTCGCTACGATTGTGTGTTCACTAATCCTTGTATCCGTCGTGATGCTCAGGATTATTTGTGGCCAAGAGGTCAAGTGTGTTTTCGTAACCATTTACAATTTGAATGGCGTCGTGAAATAATTGTTCAAAATAATTTTAAAAAAAGCATTTAGAACAATTACGGAAGTTGTTTTCTGTCTACAGTAGGGTCTGAAAATGTATTTTTGTCAACATACAGAAGGTAGATTCAAGTCACTGCCAACTATAATTGTATGAGTAGGGTACCTATTTGTGATGAGACTAAAGTTTTCTTTTCTTTGAACTGTTCAGCAACTGTTTCATCTGAGAGAGGGGGTCGGTAAAAGGGGCCAGTTATTAATTTATTCCGGTTGTCGAACATAACCTCTGCCCATACTAAGTCACAGGAACTACCTGCTTCAATGTCACTTGTGAGCTGGAACACTCATTACATTATTTTTCCTTAAGTTGTGCTTCTTGTTTCTGTTGTTGTGGAGATCATTACAATTACGGGTTTTCCCTCCAAAACCTAGGATGCTTTCTCTGTGACCCTGTAAATACCACAGCTAGACAATGTAGAAGAACAACGTACGTTACAAGCATAGGATTCTGTATTACTTCATTTCTTTATTTCTAACATGTTAAAACTGTACGTCGCATTTAGATGACATGTCAATCATAGATGTTCTTACCTCTATTTAGTGAACGTATTTCAGTCATGTTTTGAACATTGTCCCGCTACACTTTATTAACTAATGTTTTATCACAAAGGATATCGGATTTTAGAGAGTAAATTAATATGGAGTATGTCGTTCTTCTTTTCAAACATTCACATACCCATTCCTTCTTTCCTTGTTGTCTTTTGGGCATGCAGTTGCAGTAGTTAAAGTAGGCACAAATGCAGTGATCAAAAAGAAATGATTAGCGTACATTCGAATTCTCTTTACATCGTTCCTTTCTTGTTGCACCCATGGCGATGGACTGTTTCTGTCGCAATCAGTAAGCGTGAAAGGAAGCTACCGTACAGGCAGAACTAGTTACATACTGACATAATCGTCGGTATTGCTTTCGTTTCCTAAAAGTTATAAATATTTCGATTTCGGAGAAGGAGCTCTGTATTTCGCCAAGATGTCGAAGAAGAAGGTCCCTTACGTACTGGTTGTATCGAGTAAGATGTGGAGGCGGCGGTTTGAAAGCAGACAGAAGAAGTACGGAGAAGGGCGTCCCTTACCTGAGGGATCGCCACTCAAGCTACCTGGCGAAGGGGCAAGTATGGCAAATGTCCGGCGTGGCAAATATCCGGCATTCGTATGAATTCCTGAGGGATCAAACTGCTGAGGTCATGGGTCCCTAGACTTACACACTACTGAAACTAACTTATGTTAAGAAGTACCCACAGACCCATGCCCGAGAGAAGACTCGAACTTCTGGCGGGAGGGGCCACGCAATACGTCGAGATACGACTCTGACAGGTGACAAGTACGTCAGCACCCTGTCTGATCACCTGCGTCCATTCGTGTCCATTGTGCATTCAGACGTACTTGGGCATTTCCAGCAGGACAATGCGACACCCCACACGTCCTGAATTGGTACAGAGTGACTGCATGAACAGTCTTCTGAGTTTAAACAGTTACGCCGGCCACCACACTTCTTAGACACGAACATTATTGAACATATCTGCGATACCTTGCAATATACTGTTCAGAAGAAACCTCCACCCCGTCGTAATCTCATGGTTTTTTGGACAGGCCTGCAGGATTCATAGTGTCAGTTCCCTCCAGCACTACTTCAAACATTAGTCGAATCTCACGACGTGTTGCGCGGATTTTGCGTGCTACACGATATGAGATATTCTGTACATCAACAAGTTAGCACGCTGCTTATGCCCTTACAGCAAAACGATGCGCTTTGCTAACAATGGTAAGTACATGTAAGTAGCGCAGTAAAATGTGGATCCGCCGTTCTGCTTTGTCACTCGTCGGATTTGTCCGGAAGACCTCGTGTCGACTTCCCTGTTTCCTCATTTCTGCAAGTGCGAGGGGGCTAGCAGTTGCAGTGTCAGAACTGCGTGCTGAAGCTGAACGTTGCAGTTTGTGCTGGTACGCCGAGCGCCGATTACGTCAGCATTTCCTCCCACAAGTCTCCGCCCACCACAAGTCTTGTCACTTAGATTTTTGTTCATCATTTTCGGCAACTGTTTTTGAAGAATACCGACATCGAGAACTTTTTTAACGCCGCTGGTGTGGTACTTCTTCACATGTCTTGTTATTGGACTCACATCGCTATTCCCTCCCCCCGACCTCTCCACTGCCTCCAGTATAATGGGACAACTTCTTTTGTGCCACGTATAGTTGCTACACACAGTCAAAGAAAGTTGTGAGAAAAATATAATATAAAATAAAGAAATCGGCACTGGATTTTCCCATTTTGATATCGATATGTCGAGGGAAGAAATTATCGCCGATATATATATATATATATATATATATATATATATATATATATATATATATATCGATATACCGGGTGATCAAAAAGTCACTATAAATTTGAAATCTTAATAAACCACGGTATAATGTAGATAGATAGGTAAAAATTGACACACATGCTTGGAATAACATGGGGTTTTATTAAGGAAAAAAAAAAAAGTATTGCTAGACGCGTGAAAGATCTCTTCCGCGCGTCGTTTGGTAATGATCGTGTCCGCGGGACAGCTACGGTCGCAGGTTCGAATCCTGCCTCGGGCATGGATGTGTGTGATGTCCTTAGGTTAGTTAGGTTTCATTAGTTTTAAGTTATAGGCGACTGATGACCTCAGAAGTTAAGTCGCATAGTGCTCAGAGCCATTTGAACCATTTTTTGAAGATCGTGTGCTCAGCCGCCACTTTCGTCATGCTTGCCCTCCCAGGTCCCCAGAGCTCAGTCCGTTACTGGCTTTGGGGTAACGTGAAGTCGCAAGTGTATCGTGATCGACCGACATCTCTAGGAATGCTGAAAGACGACATCCGACGTCAATGCCTCACCATAACTCCGAACATGCTTTACAGAGCTGTTCACAACATTATTCCTCGACTATAGCTATTTTTGAGGAATGATGGTAAACATATTGAGCATTTCCTGTAAAGAACATCATCTTTGCTTTGTCTTACTTTGTTATGCTAAAAATTGCTATTTTGATCAAATGAAGTGACATCTGTCGGACGTTTTCTACATCTACCTCTACATCTACATGACTACTCTGCAATTCACATTTAAGTGCTTGGCAGAGGGTTCGTCGAACCACAATCATACTATCTCTCTACCATTCCACTCCCGAACAGCGCGCGGGAAAAGCGAACACCTAAACCTTTCTGTTCGAGCTCTGATTTCTCTTATTTTATTTTGATGATCATTCCTACCTATGTAGGTTGGGCTCAACAAAATATTTTCGCATTCGGAAGAGAAAGTTGGTGACTGAAATTTCGTAAATAGATCTCGCCGCGACGAAAAACGTCTTTGCTTTAATGAGTTCCATCCCAACTCGCGTATCGTATCTGCCACACTCTCTCCCCTATTACGTGATAATACAAAACGAGCTGCCCTTCTTTGCACCATTTCGATGTCCTCCGTCAATCCCACCTGGTAAGGATCCCACACCGCGCAGCAATATTCTAACAGAGACGAACGAGTGTGTAAGCTGTCTCTTTAGTAGACTTCGCATCTTCTAAGTGTCCTGCCAATGAAACGCAACCTTTGGCTCGCCTTCCCCACAATATTATCGATGTGGTCTTTCCAACTGAAGTTGTTCGTAATTTTAACGCCCAGGTACTTAGTTGAATTGACAGCCTCGAGAATTGTACTATTTATCGAGTAATCGAATTCCAACGGATTTCTTTTGGAACTCGTGTGGATCACCTCACACTTTTCGTTATTTAGCGTCAACTGCCACCTGCCACACCATACAGCAATCTTTTCTAAATCGCTTCGCAACTGATACTCGTCTTCGGATGAGCTTACTAGACGGTAAATTACAGCATCATCTGCGAACAACATAAGAGAACTTCTCAGATTGTCACCCAGGTCATTTATATAGATCAGGAACAGCAGAG
Organism: Schistocerca americana; assembly: GCF_021461395.2. Classification (NCBI taxonomy): domain Eukaryota; kingdom Metazoa; phylum Arthropoda; class Insecta; order Orthoptera; family Acrididae; genus Schistocerca; species Schistocerca americana. The sequence continues at coordinate 1,331,274 of NW_025726280.1, read as the reverse complement.
GTCCCAGGACGCTTCCCTGGGGAACACCTGATATCACTTCAGTTTTACTCGACGATTTGCCGTCTGTTACTACGAACTGCGACCTTCCTGACAGGAAATCACGAATCCAGTGAACTTTTTTTTTTTTTTTTTGTTCTAATAAAACCCCATGTCATTCCATGCACGTGTGTCAATTTGTACCTCTCTATCTACATTATTCCGTGATTAGTTCAGTTTTCAAATTTATACTGACTTTTGGATCACCCGGTATTATCAACAGTCCCAGTGTGTGGACTACGCTTCGTGTGCTGCACGTGGTGGTAGCCGTCGAGGTGGCGTCTAGTGTGCGTTCAGTTCACGCTGACGCTGGCCAGCGATCAGGCCGAGGCGGTGGTCGGGCAGGGGCGGGGTTCAGAGCCCGGGTAGGGGTCCAGATTTCGTCTTTCCGTCGGTAACTAAGCTCCTTGCGGTAAATTCGTGGTCGGTCTCTTTGCGAAACGCCACGGCTGCGCTGCCCTCTCTGAATGGCAGAGCGCGGCCCCGCTTCCTGATGCCAGCAGGTGCGCGCGGCCTCCAGCAGAGCGCCGACCCGGCCGCATTCGCTGCTGTGAATCCCACAGGCGACACCCGCCCGCTCCGCCGCAGTTTCTCTTCGGGAAGCCCGAAACACCGCAGCAGCGCCTGGTGGTCATTGTGCGGCCCGGGCTGGCGGCTTTGTGTGCGCTGCACTCGCGAGTCCTCCCTCCCTCTGACACGCACACGCACACGCACGCACAGCCGGTGTAGAGTTACACAAACAGCTGCGCCGTCGGCCGTGACACATGTCCGGAAATTATTTCTAGAAGGCAGGCTCCTCCACTGCCCTCTCGAGGCACCGCCTCCGTTCAACCTGCAGCAGCAACTGCCTGCCCTCTTAAGCCCCAACTGCACGAAGAACGTAAACCGTACCCCTGTGCACCAGCGCCCCGGGCGTGCTTTTCTGTGACCTGACAAACAACAATCAACTGATGAAATTGTCAATAATGTCTTTCAGAAAATTACTAAGTGGTTCCTTGTAAACGGACTCTCACTGAATTCTGATAAGACACAGTACATACAGTTCCGTACAGTAAATGGTATGACGCCATTAATAAATATAGACCTTAATCAGAAGCATATAGCTAAGGCAGAGTATTCAAAATTTTTAGGTATGTCCTTTGATGAGAGATTAAATTGGAAGAAACACATTCATTGTCTGCTGTAACGTTTGAGTTCAGCTACTTATGCAATAAGGGTCATTGCAAATTTTGGTGATAAACATCTTCGTAAATTAGCTTACTACGCCTATTTTCACTCATTGCTTGCATATGGCATCGTATTTTGAAGTAATTCATCACTGAGGAATAAAGTATTTATTGCACAAAAGCGTGTAATCAGAATAATACTTGGAGTCCACCCAACATCATCCTGCAGACATTTATTTAATGATCTAGTGATATTCACAGTAGCTTCTCAGTATATATACTCTCTTATGAAATTCGTTATTAACAACCAAACCCAATTCAAAAGTAATAGCAGTGTGCATAACTACAATACTAGGAGAAAGGATGATCTTCACTATTCAAGATTAAATCTAACTTTCGCACAGAAAGGGGTCAATTATACTGCCACTAAAGTCTTTGGTCACTTACCAAATAGTATCAAAAGTCTAACCGACAAGTATTTAAGAAGAAATTAAAAGAATTTCTGAATGACTACTCCTTCTATTCCATAGAGGAATTTTTAGATATAAGTTAAGAAAAAGAGAAAAAAACCAAATAAAAAAATTATAAAAAATTTATAAAAAAAAACAAAAAATAAAACAGTTGTTATATTAACTTAATTATGTTGTTAAATTAACTTAATTATGTCATGTATTCGAAAATTTGACACGTTCCACATCATTACGAAATATCGTATTCATGATCCATGGAAATAGTATTAATCTTTTTTTTTTTGTCATCAGTCTACTGACTGGTTTGATGCGGCCCGCCACGAATTCCTTTCCTGTGCTAACCTCTTCATCTCAGAGTAGCACTTGCAACCTACGTCCTCAATTATTTGCTTGACGTATTCCAATCTCTGTCTTCCTCTACAGTTTTTGCCCTCTACAGCTCCCTCTAGTACCATGGAAGTCATACCCTCATGTCTTAGCAGATGTCCTATCATCCTGTCCCTTCTCCTTATCGGTGTTTTCCACATATTCCTTTCCTCTCCGTAGAACCTCCTCATTCCTTACCTTATCAGTCCACCTAATTTTCAACATTCGTCTATAGCACCACATCTCAAATGCTTCGATTCTCTTCTGTCCCGGTTTTCCCACAGCCCATGTTTCACTACCATACAATGCTGTACTCCCGACGTACATCCTCAGAAATTTCTTCCTCAAATTAAGGCCGGTATTTGATATCAGTAGACTTCTCTTGGCCAGAAATGCCTTTATTGCCATAGCGAGTCTGCTTTTGATGTCCTCCTTGCTCCGTCCGTCATTGGTTATTTTACTGCCTAGGTAGCAGAATTCCTTAACTTCATTGACTTCGTGACCATCAATCCTGATGTTAAGTTTCTCGCTGATACGAGCACTTCGTTCTTGATCTTCCACTCTTATTATTCCGTCTTGGTTGTTGTACATATTGTACATGACCCGTCTCTCCCTATAGCTTACCCCTACTTTTTTCAGAATCTCGAACAGCTTGCACCATTTTATATAGTCGAACGCTTTTTCCAGGTCGACAAATCCTATGAAAGTGCCTTGATTTTTCTTTAGCCTTGCTTCCATTATTAGCCGTAACGTCAGAATTGCCTCTCTCGTCCCTTTACTTTTCCTAAAGCCAAACTGATCGTCACCTAGCGCATTCTCAATTTTCTTTTCCATTCTTCTGTATATTATTCTTGTAAGCAGCTTCGATGCATGAGCTGTTAAGCTGATTGTGCGATAATTCTCGCACTTGTCAGCTCTTGCCGTCTTCGGAATTGTGTGGATGATGCTTTTCCGAAAGTCAGATGGTATATCGCCAGACTCATATATTCTACACACCAACGTGAATAGTCGTTTTGTTGCCACTTCCCCCAATGATTTTAGAAATTCTGATGGAATGTTATCTATCCCTTCTGCCTTATTTGACCGTAAGTCCTCCAAAGCTCTTTTAAATTCATTCTAATACTGGATCCCCTATCTCTTCTAAATCGACTCCTGTTTCTTCTTCTATCACATCAGACAAATGTTCACCCTCATAGAGGCTTTCAATGTATTCTTTCCACCTATCTGCTCTCTCCTCTGCATTTAACAGTGGGATTCCCGTTGCACTCTTAATGTTACCACCGTTGCTTTTAATGTCACCAAAGGTTGTTTTGACTTTCCTGTATGCTGAGTCTGTCCTTCCGACAATCATATCTTTTTCGATGTCTTCACATTTTTCCTGCAGCCATTTCGTCTTAGCTTCCCTGCACTTCCTATTTATTTCACTCCTCAGCGACTTGTATTTCTGTATTCCTGATTTTCCCGGAACATGTTTGTACTTCCTCCTTTCATCAATCAACTGAAGTATTTCTTCTGTTACCCATGGTTTCTTCGCAGCTACCTTGTTTGTACCTATGTTTTCCTTCCCAACTTCTGTGATGGCCCTTTTTAGAGATGTCCATTCCTCTTCAACTGTACTGCCTACTGCGCTATTCCTTATTGCGTTAGAGAACTTCAAACGTATCTCGTCATTCCTTAGTACTTCCGTATCCCACTTCTTTGCGTATTGATTCTTCCTGACTAATGTCTTGAACTTCAGCCTACTCTTCATCACTACTATATTGTGATCTGAGTCTATATCTGCCCCTGGGTACGCCTTACAATCCAGTATCTGATTTCGGAATCTCTGTCTGACCATGATGTAATCTAATTGAAATTTTCCCGTATCTCCCGGTCTTTTCCAAGTATACCACATCCTCTTGTGATTCTTGAACAGGGTATTCGCTATTACTAGCTGAAACTTGTTACAGAATTCAATTAGTCTTCCTCCTCTTTCATTCCTTGTCCCAAGCCCATATTCTCCTGTAACCTTTTCTTCTACTCCTTCCCCTACAACTGCATTCCAGTCGCCCATGACTATTAGATTTTCGTCCCCCTTTACATACTGCATTACCCTTTCAATGTCCTCATACACTTTCTCAATCTATTCATCTTCAGCTTGCGACGTCGGCATGTATACCTGAACTATCGTTGTCGGTATTGGTCTGCTGTCGATTCTGATTAGAACAACCCGGTCACTGATCTGTTCACAGTAACACACCCTCTGCCCTACCTTCCTATTCATAACGAATCCTACACCTGTTATACCATTTTCTGCTGCTGTTGATATTATCCGATACTCATCTGACCAGAAATCCTTGTCTTCCTTCCACTTCACTTCACTGACCCCTACTGTATCGAGATTGAGCCTTTGCATTTCCCTTTTCAGATTTTCTAGTTTCCCTACCACGTTCAAGCTTCTGACATTCCACGCCCCGACTCCTAGAACGTTATCCTTTCGTTGATTATTGAATCTTTTTCTCACGGTAACCTGCCCCTTGGCAGTCCCCTCCCGGAGATCCGAATGGGGGACTATTGCGGAATCTTTTGCCAATGGAGAGATCATCATGACACTTCTTCAATTACAGGTCACATGTCCTGTGGATACACGTTACGTGTCTTTAATGCAGTGGTTTCCATTGCCTTCTGCATCCTCATGTCGTTGATCATTGCTGATTCTTCTGCCTTTAGGGGCAATTTCCCACCCCTAGGACAAGAGAGTGCCCTGAACCTCTATCCGCTCCTCCGCCCTCTTTGACAAGGCCGTTGGCAGAATGAGGCTGACTTCTTATGCCGGAAGTCTTCGGCCGCCAATGCTGATTATTTATCAAAATTTAGGCAGTGGCGAACCCGGGACCGAAGACGTCTTTGATTATGAATAAAAGACGCTACCCCTAGACCACGGATATTAATCTAATGTAATCTAATCTAAACACCCACGTCGGAGGCTACAGTGCTCCCTCGCGCATGGGTATGTGTGTTGTCCACAGCGTAAGTTAGTTTAAGTTAGATTAAGAAGTGGCTAGAGGGGAAATGTAAGGATGTAGAGGCTTATCTCACTAGGGGTAAGATAGATACTGCCTACATGAAAATTAACGAGACCTTTACAGAAACGAGTACCACTTGTATGAATATCAACAGCTTAGATGGAAACGCAGTTCTAAGCAAAGAAGGGAAAGCAGAAAGGTGGAAGGAGTATATAGAGGGTCTATACAGGGGCGATTTCTTGAGGACAATATTATGGAAATGGAAGAGGACGTAGAAGACGAAATGGGACATACTGCGTGAAGAGTTTGACAGAGCACTGAAAGACCTGAGTCGAAACAAGGCCCCGGGAGTAGACAACATTCCATTAGAACTACTGACGGCCTTGGGAGGCCAGTCCTGACAAAACTCTACCATCTGGTGGGCAAGATGTATGAGACAGGCGAAATACCCTCAGACTTCAAGAATAATATAATAATTGCAATCCCAAAGAAAGCAGGCGTTGACAGATGTGCAAATTACCGAACTATCAGTTTAATAAGTCACGCCTGGAAAATACTGACGCGAATTCTTTACAGAGATTGGAAAAACTGGTAGAAGCCGACCTCGGGGAAGATCAGTTTGGATTCTGTAGAAATATGTGAACACGTGAGGCAATACTGTCCCTACGACTTACTTTAGAAACTAGATTAAGAAAAGGCAAACCTATGCTTCTAGCATTTGTAGACTTACAGAAACCTTTTGACAAAGTTGACTGGAATACTCTCTTCCAAATATCCAAGATGGCAGGGATAAAATACTGGGAGCGAAAGGCTATTTACAATTTGTACAGAAACCAGATGGCAGTTATAAGAGTCGAGGGGTATGAAAGGGGAGCAGTGATTGGGAAGGGAGTGAGACAGAGTTGTAACCTATCCCCGATGTTGTTCAATCTGTATATTGAGCAAGTAGTAAAGGAAACAAAAGAAAAATTCGGAGTAGGTATTAAAATCCATGGGGAAGAAATAAAAACTTTGAGGTTCGCCGATGACATTGTAATCCTGTCAGAGACAGCAAACGACTTGGAAGAGCAGCTGAACGGAATGGACAGTGTCTTGAAAGGCCGATATAAGATGAACATCAACAAAAGCAAAACGATGATAATGGAATGTAGTCGAACTAAGTAGGGTGATGCTGAGGGCATTAGATTAGGAAATGAGACACTTAAAGTAGTAATGGAGTTTTGCTATTGGCGGAGCAAATTAAGTGACGATGGTCGAAGTAGAGAGGATATAAAATGTAGACCGGCAATGGCGAGGAAAGCGTTTCTAAAGAAGAGAAATTAGCTAATATCGAGTATAGATTTACGTGTCAGAAAGTCGTTTCTGAAAGTATTTGTATGGCGTGTAGCGATGTATGGAAGTGAAACATGGATGACAAGCAGTTTGGACAAGAAGAGAATGGAAGCTTCGAAATGTGGTGCTACAGAAGAATGCTGAAGATTAGATGGGTAGATCACATAACTAGTGAGGAGGTATTGAATAGAATTGGGGAGAAGAGGAGTTTGTGGCACAACTTGACAAGAAGCAGCGACCGGTTGGTAGGACATGTTCTGAGGCATCAAGGGATCACGAATTTAGCATTTGAGGGCAGCGTGGAGGGTAAAAATCGTAGAGGGAGACCAAGAGATGAAGACACTAAGCAGATTCAGAAGGTTGTAGGTTGCAGTAAGTACTGGGAGATGTTGAAGCTTGCACAGGATAGAGTAGCATGGAGAGCTGCATCAAACCAGTCTCAGGACTGAAGACCACAACAAGAACAACAACAACAACAAGTAGTGTTTAGCCTTAGGGACCGATGACCCCTGCAGTTTGGTCCCATAAGACCTTCCCACAGCTTTCCAACTTTCCTGTGACTACAGGCTGCTTCATGTAAACCTATTGCACCATCCACGCGTGATATACCAACGCGATAGCCCTGCGCACATGCGCAGCAGACGGTAATAACGAGCAAAACGCAAATGGGACTGTCTGATCTCTTGTGAAGTCGTTCGTTCTACCGCGCGAAACACAAGGGGGGCCGTGTAATATACTGGTACGTCATTCGTTCATATTACTTATGTGAGCTCATGGGTCCTATTGAATAACGACTTGTAGTTTTATCTTTATGTATTAAGTAATTGTTATTCTCTTATGTGGGTTTCTACAGTTATGAATTACAGTCTCAACAGTTAGTTTTATATTACGACATGTGGTTACACAGCTGTATGTATTTATACAGCATTTTGCACACGGAAGACCCACTCGTTTTCGTAGCTGTTGCCCTGCCAGTGACAGTAAATAATGGGATTAGGGCAGAACGGCGACGAAGACGAAAAGCCAGACGTTGTTGAGTTCGACCTTGGATGAAAAGAAGGGTCGAAGGCGGGGGATTATATTCACTGCTGATGAAAGAACTGAGGCTCGAAGGTCCGCAAAAATTTCAGACCTTCGTGAGGATGGAGGTGGCCTGTTTCGAGAAGCTGCTGTCTATCATGGAAGATGGAATTAGCAAGTCTCACACAGTCATGACGGAGGCTCTCTCGCAGTAATAAATCATATGTTTTGTGGCCATACCAGCCTACATCACGAATAAAATACCGGTAAATGTCCTGTTACGTTGCAGACTGGTTGTAACATTGCGTTTTCTGGCGACTGGCGAATCTGTTACGAGTCCGGCTTTTAGCCACAGAATAGCACAGTCCACCATTTCAGAATTTGTCTTGGATGCATACACTCCAATATGCAACACTTTAAAGTACCAATACTTAAAAGTGCACTTGTGCTATTTTTCCGAATTTGGAATATGTATATACATGCGGTGCTCAGTTTTGTAGTCCTTGTCTGTCGTACAGTGCGAAACTGCACGGACTTTCTCGCCTATCACTGCCTGTTTCTCTTTTCTGGCATGCTCAAATGAAGCAAGAGATGCAATCAAATCTAACATCAACTTACGGATGCTGGGGAATTACCATACAAATCGAAAATCACCGTGAGACGTTATATGCATATTACTCAAACAGTTTTGAAATGCTGTCTATTATGACGCGCGCATAACGTGTCTGCGAATTTTCGTAGATTCACCCGTTCTACCGGTAGGTGGCTGTTGCGCTAGACCAGCACCGTTCGCGGTGGATATTCGTGTAATTCCACCTTATGCACAGTGAAAGGCTATTTACAATTTGTACAGAAACCAGATGGCAGTTATATGACTCGAGGGGCTTGAAAGGGAAGCAGTGATTGAAAAGGCAGTGAGACAGTGGTTAGACACTGGACTCGCATTCGGGACGACGACGGTTCAATCCCGCGTCCGGCCATCCTGATTTAGGTTTTCCGTGATTTCCCTAAATCGCTCCAGGCAAATGCCGGACGGTTCCTTTGAATGGGCACGGCCGACTTCCTTCCCCATCCTTCCCTAATCCGATGAGACGGATGACCTCGCTGTCTGGTCTCTGGACAGTGTCTTGAAAGGAGGATATAAGATGAATATCAACAAAAGCAAAACGAGGATACTGGCATATAGTCGAATTAAATCAGGTGATACTGAAGGAATTGCATTACGAAATGAGGCACTTAAAGTAGTAGATGAGTTTGCTATTTGGAGAGCAAAATGCGAAATAACTGATGATGGTCGAAGAGGAGCGGATATAAAATGTAGATTGGCTATGAGATGGAAACCGTTCCTGCAGAAGAGAAATTTGCTAACATCAGTTCAGAGAGTTCCGGAATCTGCACAGAAAATTGGAATAGAGATCAACATAAACATCATTGCCACGCTTTTTATTGCTCATGAAACGACACGTAGCATGTTGTACCACCATACAGCGAGACCTTCAGAGGTGGAGGTCCAGATTGCTGTACACACTGGTACCTCTAATACCCAGCAGCACGTCCTCTTGCACTGATGCAGGCCTGTATTCGTCGTGGCATACTATCCACAAGTTCATGAAGGCACTGTTGGTTCAGATTGTCCCACTCATCAACGGCGATTCGGCGTAGATCCCTCAGAGTCACGACGTCCATAAGCAGCGCTCTTCAATCTATCCCAGGCATGTTGGATAGGATTCATGTCTGCAGAACATGCTGGCCACTCTAGTCGAGCGATGCCGTTATCCTGAAGGAAGTCATTCAGAAGATGTGCACGAAGGGGCGCGAATTGTCGTCCACGAAGACGAATGCCTCGCCAATATGCTGTCGATATGGTTGCACTGTCGGTCGGAGGATGGCATTCACGTACTGCACAGCCGTTACGGCGCCTTCCGTGACCACCAGCGGCCTACGCCTGTCCCACGTAATGCCACCTCAAAACAGCAGGGAACCTCCACCTTGCTGCACTCGCTGGACAGTGTGTCTAACGCGTTCTGCCCGACCAGGTTGCCTCCAAACACGTCTCCGACGATTGTCTGGTTGAGGGCATATGTGACACTCACCGGTAAAGAGAACGTAATGCCAATTCTGAGCGGTCCATTCGGCATGTTGTTGGGCCCATGTGTAATGAGCTGCAAGGTGTCGTGGTTGCAAAGATGGACCGCGCCATGGACGTCGGGAGTGAAGTTGCGCATCGTGCAGACTATTGCGTACAGTTTTTGTCGTAACACGACGTCCTGTGGCAGCACGAAAAGAATTATTCAACACGGTGGTGTTGCAGTCGGGATTCCTCCGAGCCATAATCGGTAGGTAGCGGTCATCCATTGCAGCAGCAGCCCTCGGGCGGCCTGAGCGAGGCATCATCGACAGTTCCTGTCTCTCTCTGTCTCCTCCATGTCCGAACAACATCGCTTTGGTTCACTGCGAGACGCCTGGACACTTAACTTGCTCAGAGCCCTTCCTGGCACATAGTAACAATGCGGGAGCGATCGAACCGCGGTACTGACCGTCCATGTCTCACTTCAAAAAAATGTTGAACTACGGACAACATGAGCCGTGTACCTCCTTCTTGGTGGGATGACTGGGACTTATCGGCTGTCGGACTGCCTCCGTTTATAGTCGCTGCTCATATGGTTGTTTACATCTTTAGGCGGGTTTAGTGACATCTCTGAACAGTCACAAGGACTGTGTCTGTCGTACAATATTCACCGGCTACGTCTATCTTAAGGTGGTGTGGGAACCAGGGTGATGCGAAACTTTTTTTGATGTGTGTATTTGTATGGAGCGTATGCATGTATGGAAGTGAGACAGCCGGCCGCTGTGGACGAGCGGTTCTAGGCGCTTCAGTCCGGAACCGCGCTGCTCCTACAGTCGCAGGTTCGAATCCTGCGTCGGGAATGGATGTGTTTGATGTGGCTCTGAGCACAATGGGACTTAACATCTGAGGTCATCAGTCCCCTAGAACTTAGAACTACTTAAACCTAACTAACATAAGGACATCAGACACATCCATGCTCGAGGCAGGATTCGAACCTGCGACCGTAGCGGTCACGCGGTTCCGGACTAAGGCGCCTAGAACCGCACGGCCACCGCGGCCGGCAGTGTTTGATATCCTTAGGTTAGTTAGCTTTAAGTAGTTCTAAGTCTAGGGGACAGATAACCCCAGATGTTGAGACCCATAGTGCATAGAACCATTTGAACCTTTTTTTTTTTTTTTTTAAGTGAGACATGGACGATAACCCATGTAGACAACAAGAGAACAGAAGCTTTCGAAATGTGGTGCTACAGAATAATGGTGAAGATTAGATGGGCAGATCACGTAACTAATGAGGAGGTACTGAATAGAATTGGAGAGAAGAGGAATTTGTGGAACAACTTGACTAGAAGACGGGATCAGTTGGTGGGGCACATTCTGAGACATCAGGGCATCGCCAGTTTAGTACTGGAGGACAGCGTGGAGGGTAAAAATCGTACAGGGAGACCAAGAGATGAATACAGTAAGCAGATTCAGAAGGATGTAGGTTGCTGTAGGTACTGGGATATGAAGAAGCTTGCACGGGATAGAGCAGCATGGAGAGCTGCATCAAACCAGTCTCAGGACTGAAGAGCTATGATGAGTTTTCGATTAGAAGAGATGTGCTTCATTGTAGGCAAGATAAACATGTACTCGTAGGTCATAAGATAAGTAGTTCAGAGCCATTTTTATTAGACAATTTGTTTTTCTTTTTGGTCGATAGCACTACTTGTCAAAATATGGGGAAGGAACGAGCTCACAGTAGAAAAAAATGGTTCAAAGGGCTCTGAGCACTATGGGACTTAAAATCTGAGGTCATCAGTCCCCTAGAACTTAGAACTACTTAAACCTAACTAACCCAATGACATCACAGACATCCATGCCCGAGGTAGGATTCGAACCTGCGACCGTAGCGGTCGCGCGGTTCCATACTGAAGCGCCTAGAACCATTCGGCCACACCGGCCGGCCTCGCAGAAGAACGATAAAGTGTTCGTAAGGGTAAGCTCGAGTGCCATGTTTAGCAAACTTTTTTGCTTCGAGTGATGGTTCGTGTCATATCCCTGAATGCTGACCATTCCATCTGCGGCACCCGCTTTTGTGCCATCTCGTAACTCGTACCGCTGCAATAAAATTAATAAATCTTACACTGTCCGATATTTATTGACATCAGCATGACGTAGGTCGTTCTTGGAGCCATATTGTAAGCTATGGGTTCTTTGTGTTGATGAAGACATTAGCTCAAGACAGCGCTGATTCTGTTGTACTTTTCGGCTAACGTTTTGTGTAGATGGTGAAGAAAATTATGGTTATGAGAGGTAACGCAGTGTTTTATTTTTGGGTGAATATATATGAAATGACCTAACTTTTCAGACAGTCATGAATAGATATTCATTCTGGGTTGTTTGTACGAAACTGAAAAAGAGAAAATGACGACCTGTTTGGTACGGGTTCCCCGCACTTCAGCAGTATTCGAGGATGGATCACACTAGTGTTTTGTAAGCAGTCTCCCCTGAATGCAGTTTACAAGTGTTCTACCAACAAAGCAAAGTCTGCTACCTGCTACGATTAACCTGTGTGATGGTTTCCTTTCGTATCCCTGTTTCACATCTCGTCGAGAAAGGCTGTATATAAAGTCCACGAGTGGTGAATTCGTAGTAATTTCAAATTGCAAGACAGTCTGGATTGCCCTTTTTGGGCATCACATTGTCTTGAAAACTAGAAAATAATCCATTAATAGGAAACAGAGGGAGGGGCACGGTCATACCTTGTACGACTACGGGAATGAATAAATTGAAACATATACTGCGTCAAAACTTACTCAGAAGCAACTGAGTACAATACTCATCCGTCATAGACGTCAGGAATGAGAGGTGGTCCTAATTAAAAGAAAGAGGTTAAGACAATATGCCATCCTGTGTGTGAAGGCGCTAGGAAAGTTCCCACTTACCTGAACTGTACCATCAGATAGCGCCAGCACAGCACGACGGTATTACGATAGGGTGACCAAATTATTTTCGGTGAAAACCGGGACACATTCACCCGGATGCCAATGGACACCTCATTCCACATGTACCCAGGTTTCTTAATTTTAAATATTAATGTTTTGTTGATACATTTTGTTAACACGATTATTATAACTAATAAGAGGATACAAAAGATTCATATAATCTAGATTATCTGTATATTTAATGACATTTAATAAACGTATACAGTAATAAAGAAATGTATTACGATTCTACAAAATTTTACAGCTATTCAACTTTTAATCAATTAATATTAACATGAACTTTAGTATTACTGAGCACTTGTAGATGGAATTGACTGTCCTTGGAGAAAAGGGTATTTTTCGCTGCCTCCAGCCTTCTTGATCATGTCTTTGTTCTTTGAGACACAGTGATAAAACTCGGCACAATCCATTTTGTAGTTGTACAGGATCTACAGGATTGCTTCAAGAGAGTCCACCTCCATTCTGTTTCTTTCATCAGTCCACTGGATATTCATGAACGAAAATATTCTTTCCACATTGGCATTATGGGCTGGGACTGCAAATAAATATCTTGCAATTATTAACAACTCAGAGTAATGCTGAAGACAGTCACAGCTTTTTAAAAAACTCACCCACTTCTCATGACATTCCAATGGTGTTTTTTTTTTCATCATTCCACTTGTGAAGATTTTCTTCAACAAAATTTGTCAGTATGCCGAACTGATCAAAGAGAATGCAATCATCGATTTCAATCTCTTTACTCTTCAAATAAGAAACTGTCTCTTCAACACGTTCCCATTTTGGCACTCTCTTCAGTAACATCGAATCAAACACCGGCGATGAGGGTAAATATGAGGCGCTCCACTTGCTGAGATATTCTACACAAGTGCCATAAAACTTGTTAACTTCTTCTCTAAAGCTCATTTCCGCTGCTTCTGATAGTTCTGCACTTAAGGACAGATTTAACATTAAAAGAAACGAACTGCTGTTCTCTCCTCTTAGTAACAGTTTCCAGAGTATTTTTCAAAACATCATTTACCTCAGAATGAGATTTTCACTCTGCAGCGGAGTGTGCGCTGATATGAAACTTCCTGGCAGATTAAAACTGTGTGCCCGACCGAGACTCGAACTCGGGACCTTTGCTTTTCGCGGGCAAGTGCTCTACCAACTGAGCTACCCAAGGACGACTCATGCCCCATCCTCACAGCTTTACTTCTGCCAGTATCTCGTCTCCTATCTTCCAAACTTTGCAGAAGCTCTCCTGCGAACCTTGCAGGACTAGCACTCCTGGAAGAAGGGATATTGCGGAGACATGGCTTAGCCACAGCCTGGGGGATGTTTCCAGAACGAGATTTTCACTCTGCAGCGGAGTGTGCGCTGATATGAAACTTCCTGGCAGATTTGGAAGGTAGGAGACGAGATACTGGCAGAAGTAAAGCTGTGAGTACCGGGCGTGAGTCGTGCTTCGGTAGCTCAGATGGTAGAGCACTTGCCTGCGAAAGGCAAAGGTCCCGAGTTCGAGTCTCGGTCGGGCACACAGTTTTAATGTGCCAGGAAGTTTCATCATTTACCTCTATTACACATTTCATGCTTCCCTCAATTTCATTTATCCCATGCTGCAAAGTGCTGAGCTGACTGTGAATGAACCATAAGTAGGCTTCACTTAAAGGGTTACTGAAAAACTGAACCAGTATTTTGGGGGCTTTGTCTTCATTTAGGAAAAAATCTTTTAACGGTTCAAAGAGGCGGATTACTCTTTCAACGGCTGGAAACAGTTATAACCAGCGAGTTTTCGAGTGACACATTACATTCATATATTCAGTTCCCACATAATCTCAGAACTCCTTAAGCCTCTCTGTTCTAACAGTATATTTGTAAAAGTGTGAGTATACCTTCATGACGTTAGTTTCAACATCACAGCTTAAACTGTCAGCAGATGTCTGCACGCCATTGTGCAAAACATGTGCAGGGCACCCTATGCCTTCAATGTTTTCATGCAATGTTCCCTTTAATTTGGTAAATACGTTGCATTTGCCTTGCCTTTTTAAACCACCAAAGTTTGTGTTGGAGTTGTCGCCACAAAATGCCACACATTTCTTTTTCTCAAGATCAAACATTTAGATAGTATTCATACAAAATCTTGAAACTTCGTCATACGTTTCATTAGGTAGGGAACTCACCTTCAAAAGTTTGGTCTGAATTCCCTGATTAATATCGAAAAACTGAACAACAAACGGAAATATTTTAGTGGCCTTATGATTGCTGGCATCAGTGGATATCCCCTAGAAAGAAGACTTTTCGATGTATTCAAGGCTTTCCTTTACACTCTGGGGAGCAATAACTCCTTTCACTAAGACTGACACTTTAGTTCTTGCTGAACTAAACTTTTTTGCAATGGAAGACTCATCAAACATAATGCTGTTAAGCTCATTAGTACAATCACTAGATCTATAAGTTTGGTCATGTTTTACCGTGTGGTAGGCTAGTGTAAGCTCGGCTGCTCGAACTTTCGTCTCTTCACTTGACTGATGTTTCACAAGATATTACTGCAGCTCGGTGCACTGTATCTGTTAGTGTGTTTCTTTGACCTGATGTGATCAACTATGTCGGAACGTCCACCATGACTTATACTAATAAAACAGTTACATACGGAACACTCTGCTTCGTAATCAAAACGACCTTTCTTAATGAAATTCAATTTCTTGGAATAACAGTCACTGAACTTGCAGGCACGTTTCGGCATTGCGTTTCACAGTACTGCAGCAACAATGCCACTAATATGAGAAAAAACTATTGCAGTTTGTCTGACAAAACATCAACTACTACACTGTTCTGACAATGAGTGTGTGGGTAAGTGGCGCGACAATCGGACGGTTTCATAGCTCTGTTACAATAATACAACTTACTACTTGTTGGCCAAAGTACCGCTCAAAGTAAATTATTGCCTGAGTGTATCAATACTGATACTGTGGTTACTAGTATGGGACAATGGAGGTTTTAGACAAATAAGCTAAAATATGTCAATTTCTTGTGTTGTATTTCCTTTAATATAGCGAAATCCCAAAAATTTGAGAAAGTTCCACGAAATGCATTTAAAAACTGAATTCCGAGACTTTTGAGCGTCCCGAAACAAATTTTCGGGACACCAAAACACAGGGATGAAAACCGGGACAATCCCGGTTTTCCGGGATGTTTGGTCACCCTATGTTACGAAGTAGCAGCCCACGACTTTCGCCACAGGCCACACTGGCAGAATTTTTAGGAGTTAGTTCAGTCAGCTTTTGTGACAGAGTAGCAAACGACAGGTTAAACGGCGTCCTGCTTTTGCCGAGACTGTTAGGCAGGCGCCAGCCTTGCACATTGGAAAATTGAGAACATAACTACTTCCTACTAGCAGGAGAAAAGTCGTATCTGTTCGAGGACTTGGACAATGACTGCTGTATGTCAATAAGGATCAACTGCGTTTTTTTTGGGTGTGGACAGTATCCTTTGCGTTTATTCATGTTTATACAGCGCCAATAAACCGCTTCTTGTCTGTCTGTATAGCGTAGTATGTAGCGACGGCCATTATAAGTCAAGACTTCCATTTCGTGGTCTCGGCGAACTCCATTATTTCGGCACTGAAACAGAAAACACTACTCGCCAGTCAGAGGTCAACTGCAGTACTGAACTCTGGGAGAAAGCCGCGCACGCTACCAGCTGGTGCGGGGACAGAGAACTTGGCGCGGGAGACTGGCCTTGGCGCTCCCCAGATTACGTCGCAGGTAGCGGCCGACTGTCCTAACTTCTGGAACACCCTGTCCACCAGCCGCAGTGTGCTGGGCCCCGTGCAGACGTCAACACATTCCCTCTCCGTGCGAGACCCACTCCATGGAACTGTCACAACCTCGGCTTCGAGGCCGCGTCATGAGAAGAACGCGCCACGGGTTTCGCGTGATGCGTGTTTTTGGAGAGTCCCACACGAAGACGCGCTCGCCAGTTGCACCCGGGACGAAAGCACGCTTCCCTGCCGCGCTGGGACGGACAGCGCTTGATTTATGGCGCGTCCGGACAAAAGCGAGATAAGCCCCCTCCGCCGCGCGCCTCCTGCGGCGACCCGCCTCGTGGCGCTCCTGGCGGCAAGCCGCGCAACTAGGGCGCCCATTTGCGACGTTCGCCGCCGGATTTTTGCGGCGATTACAACGTCGCGCTCCATTTGCTGTCGTACATTAGCTCACCAAGGCGCCCGCGACAACCACAACACAGCTGCAAGTTGTTGCCGCGGCGCGAGGCTCTCTTTAAGGAATAAACTTTTTCCTCCGATGCCACTGAACAGGTCCGGGAAAAAGGATAGCTGAGCGAAGACAAGAAGTCATCGAAACATGCGCCAGCGCACACATGAGCTCTCTCTCTCTCTCTTTTTTTTTTTTTTTTTTTTACTCCGGACTGTCCTCTCATTCTATAGTCACACACCGGCAGCAGAACTCCACATCTCACAACAAAAAATGGCTCTGAGCACTATGGGTCTTAACTTCTGAAGTCATCACTCCCCTAGAACTTAGAACTACTTATACCCAACTAACCTAAGGACCTCAAACACATCCATGCCCGAGGCAGGATTCGAAGCTGCGACGCTAGCGATCGCGCGGTTCCAGACTGTAGCGCCTAGAACCGCCCGGCCACCACGGCCGGCCCATCTCACAACAAATTTTCGGAATGTCTTCGGGGATGTTCTCCGGGTATTTAGGTAGCACAGATCCATATTCTCCGGTGGCTTGGTGCAAAAAAATAATGTGGTCTACAGGTTGGTCAGAAACTGTATGAAAATTCTTCTTTTGTGTTGCCATAGTGTCTGTAGTTGCTTTGCAATTCTTGAGGGTATTTTTGTTCTGTGGTTGCAACTATAAAAATGCGTGACTTTTTTCACTAGATGCGTTTCGCTTTATTGAGGTAGAGCATTATCAGTGGTCACTAATTAAGTTATTTACATTTTCATTTGCTTTTAGACCGAAAAGCAGTACGTTAAGGATATGTTGATTTGTACTTACGACGATTTTCGCTTGATTTCTCGCTTACATCGGGACATACGGTCTGCTAGCACATTGTTGTTTTCCTGCGGTAGACACTGATAATTCTGATCTAATATTTAGTTGTTCTGCCGCACTACGCATTTGTTATGCTTTTCGCAACATACTTTTAAGCACACCTCTGTATCGTGTTTGTTTTTGTACTTCCACTACTTTTTCTTTACACATACAATACTAAATAAATTAAAAAGATTGTAGGTCAAAGACAAAGTAGTGGAAAGGTTATGTTGGCAACAGTACAAAACACAAACCGCAACACATGCTTACGGTGCCTTCACACTGAAAACCAACTCTAACAAACTATGTTAGCAACTGTTTTCAACTCGTAGTTTGACTAAGTTTTCAACTGTTGTTTGAAGTCGCGAATCTGACCAACTAGTTGAGGGAAGTTTTGTCTCGACTTGGTAGTTTGTCAGTGGCCAAAACCACGGCAGAGTTGTGTGAATTGCGCATGCGCATTTGCCGTGTCGTCTGCTGTTTTTCGTCCTTCGTCCGCTGTGTTTCTTTCGACAATGGCAACTCGCGAGTCGTCAACAGATCCAACATGCCAGTTTTGGTTAGAAATTGAAATGAGGAAACCTCTGCAGGATCCTTCTGATTCCGCAAAAAAATAGAGATATAAAAGGAAACGTTTGTTGAAAGAAGTTACGGATAAAATTGGTGTACCGCTTGTGGAGTGTGAAAGGAAATGGAGAAATATAAAAACACAGTGCAATCGTGGGCATTGTAAAATGGTCAGAACTAAAAGTGGGCCTGGCACAGCTGAGATCTACGCTCCGAAATGGATATTTTACGACCATCTGAAGTATTAGGAACGCGTGAACTAGACAGGGAGAAAAATATTTACAATCGTTAGTAATATTGAAAGGGTCCTGTAGCCACCTTTCATTGCCAACTCTCGTAGTGGTCAAGTCGGCAAAGAGGTTTCCGCTACTTGGGAGAAATCCACCTGCGTTAGGTTGGTGGCGGAAATGGCATCCTGGGGTTTTCCGGTCCACGCGGAGCGTGGAAGAGGTTGGAGAAGCGGGGGCAGTCTGCCGCCGGTACGGGAAGCGTACACAGCTGTGCTCCAGTTGAAGAAGGGTGAGTTGGACTGACCGCGTGGCGCGTTGTCACATAGAGAGGGGAGCTTTTAGCTTTTGGTCTCGAATTTCGTCTTATAAAGATTTACTTGCTGGGTTGCAGCAGGGAATGCAAGGCTTTTGTAGACTTTCAGTTTGATTCCCAATGCAGTCTTGACTTTGATCCGTGAGAGGAACACAGCACAAAGGAGTTGCATATGTTGAAGTGCCCTCGGTTCAGTGTGAATGTTTATGTGCCTACAACTGTGTGTGTATGCTTCTAAGCTTTTCCGGATCTTGGTAATTTTTGTGTATTTGTGAATTTTCTTTGTCTCATGTGATTAAAATTTGGCCACGGTCCATAGAAATTGTCTCCGCGGACCGAGTGGGCACGCGAGTCTGTTATGAAACGTATAGTATTTCACAAGCAATTGTACATAGTTAGCATGCAACAGCAGTCTATAGATGCACTACATCAATGTTTTAAGTAATAAATAATTTTGCCTTCAATCTTATCTTGTGTACCGATGTTACGTCGCCGTTACCTTCGCCATTTACCTTGTAGTTTTCCTTGTTGGCCCACCTATAGCGTTTCCATGTGCACAGGTGTAGTGATTAGTGTCCCTTTTTTTATCTGAAACAAATGCTCTGGAATAGATCGTGTTATCACGAATCTTGCTACAGGCTCCACTTACACATGGCTTACCCTGCTCACGGATTTCGGTAAACCAGAGATCTTCTGATGCGCAGTGAGGTTAGTTATTTTCGGTTGGATGTGCTAATTGGTATATTGTCCTTCTGTGATACAGAATTTACGTGAATTTATGATGTAGGTGTGCATTTTCTTACATGTTTTATCTTGTATATGTATTACTGTATAGATATTGTGATTTAGTATTCAATTGTGTTACAAGTGTGGGTTGACTCTTGTCCTGTGGCGTGTATCGGTGTCATATAGTAAATCTTGGGTGCTTTGTGGGGACTGTGAGTCCATTAGGAGACTTTGGTACTATTCTTGTATTTTGGAGCACGGAGTAACTATCCTTATGATGGAGACGCGTAGCTGTTCAGGGAGCCGCGATCGGAAAAACCAGTCAGACAACAACTCTGAACAAGGACGAGATCAGAACGTCGAGTCCGACCAGGAACGAAACGCAGAAAACGCAAGCACAAGTGTTGTCCATCCTGAGCCCGCTGTAGTGTTTTCGAATCAGTCGATAGATGCAAATTTATTACAGACTATGCTACGGCAATTACTAGATAGTAATAAAAGGGATATCGAGGAAGCAAATAAAAGATTAAGTAGTGAAATAGTACAGGGTGTTGGGGAGAAACTGGCGATCATTGACCAACGCATCTCCGCCTTAGAAGAGGGGCACCAAGTAATTAGCAAGCAGGTGATGGAGCAAGAAGAAAGGTTCGCTGGAAATATACGTATACTAGCAGAACAATGCCAGAGTGAACAAGCGGCTCTTGAGTCCCGAGTAGGACGAAATTCCGCCAGGGATCTCCGCGCGTTAGCAGAACAATGCCAGAGTGACCACGCGGCTCTTGTGTCCCAAATAGAGGACACTGCGGCTAAGTGCCCGGTCCACCTTAGCGCGCAGGTAGAAACCCTCAGCCAGGCGATAATAGCTCTCGAGCGAGAGCAAGGGCTTACGCAAACAAAACAAGACACGGCCCACCGAGAGATGCGAGAAGAAATAGCCAGGATCTCAGACGCAGTGGCGCGTAAGTCTGACAATAATAGGGAAACGATTACCTCGTCATCAGCGGATGCAGACGAAATACGGTCGATAACGAAATGTCCGCGTGGACAGTGTGAAATAAAAATACAACAAAGAGGGGTTACCGAGGGAATATGTGAGCGCATGGCCCGTTTAGAACTTCACCTAAAAGGGTTAAAGGCCCATGAAGTTGAAAGAAATGAACGAAAGGGCCATTATTCCGACGATGATTCCGGGAACGATGGCGAATTTGATCATCGTCATGATCACGGATCTCGTACCAGGTGGGAACGGCGCGGATCCCCTCAGGAACGTTCGCCAAGGGAAACTCACGAATTTGACTTTAAACATTTTCTGACCGTGAGGAAGTTTGAAGTCTTCCGTAACTCGGCTACGGGGATTCACCCGCGGGCCTGGTTACAGCAGTTCGAGTTCTCCCTCCCTCCTACGTGGCCCAGTGCGCACAAAATAGAGTATATGTGCGGCTACCTCGAAGGTGAGCCAGCGGCGCGGATGAGGTCAATTGCACGCAATTGCTACACTGTTGGGGAGTTTCGTCAACACTTCCTGTCGATATATTGGTCAGTGGCAGCGCAAAGTCGTGTAAAACACGGACTCATTATGCTACCAGAGTTAAACAGGTCAAAATTCTCCAGCCCTGTGCAGATGTTCGAGCACATGCTGCAGGCGAATGAACATCTTGACGATCCTTATGGACCTGCAGAAATTATTCGTATTTGCCTGGGAAAGTTTCCAATGCAGTTGCGGCACGTTATCCTTGCAGGACGCTGTAAGGATGACGTAGAGGGGTTTCGCAATTTCCTTTTAGAGCTTGAGTGCGATGCGAATGGCACCACGCAGAATTACGGTCAGAGCGCCTACGAGCAGCGGCCGCGCGGGCGAAGCCGCAGCCGTAGAGACAGGTGGCAATACAGACGTAACGGGTCGCCTCAGAGTTACAGGGCGCGCGAGCGTTGGCAGCGTCGCGATTCCTCACGGAACGCGGGCAGAACGAACTATACCAATGGTCATCATTCGCCTAGAGGAAATCAAAGACACCCCTGGGAGTTTAGAAGATATGGTAATGAGCAGAGATATTGGAGTAATTATAGCGGACCTAGGAACGGTTGTCGTGACCGACCACAGAATAATTATCGAATAAGCAACAACAGGGGTGCTGTAACCAGTACGGGTGGTCCGCCATTGGGTGTTGAAATTCGTCCCGCAAACCCGCGTCACAATCCGCCACATGACCCTAATCAAAGGGATCAATGACTAGCGGCTGACTCGGTTGGCGACAACTTAATGAGGACCAGTGATATTGATGTGCATTTGATAGAGGAAGACGATATTAGGGAAGATTTGTTGAGGGAGGACCACAGTATTGGTGTGCCCGCGGTAAACCCAGTCGTGTCTGTTTACATTCGGGGAGTCAGTGTTAGATGTGTACTCGATACAGGCAGCCCCTTTTCGCTGATTAGTGAGGCGGCGTTTCGGAAGTCTGAGGAAACGGGGAGTTGGCCAACTTTCCAGGTGAGAGGAACTACAGTCAGGGGCGCGATATATGGAAAAAGTGTTAAAATTAAAGTACAGACTCGAGTAAACTTCGTCTGTCAAGGACATGAGTTTGAATTCAATTTTTTTGTGATGCCGCTGATGAGCGTGGCGATGATATTGGGGACTGACTTCATGAATGCCCACCGCGCCGTAATCGACGTGGCTGGCGGTGTTATGACTATCATCGCCGGGAGCAACCCTGTCAGTCTAATTTTCGAGGAATGTGTTTTGCGCAAGGAGTCTGAGGTGAGCTGTCTGAAATTCCACGTTAGGACTGAGTCGCGACCTGGGCAGGAGGTTTTGGTCAATCTGATTAGTGACCTAGATTCACAACCTAATGAGTATGGTAGGACCGATGTTTTCACGAGCGCGGTGAAAAGGTGTATTGCTGGTGCGGGAGCCTCGGAAGCGAATCGTATGGAACTGTGTCGCGTTCTGAGAAGCCATTCCCGAGTATTTTCGGATTCACCGGGGGCAATTGATGGATTTCTGTACCGCTTTACGGTGCGCGAGCATCTTCCTTTCTTTGTTAAGCCCTACCCCATCCCACTGGTGCACAAGAGCAGTGTGGAAGCCGAAATAAGTAGGATGCTGGAGCAGGGTATAATAGAGCGAGCTAGGAGTTCATACAACTCGCCATTACTCGTTGTGCCAAAGCGGGACAAGTCCGTGCGTTTGGTGTTGGACTCGCGGCAAATAAATACGGTAATCATGTCTGAGACAGATAGGCCAGAAGGATTGGAGGAACTGCTGCAAAGGTTTCATGGCGTGAAAGTTTTGTCATCCGTTGACCTCCGAAACAGCTATTGGCAAATTATGCTCGATCCGTCTTGCAGGCAATACACTGCCTTCCTCTGCTATGGGAGCTGCTACCAGTTTAAACGTCTCCCCTTCGGGTTGAATGTTTCTTCAGCCGCCTTCATAAGAGGCCTGAATAGCATACTACCTGACGACCTAAGAGCGCGCGTAACTGTGTATGTGGACGACATTCTAATTGCAGAGAAGTCATGGGAGGAACACAACCGGGTTCTAAATCGATTGCTCGAAGTATTCGAGAAAGCGGGGGTGACCGTGAATCTGGACAAATCCCAGTTCGGGCGTGAAAGCATAAAGTTTCTGGGTCATATTGTGTCAGCGGATGGAATTCATCCGGATCCCGAAAAAATTTCAGCAATTGCGGAGTGCGCAACGCCCACGTCAAAGCGTCAGCTCAGGGGTTATTTGGGGCTTTGCAATTTCTACAAGAGATTTATAAATCTCAATGTTTTGTCCACCCCTCGTTTATGTGCACTGACGGGTAAGAACACCGTTTGGATGTGGGACGAACAAGCACAGAGCGAATTTGACGAATTAAAGAATGCACTCGTTAACGCTCCATTGCTCGCCCATCCGGATTTGAATCAGGAGTTTTGCCTGATGACAGATAGTTCACTGACGGGGCTGGGAGCGGTGTTGTTCCAGACGGATGGTGGAAAGGACCCGTCCACCTGGAAAACTATCTCGTTCGCCAGCCGTGTGCTCTCGCGGAGTGAACGGAACTACTCTGTCACGGAGCTTGAAGCCCTGGCGATTGTCTGGGCATTCAAGAGATTCCGTTATTATTTGTTCGGGCGCACGACCAGGGTGTACAGTGACCACCGAGCACTACAATTCCTAATGAGCGCCAAAATCAGTCACGGTAGACTCGGACGGTGGACGGTGTTCCTCCAGGAATACCACTTCACGATAGAGTACATTCCGGGGCACAAGAACATCATTGCTGATGCTCTATCTCGGATGCCTATCGGGCTCACCCATGCTGAGGATAACGCTATTGATGAAAACAATTTCAGTGTGTTATACCTTCAAAATGTGGCATTCGAGAATTATGTCACTACGTCACTAGGCAATATCGGGGCGGAACAAGACAAGGACGAAGTCTTGCGTGACATCAAAGAGAAATGGCATGATAAATCCCACGCGGCCATCAGGCAGTATTATATTATCCGGAATGGCATCCTATTTAAGAGGCGAGCTCTGGATGACTCCAGGTGGCTGTTAGCGATTCCGGAGGAACTGGTGAACAAGCTCGTGTGGTACGTGCATTTGAGCTACGGTCACTTTGGTGCGAGGAAATGCTTGGAGAAGCTGCGGGAAACCTGTTACTTTAATAATATGCTTCGGCGTATACGTAAAGTAATTAGGGTATGCAAGCCCTGTCAGCAAGCCAAGCCGCCCACTGTGTCGTTTGCCGCACCAATACACCCGATCGTTCCCAATAAACTCAGGGATCTCGCAGCAGTAGATCTATTCGGTCCGCTAGTGCGTTCTAGGAACGGATTTGCGTACATTTTTGTGGCAGTAGAGCTGACGTCAAAATTCGTCTGCCTCACCCCGCTGCGTAGGGCCACCGGGAAGGCAGTAGCTGCCGCGTTCGCAAATCACTTCTTACGGGAGGTTGGCACTGTGAAGCGTGTGATTTCGGACAACGGGCCACAGTTCAGGTCACGTCACTGGGAGCATATGCTTCGGAGAAAGCGAGTGAAACCGATCTTTATCTCCCTTTTCTGCCCGTCAGCAAATCCTTGTGAAAGGTGGATGAAGGAGATTGGAAAATTGTGTAGGTTATACTGCCACCGTGACCACCGGACGTGGGACACGAAACTAGCCGGTTTCCAGAACATACTAAATGAGTTGCCAAATTCCTCGACGACGTTGCCACCGATTCTGGTCCTGAAAAACAAGGAGCCTCCGAGTAAAATAAAAGAGGTGGTTCCCTGGCCAGTAGAACCCAGGTTACGAAGATCTGCAATTGTGGAGCTTGCCCTGAAAAATATAAAGAGTGCCGCCGAGGCTCGGATAAGAACCTACAAAAAGAAGGTGCGGAATATAACTTTTCACGTGGGCCAGAAAGTACTTGTACGCTCGCACAAGCTCTCTAATAAACGGGCTGGGTTGTCAAAGAAGTTCTTCTTCTTATTCAACGGGCCGTACAGAATCAAGCGGATTCCACATCCGAATGCGCTTGAAGTAGAAACACTCCGCTCTCGAAAGTCGAAGGGCCTGCACCACATCTCCAACGTAAAACCTTACATTGAATAAGAAGCAGAAGATCTTGCCCCTCGGAGGTCGGAATGACGTATTGCCCATATGCTTTTTCGCACTCATTCTTTTGTGAGTAAAATTACAGTGCATATTTTCCAATGTTTTGATTCACACTGGTGTGATTAAAATTAAAGTGTATATTTTCTGTGTATTGTAAAGGGTCCCCCAATATGTGTGTAGTTATTTCTTCTTCTCAGCAGAAAGGAGTAGTGTTGTGCAGCTTCAAAACGTCTGAATGTGAATGATCATGAGGCTCATATGAAGTGTTTCCTATTACAGTAAGATGGCTTTCGTTCTTTGATGACTAAAAAGGTATCGGGTGTGTTGGCGTGGCGAGTCAATAGTCGTAAGGTAATTCTTGATGATAAATTACAGTTTTAGTGTTCTTATTCCCCTTAGGTGAGCATGATTCAGTGAGATTTTTCAAATGTACTGCGATGTTAATGAAGCAACTTGGTGACTTGTAGGTGAAGGACTTGTGTATGAAGGGAGATTAATGGTGTTTGATTTTCAGAGTTGCCATCTTATAAGATATTTGGAAAGTGTAACTTGCCGTCACATACTACTAGGTACGGTTGAGGACACCAGGGTGTGAAACCCCAGAAGATGTATATGGAAACAGCTTATAACCTCAAGCAGCTTGATATTTAATAGAGAATCAATGCGACTACCTCCAAGCTAAAATAACATGACGGTAGGTGAGGACCCCTGGGGACATGTGGTGAGTAAGTGTGTAATCATTATGAGTATCTTATGATAGCAGTTAAGTTGGGTACTCATGGCCCTGGACAATGGATTTCTTTTGACAGTTTTTTTATGTACTTATAGGACGAAGTGTTTATGTGTTTGCTAATAGGATAGGATGATTTTTTATTTTCATTTTTATGCCCACTGACCTTTTGCATTAGTCTGATGAATAGATGTTGAAACATTTACCATTCCAGATGTGACTTGAATGAACCTTCTGTGTCTCATTAATCATTAACTTTTATTATGCAATGTCCATAGAAAAGAAGTCTCGGAAATTTTTCACAGATCAGCAAACATGTTCTGCAAACCTTGGAGGAGCAGTCAATGAACAACGATATGGGTATTGGTGTTGAAAGGAATATTTTGTTTATATGTGGGAATTGTAGTCGGGCTATATGGTGATGGTGACTAGTACGAGCTGTGTAGATTGTGTGTGAGAGCGTAGTTAGGAGCAGGTAGAGTGTTGTGTCTGTAGCTAGCAGCGGCGCCAAATCCTATCCAAATCCTGACCAAACCTTGTACAAGATCTACCCTGAATGATTGACAGCAGATGTAATGCTGGAACTATATTTTATAAAAAGGATTTTTTGTTTGTTTGAATATTGGTTATATAATTTTCTTCATTGTTTTTTTTATTAGTAATGTTAAGAAGGCCCTTTTTGTCAAGTTAATTTTGGGCACTATTCCATGTATTGATCAGGAGTGAGAAACTCCGAAGATTTTGTGGTAATCTGTACACATGATATTTTGTTACGATCCCTGTGAGCGCAGTTCTTAAGTGGGTGCAAGGCCGCCTAGGGAGCCTCCGCATCAGAAAGCACAGGGCTTGGTCCACCGGCAGGCGTTGCCGAACCCTGGTATCAACGGCGAAGCAGTGATGCGGCGAGCGGTCACAGCTGTTTCCTCATCAGAGGGGAGGGGATGCTGGTCTTCCCCCAGGCGCAGGCTCACACCGGAGCCCGCAGGCGTGTCACCACGGCAGCGTCAGCTGATGGCCGGCGTTCCACCCCATGCGCTAGTCATCTGACAAGCGAAAGGGAAAGTATGACGCACACCAGGCGAGGCCGCCGATCCCTGAGCGCCGCTAGTCCAGACGGCTGCTGCGGTGAGGTAACACCCACTGCCCGGAGGGACACGGGTCCCATCACTGACGCATCAGCTGAGACGGTGCAAAGAGGTGATAAGCGGGTCTCAAGCCCGACACCCGCACGAGTTTACGTCGACCTCGATGCGACGCAGAAGAGCGCGTGTCTCCCCATTGACACGACAGGAGACGGGGGCGTGTGTCGGTAAAACACATTCCTCCACAACACACGGACGATGACCGCCAAGCCGCCTTCTCGATGATGAGGCAGGGCCCACAAGTGGCGATGTCGTGCAAATCTGCAACGCCGAACCATCGCGCAGTATGGACGCAGAGGGTGGAAACGGGCACGAGGCAACGTCGCGGGGTGCTGTCTAGGATGAACAACCTGGGTTACAACGGACGTTACAATCAACGCCGCTGCGAACTCCCCAGTTCAGTGTTGTGGTCCCCTAGTAGCTTACCCTCCAAGTCGCCTTTAGAAGAGACGCCCACCCCAGTACCTAAAGAGAATACCCAGTGAAACAACCATGTGGCGAAACTGAAAAATGACAGCGTGTCAACGAGTTGATTTCTGGATGTGTTTTTGTACTCATGTCTTATTTCCCATAGGTGATTATTTACCAGCTGTCATACCATTGGGTTCATTAATGATTTTGTATCACTGTATTTGTTGTGAATATTGTATTTTGCACTTTCACTTGCATGTTTTTATATATGTCAGCACCAGATGATACTGCTTTGGTTCGTGATAATGATTTTGCATCATTGTATTTGCTTATATATTTATATATATTATGTACCTGTTCACCTATGACTCTATGTTAACTTTTGATAGTTGGGTAAAGCAATTTTAAAATAATATCTCATGGTTGTGGTCGTAGTAGGTCAGATGACATGATGTTAGCGTGGTATATCACGCTTAATTTAATTTGTTCTGTTTGCTTTGCGGACCGCATGAGGTCACAATTATTGACTAAGGTCAGATAAAGCTCACTTGGATATTAAAGATTAATCAACTCCTTTGTGCTGCTGTTTACTGTTGCAATTGTTACTCGTTAGGGTATGTTTGTTTCGAAGACTGTTGGCGAATCTCCTAGCATGGCGAGAAAATTCGCGGCACAGTCTTCTCCGGGACGTTTGGGGTGATGAAAGGGTCCTGTAGCCACCTTTCATTGCCAACTCTCGTAGTGGTCAAGTCGGCAAAGAGGTTTCCGCTACTTGGGAGAAATCCACCTGCGTTAGGTTGGTGGCGGAAATGGCATCCTGGGGTTTTCCGGTCCACGCGGAGCGTGGAAGAGGTTGGAGAAGCGGGGGCAGTCTGCCGCCGGTACGGGAAGCGTACACAGCTGTGCTCCAGTTGAAGAAGGGTGAGTTGGACTGACCGCGTGGCGCGTTGTCACATAGAGAGGGGAGCTTTTAGCTTTTGGTCTCGAATTTCGTCTTATAAAGATTTACTTGCTGGGTTGCAGCAGGGAATGCAAGGCTTTTGTAGACTTTCAGTTTGATTCCCAATGCAGTCTTGACTTTGATCCGTGAGAGGAACACAGCACAAAGGAGTTGCATATGTTGAAGTGCCCTCGGTTCAGTGTGAATGTTTATGTGCCTACAACTGTGTGTGTATGCTTCTAAGCTTTTCCGAATCTTGGTAATTTTTGTGTATTTGTGAATTTTCTTTGTCTCATGTGATTAAAATTTGGCCACGGTCCATAGAAATTGTCTCCGCGGACCGAGTGGGCACGCGAGTCTGTTATGAAACGTATAGTATTTCACAAGCAATTGTACATAGTTAGCATGCAACAGCAGTCTATAGATGCACTACATCAATGTTTTAAGTAATAAATAATTTTGCCTTCAATCTTATCTTGTGTACCGATGTTACGTCGCCGTTACCTTCGCCATTTACCTTGTAGTTTTCCTTGTTGGCCCACCTATAGCGTTTCCATGTGCACAGGTGTAGTGATTAGTGTCCCTTTTTTTATCTGAAACAAATGCTCTGGAATAGATCGTGTTATCACGAATCTTGCTACAGGCTCCACTTACAATATGTTATTCACTAGCGTAACTAAAGCTATAAGACTTTTGGTCGCAAATTTTATAATTACAACTGTGTTTTCACCGGAAATTTATTTATTTCTCTTGTCATGTCATTTTGTCAACATCTGATACAAAATAGTTGCCAATTAATGGCTTACGTTGTTAATAACTAAAGCTTTTTGTTCGGAAGTTTTTAATTACATTTGTCTTTTCACACGATATTTATTTATTCTTATTTCTCTCACCATTTCACTTTACCACCATCTTCCCGCGTTGCTTCCCCTCCTCTGAAGACATTTATTTTGCGGAGATATCGTCCAACTACCATCCGAAACGCTGCATGTTTCTGGATCTTAAACATCAAAACTGCCAGGTGGTGAGTAAACTGTGGCACTTTCTTTTATTTCTTTCAGGAAAACTGTGCAGAGAGACAGTTGCAGAAGGCATATTCACGTTGCTTTTTCAGGACTGAAGCGCATAGTTGTTCTAAGACACCGAAAAACTGCTTGCAATATTCCAAAAAAAGTTCTCCCCAATCTTTCTCGCGAGAGATATTCGGTAACGAAATATTCTCTGCCTTTCTCTTGCCATCCTGCGTATACTTTCGTCATGTTCTCTGAAAGATCAAAAGCATCATCTCCCACCATAACAAATGGCAAATCTTCACACTCAGAATCGATTTCACTGCTCTTCTGTAACAAAAAATAAAAACGCCGAACATGTGTTTGCAAGAGTTTGAAACTGTTATCAGCAGTTGTCAACAGTTCTAAGTTTGCGAAACTCGCAACAGTTGCAAATTTGCCAAATTTACAACAATTGTATGTTTTTGTTTGTTGGAGTTATTTTCGGTTCAAATGGCTCTGAGAACTATGGGACTTAACACCTTAGGTCATCATTCCCCTAGAACTTAGAACTACTTAAACCTAACTAGCCTAAGGACAACACACACATCCATGCCCGAGGCAGGAGTCGAACCTGCGACCGTAGCAGTCGCGCGGTTCCGGACTGAAGCGCCTAGAACCGCTCGGCCACAGAGACCGGCTAGTTATTTTCGGTGTGAAGGTACTTTTAGAGGGACATAAACAAACATAACACAGTGGTGTGCAGAAAAATATGTTGTGGAAAACATAAAAAATGCACAGTGCTGCAGTACAAATAAATATTAGACCAAGATCGTGTGTCTAACGCAGGAAAACAACCATGTGCTAGCAGACGGCATTTCCCGATGTAAGCGAGAAATCAAGCGCAAATCACCGTAAGTACAAATCAACGTGTCCTTAACGAACTGCTTTTCGGTCTAAAAGCAAATGAAAATGTAAATAATTTAATTACAGACCACCTCAACAAAGCGAAAAACCGAAAAACGTGTTTTTTTGGGTACCAAAGCCGAGCCACCAATTAAAAAACAACTATGCACAGCAAATAACTGTAATTTTTACGATATTTGCCTAAGATACCGAACTGTAAAAACATTGAAAGTTTGCTCGTTATGTTTATCCGTTTCAGGGATGGAGACGTAGAAGTTACGTCTGGTGAAACTAAATCACGCATTTTTGTAGTTGCAATGACAGAACAAAAACACCCTCAGGAACTGTACGAAAAGCTTGTAAAGGTGCTGCAGAGTTGATTGGACGGAGGAATAGCTATTAAGAAAAAAAATTCCATACTTCGCACCGCTTAGCATTGGCCAGGCCGCTGAGCGCCAGACAACAATTAGTGTCGTTATTCTCATAGATGGCAGCACACGAGACTGACCGCGTTTGGTTCGATCCTCACCACCGATCGATGTCAGATCTTTGTATCGATCTCTTGTTCCGTTGTTGGAAAACGAACGAAGAACAGGTTTAGCGACACCGTCTCTGTCGGGCCGCTTGAATTTGCGCGCGCAACAACCTCATTGCTTAACTTCAGTCCCAATTAATTCTGAAACGGCGGAACGTATCGAATTATTTTCTTAACAATTATTTTTCAACACAGCCCACTCTGCAACGCCCTTACAAGCTTTGCAGACTGTTTCTGACAACACTGTATAAGTAAAGACAAGAAATCGTCACGTCTCATTCGCTCACAGTTGCAGCTTGCCAGCCTTACCACTTGAGGAACAACAAAGATTTTAATTTTTCAGTAAAGTTAATGAATGAATTTAAAAATTTGAACTGCAATAATAAACTACTTATAAAGAGGTGTAATTATACGTTCTCGATATGAGAAATACTAGAGTGGAAACCGTGTCTACGGCTCGAGTCAGCTAACTCATTGCACACGAAGTACCCAGGCTATATTCACCCATTGTGTGACTCACCGAATTCTGACAATCTTTACACGTAATTTCAAATCATTTCTCTATCATTCTGCCTTTCTTAGCATCTTTAAAAATTTTCCCATGCAAACATGCAACTTACCCCCTACTTCCACAAGCTGCCGTAACTGCATCTCGCTCACACCTGCTAGTGCACCTCTGCAGGTCGATCGCACCCATCCTCTCCCAGCTGGCCTTCCTCACTCACTCTTTGTGTCTCTCCAGCTCTTGTCTCCTGTATCACAGCCACTGACCCCTTAGTTCTGTCCTACTGCTGCTGTCCCTCTCTCTTGCTGCTGCTGTCTCATCTCTTCTCGCTGTCGCTATCTCTTGCTTGTTGTCACTGTCACAGTCTCCCATTATCACTGGCTCTCAACTGTCTCCACTTTCTCATTCTCTTTATTCGTCCCCCCGTTATTCCTGTCATTTTCTCCTTCACTCTCTCTGTACCACGACCACTGTCTACTGTCTTACAGGATTTATTACGTTTCCGTCTCTTTTCCATAACCACTGTCTCCTTGTCTCTAAATTGGTTCAAATGGTTCTGAGCACAATGGGACTTAACATCTGAGGTGATCAGTCCCCAAGAGTTAGAACTACTTAAACCTAACATCACACACATCCGTGCCCAAGGCAGGATTCTAACCTGCGACCGTAGCAGCAGCACGGTTCCAGACTGAAGTGCCTAGAACCTCTCGGCCACAATGGCCTGCCTCCTTATCTCTCACCAAAAAAATTTGCAAATATGTTTTCACGCCAAAATTTTTGGGATAATTTTTATATGTTCTGAGGAATGCAGAATGAGGCAGTTGGTGCCCCAATTTTTCCATACGGTCTATTAAAAGAAGAGCATATTAGCCTTTTTTATCTTTAGGTCGGAGAATTTTTCCGATCATTCCCTTCTTTCCCCTGCTACAGCAGAGCATGTCACTTATGTGAAAAGAACTATACCGGCCAGTAAAAGTTTGATAATTTACTGACGTGAAATTGAAATAATGCAAAACTGATTTTACACCTCAGACCGAATTTTATGTGAACAAAAATTTTGCTTGGCCTTCACCACTACAACACAGGGCTCCCAGAGTCCTTCTGATCATGATGGAGACACTCCGCAGCATATTTCTCCGTGCTGCGTCACTTTCTAAACTACGTTTTCGCCTCACACAGGATATTACGTGCATGTCTTTCGTGTGCAAGTAGGGCAACTTTCAACCTCTGCATCCCTGAAACAGCTAAACATATCGAGAGAACTTTCCACGTTGTAAGAGTTCTATATCTTAGGAAAATATAGTACAAATTACAGTTATTTGTTGTGCATAGCTGTTTTTTAATTGGTGGCTCGGCTTCGGAACCCAAAAAACGCGTTTTCGGTATTTCTCAGGAACCGTAAAGGAACTAAATGGTGCCTCCCGCGCCATGGATCACAACCGCTTTGCTCCATTTGCCTGAGCCGCAGTAAGTGCGCAGTGTTCTAACTTCGACAGTTGCAGTTGCGACCCTCCTGTTGGGTACACAAATGACACCCGGCGCAAGGGTTATCAAAACACTTCACTCCACCTTTGTAACACCAATAGAACCAGACGCATGAGCCCCAGAAGAATCCCGTTTTTATGTGCGGGGTTTTGGAACATATTCGTATTAGGTAGCACACGCTTTCGCATGCGTACCGATTAACTCATTTGTAAAGCAATCAAACGTTTGTAGCTCTTTTGTACGTGAAAGTCCGAATCCTTAAAATATTAGAGTTAGTAGCTGCTGGTTGTCACCACGCCACTTACCTTTCTGTGCAAATACCTCCATTCAGTTTTTGACGTACACCTTTCTTTCAACCTCCTGGCAGAAGCAAAAGCGCAACTGTTACCGTAGTTAACTGGTGAACCATCCTTAGACGCCACGATCTTTGCCTTGGAGTTACTGCGTCGGTTCGACATACGGGTTACCAAGTGTGATTAGCGTGTAACACTGCCGGCTGAATTTGCAGTATACCGATAATGTTATTCCTGTGAAACGACTTTTGTGACCAGTGACTTGCGCAATGGAAAGGTATCGTACTATTTTTCCATTCTGGAAAGATTGTCATTGAGAGCAATCAATAGCAAAACGAAGTGGAATCGAATTAAGGTGCTATCATTAATCAAGCAAGCTCTTATTACGTAAAAAGAAACTGTGGCCGACCTAATTAGGCAAGGTTTTACGCCAATACTAGCATGATTTATAAAGAAAGTTAACTACACTACTGGCCATTAAAATTGCTACCCCACGAAGATGACGTGCTACAGACGCGAAATTTAATCGACAGGAAGAAGATGCTGTGATATGCAAATGATTAGCTTTTCAGAGCATTCACACAAGGTGTTCACACGAGGAAAGTTTCCAACCGATTTCTCACACACAAACAGCAGTTGACCGGCGTTGCCTGGTGAAACGTTGTTGTGATGCCTCGTGTAAGGAGGAGAAATGCGTACCATCACGTTTCGGACTTTGATAAAGGTCGGATTGTAGCCTATCGCGATTGCGGTTTATCGCATCACGACATTGCTGCTCGCTGTGGTCTACATCCAATGACTGTTAGCAGAATATGGAATCGGTGGGTTCAGGAGGGTAATACAGAACGCCATGCTGGATCCCAACGGCCTCGTATCACTAGCAGTCGAGATGACAGGCATTTTATCCGCATGGCTGTAACGGATCATGCAGCCACGTCCCGATCCCTGGGGACGTTTGCAAGACAACAACCATCTGCACGAACAGTTCGACGACGTTTGCAGCAAAATGGACTATCAGCTCGGGGACCATGGCTGCGGTTACCCTTGACGCTGCATCACAGACAGGAGCGCCTGCGATGGTGTACTCAACGACGAACCTGGGTGCACGAGTGGCAAAACGTCATGTTTTGGATGAATCCAGCTTCTTTTTACAGCATCATGATGGTCTCATCCGTGTTTGGCGACATCGCGGTGAACGCACATAGGAAGCGTGTATTCGTCATCGCCATAGTGGCGTATCACGCGGCGTGATGGTATGGGATGCCATTGGTTACACGTCTCGGTCACCTCTTGTTCGCATTGACGGCACTCTGAACTGTGGACGTTACATTTCAGATGTGTTACGGCCCGTGGCTCTACCCTTCATTCGATGCCTTCGAAACCCTACATTTCAGCAGCATAATGCACGACCGCATGTTGCAGGTCCTGTACGGGCCTTTCTGGATACAGAAAATGTTCGACTGCTGGCCTGGCCAGCACATTCTCCAGATCTCTCACCAATTGAAAACGTCTGGTCAATGGTGGCCGAGCAACTGGCTCGTCACAATACGCCAGTCACTACTCTTGATGAACTGTGGTATCGTGTTGCAGCTGCATGGGCAGCTGTACCTGTACACGCCATCCGAGCTCTGTTTGACTCAATGCCCAGGCGTATCGAGGCCGTTATTACGGCCAGAGGTGGTTGTTCTGGGTACTGATTTCTCAGGATTTATGCACCCAAATTGCGTGAAAATGTAATCACATGTCAGTTCTAGTATAATATATTTGTCCAATGAATAGCCGTTTAGCATCTGCATTTCTTCTTGGTGTAGCAATTTTAATGGGCAGTAGTGTATCTGGATTGACTTTACTTCGATTTTGCTGATAATATACAGGACAGTAGCACAATTTTGTAAGTAGCGTTCCAGTCAATTGACTTGAACTATACTGGAGAAGGATTAATGCGTTTAGGCAACAACTGGCTGTGAACAACACTCACTATCTGTACATTACTGTAGGGAAATGACGATAATCACAGGTAAATGATTATTAACGATGGGACACTATTGACAAGGACAAGGGTTTTTTA
This sequence comes from Schistocerca americana, assembly GCF_021461395.2. Classification (NCBI taxonomy): domain Eukaryota; kingdom Metazoa; phylum Arthropoda; class Insecta; order Orthoptera; family Acrididae; genus Schistocerca; species Schistocerca americana. Next base: position 1,296,349 of record NW_025726280.1, on the reverse strand, counting down.
GTTTAATTAAAGGAAGTTATCACTATTGGAATAGTTATGACTTAATAGTATCTTTTGTACTGAATATTATTTGCATTCTCAAGGAGTATTCACAACCTTACATAATTTAAGTATTTAGCTCAAATGAAATATGTGGCATCTGGATCTAGTATAGTTCTAATAATTGTCGCCAGTTGCTTGTTTTTGATAACTGTTACGACATGACATTTAAATTTGGCTCAACAGCCAGCCTGGTTTATCGGTAGATTCAGATCGTGGCTGAACAACACTTTAGTTACAACACAAGATGGGAAGCACGATTAACTACATTACACATGAAACTGTAAACAATCGTATTTCAATTAAAACAATCTTTGAACTGAGTGCCTTAACTGTCCATTCATGAAAACTAGGTGGAGAATTTCGGAACTTACGCTCACTAAACAATTATGCACTTTACAATTCCACAAAGACTATTGCCTTTTGTCGAGGAAAAATAATTGCTTTTCAGTTCAGTAAAACAGGATACTCGGACTCGGGGTAGCACTTTGGATAACACCCTGTGTACGTAAATGAATAAGGATCAAATACGGTGGCTCAACACAAAGTTAACAGAACACAAAATCATTACTTAAAACGAAACCACACAAGTGATGCGTGCGGTTTCGCAGTACTCACCTGCTTACGTGAGATGAAGGTGGGGGCGGCGTCGAGGGCCTGATCTGTTGAAAAAAGGGCGGCAGAACTATCCACGCCTCTTCCTGTGTAGCAGGCTCTGAAAATTCTATTCTCTTCTCAGCGTCGGATTTTCACAGTACAGAGCTAACAAAAGTATGCCGTGAATGATGAGCCGCATTACTTCCGCATCCGAAGCTACACTATTGTTCTCGCCTCTTTCAGATCACAAGATGCGCACCCTCTGCGTGCTCCTACACAGGAGCCTTGCAGTTCGACCGCTCGTCCACCTTTTTTATGCCTGCCTAGCAAGTTCTTTTGTGGAGGGACTTCCCTCCAAGTTTTACATGATTATAAACCTACTTTCCCTATACGTGAACCACTAAAATATGACATTTTAGTTCTTTTGTAGCTCATCGGTTTCGATATTACATTCATAGATTAATTGCAATTACGTAAATTATCATAACTATCATATTATCATATAAATATCGTATTATTGCAAATAATCAATAATCAACAAAACATTTACATCAAAGACCGTAGAATACAGAAATCACATTAAGTAAAAACAGACAAAGAAGTTACACAACACCATTAAGGTAATATCAATAGTAGTGTTCACAAACGTCCTTCTGAAATCAAACTTTTCTCCGCTGTTCCGAATTTGTGACCAGACTCTCACAGCTGCTTCAAGCTGTATGGCCCCTTCAGCCTGGCATAAGACAGAAATCGGCTTTATGGTCAAAAACAGATAAATCCTTAATTTCACATACGGTACGTTGTAATTTCTCTCACAGTACTATAGTTCGATTCTTTTATCTTGGCGGTTCGCGCATGCCCGCCCAGACGCGGGAGATTGCTGCGTTGCCACTTGCACGCGCCAAGCAAACTTAAACGTTTAAGGGGGAGCGCGCAGTTCATCAAGTAAAGCCACCACGGCCGCATTAACCCTTTCGCTGCTACAGAGACGTGCTCCCCGCGTTCCGCTCTGTGTGCGATTTTGTCATCACTGCACTGCTCGCCTGTGCAGACACATCGTGTTCCGACTGCTTTGACACTCTTATCATTCGATTTCACAAAAACTATTTGGCCCAAAAATTTTATTTTTACACATTTTCTTGACTGATACCTTCCCCCCCATAAATGACTTAATTTTGTTTCGATGTTCAACGCAGTTATTGTGCAGCATTAAATGTAGTAAATCATTGCACGAAATTTTGAGGAGGTAAAAGCACATAGCGTATACTTTCCGTATGGTCGATTTTAGTTGCCACTAGAAATTTCAAAAAATTACATTGAAACGAATAAAATTCATGAAGTAAGACACTTCGATATTGTTTTTAAATAAAGAAAATTTATGCGCCGAACAAGGTTTCAACTCGGAATCTTTCACTTAGCAGCCAAATACTATAACCATTATGCTAACGCGGCTCGTTATTCGATGGATTTCCTGAAGGACTTTAAACTAGGACGCAAAATACCGACAAACACTGTTGGTATGACTGTGAATTACTCACGTTTCGTCGAAGTACAATAGGAAATAAACAATTACCGCTGTTCTTTATTGCGGAAAAGCGGTTAGTGAGAATGAATTTCCTTGCTATCGCCTTGATTAGGAGGCTTATTGCTTGTTTGGTTTAATTAAGTAATAGAATATGAAGCAATTGGTATAAAGAATGCTTTTTCCAAACTTTCTATAAAAGGAAGTCTGCTATCAAGACATTGCTTTTATTCAATTACTTTATTTATGACTGAATGTTTCTAAAACTGAAGACACTCGTCCGTGTTCTGCACTGCAGTCGAGCTCTGGCAACGTCGTTCTCTGTTCATTGACTGACTGTGTTTTGTGACGACAGATGCGCAGAACGAACCTAAACTCGGCCGCCGTCGTAAATGACGCGCACTCTAGTAAAATGCATAACATTTAACCTGTAACAAAAATATCATGAATTGTGCACTTTAAGTGCGTGAAGACACACCGGGCTTCGTGGCCCTAGTCACGCGACTTAGATGGTGATTTCAGTAAAACGACGGCACGCGCAGTCTGCGGTGCCTAGGGTGTGCGGTGGCGGCAGAGCGCGCACGGGGCTGCCGGCGGCTCGTTGGCTGTCGAAGAGTCCGCGGCGCAGGTGCGACTCCTACCGGAGTACAGCAGAGGCCGTCAGCGGAGATGCGCGCTGGCCTCTGCGAGAGGACTGCACCAGGCTCCAGTGGCCTGCTGTGGATCTGCCCCGCTCCTCGCGGCGCGCGCCTTAAATCCGTCTCCGCGGCATTAATTGGGCCCCGGCGTGGCGCAGCGTGGGCGGACGGCCGCCGGCCGGCTGCCCCGCTGTGCCCTCCCCGTGTCTCTCCCTCGCCGTCTCGCCTCGAGTCTCTCTCATCGTCGCGGCCAGCACGAGTCGGGCCCCTCCTCTGCCCTGCCTTATCGCCGGCCGCCTGCCTTATGGACAAAACGTGCCGAGCACTCGCCAGCAAACTCCTCGCACAGACGTCTGCCGCACCAGGGTGTCTGCAGCCCTGTACGGCCCCAGGGAATGAATAACAACCTGCGAAACTGGTGAACCTGCCTATTGATACTAAAATGTTGACTTTCACGGCCCAAAATATCATGTCCATTATGATTATCCGGGCTGTTATGCCGTGGTCGGTTGATGAATTTTGTCTCAATTCCCAACGTTTCGTCTCCGACTGCGGGAGACATCTTCAAGGGGATCCGTAGCTCGATGGAAGGTCCAACACACCCGCTGGCTCGCTACTGACTGTCGCTAAATTCCGTGTCCGCGCGCTCCCACGCCGCGGCGTGACGTCACGTGTTTTGAAAACGTCAGTGCAATTGGCCGCTGTCCGCTGCCGTCGATCGCCGTTGCCATCACCCAGTAGTGGACGAGTGGTACACATCTTCTTTAACACCGGCATCCATATACCGTTTAATTTCACGTCCTCCTTCTTTCGGCTGAAATTATTTGGGTGTTTAGCGATTTCGATTGCCTCCCTGTAGAGCCTTTCGTAATATCCGCTTGTGGCCGCTATTACTTGCGTCTCCTCGAAACGATTATGGTGGTTCCCTGGCTGGAAAGCATGCTCCGCAACAGCTGATCCTTCCGTTTCTCCTACGATTTCCCTTGTGCTCTTCCAAACGTTTAGAAACAGTTCTTTTAGTGGTACCCACGTAAACATCACCACAGCTGCATGGGATCCCATACACTCCAGCTTTTTCCAATGGTTTGCGTGCGTCCTTGGCAGGCTTGACGTATTCCTGTACCTTCCTCGTCGGCTTTTAAACTAGGGTAATATTCCGCTTCGTCAAGATCCTATCTATTCTTTCTATTTTTTAGAAACGAAAATGGCAGTTTCGGGCACTCAGTATACCGCAAACCCACGCAGACGGACCGTTATTTGCACCGGGGTTCGAACCACCACCCACAAAAGAAGCGGGGTGTTATCAAGACGTTAGCGGACAGAGCTAGAAATATTTGTGAACAAGAGTTGCTCGACGCTGAGATGGGACATCTCCACAATGCACTAATGAAGAACGGATATTCGTCCGTCGAAATAAAACGTGCGTTGAGGCAGCCACGCAGAAATCATACTGACACACAGGCTACTGCAAAATCTAAGGTTTTCCTGCCGTTTGTTAAAAAATGTTACGGAAAGAATAGGGAGGATCTCGACGAAGCGGAATTTACCGTAATTTACAAGCGCCCACCAGCAAGATACAGGAATACCTTAAGCCTGTCAAGGACGCTCGCAAACGATTGGAAAAAGCTGGAGTGTATAGGATCCCATACAGCTGTGGAGATCTTTATGCGGGAACCACTAAAAGAACTGTTTCAAAACGTTTGGAAGAGCACAAGGGAAATCGTAGAAGAGGAGAAAAGGAACGATCAGCTTTTGCGGAGCATGCTTTCCAGCCAGGGAACCACCATAATCGTTTCGAGGAGACGCAAGTAATAGCGGCCACAAGCGGATATTACGAAAGGCTCTACAGGGAGGCAATCGAAATCGCTAAACACCCAAATAATTTCAGCCGAAAGGAGGAGGACGTAAAATTAAACGGTATATGGATGCCGGTGTTAAAGAAGATGTGTACCACTCGTCCACTACTGGGTGATTGCAACGGCGATCGACGGCAGCGGACAGCGGCCAATTGCACTGACGTTTTCAAAACACGTGACGTCACGCCGCGGCGCGGACACGGAATTTAGCGGCAGTCAGTAGCGAGCAGCGGGTGTGTTGGACCTTCCATCGAGCTACGGATCCCCTTGAAGATGTCTCTCGCAGACGGGGACGAAACGTTGGGAATTGAGACAAAATTCATCAACCGACCACGGCATAACAGCCCGGATAATCATAATGGACATAACCAGCCTAATATCGTGTAGGGCCCCCGCGAGCACGCAGAACACAATGTGGCGTGGTCTCGACTAATGTCTGACGTAGCGCTGGAGGGAACTGACACCATGAATCCTGCAGGCCTGTCCACAGATCCGTAAGAGTACGAGGCAGTGGAGATCTCTTCCGAACAGCACGTTACAACGCATCCCAGATATGCTACGTAACGTTAATGTATGGGGAGTTTGGTGGGCAGCGGAAGTGTTAAAACTTAGAAGACTGCTCCTGGAGCCCCTCTGTAGCAATTCTGTACGTGTGAATCAAGAATTTTATTCACCATAGATCATTTTACAATGATAATAGCTTCTGCATACAGGATGTACTAGTACACACAGAATAATAATATAAACAAGTGTCTGCACATTATAGAATACATTTCAAGCATGACAGTGTACCAAATTACACCAGGATAGCTTCTAAAAGTTAATGCAATAAGTTATACTATAATCTAATATAATAAAACAATTGTATTGTTTATTATATACACTATGTAATTACACACGATTAACCACAGCACACAATAATATGTTTAACTACAGACAACTTTTAAATGCTAATTTCGTCCTCAGTCATCTCAAACACTTCTTTAATGTCATAGACTGGATGATCTGACAGGCAGCTGTATCATTTAATTAAAAAAAAATTATATCGATAGACCGAACATGAACTGGCAGTTTATTCAACATTTTGAGTGGGTTTACTTCGTGGGAATTTCCTGTTCTTGCTAACCTGTGGCGCGGTATGTCTAAATTACCCTTAGCCCTGGTGTTGTGTTCATGTATTTCCCCTCTGGCCATAAATTCTGAAATATTATTTTTAATATAGAGTACAGACACATAGATGTATAAACTTATAATTGTGAGTATTCTGGGTCTATGACCTCTTTTACGTATTATGCGTAAGGCTTTTTTTTGTAATCTCAAAATGTTCTTCATGAGAGGTTAGTGCCCCCATATAATCAGACCACGTGAAATATGTGACTGGAATAGCCCGCAGTACCGGGTGATCAAAATGTCAGTATAAATTTGAAAACTTAACAAACCAGGGAATAACGTAGATAGAGAGGTAAAAATTGACACACATGCTTGGAATGACATGGGGTTTTATTAGAACAAAAAAAAAATAAAAAGTTCACAAAATGTCCGACAGATGGCGCTGGACAGCAAAACGTCGGTGACTGCGCATGACAATCGTGTACAAAAGGAGTTGTTATGAGAGAGAGAATGAGATGCGCCAGCAGTCGCAGCATGTTGACGTTACAGCAGAACCCCTGTAATCCGACCTTGGATGGTCCGTCACTCCGGTTAGTCGGACCATGCTCAGGCTGGCGAGCCCGTGCCGACTAGTCACTGACTGGACGCCAGGTGGGCCATTGTTGCGGTGTTATCGCTGTGCATATTGTTATACTGTACGTCATTGTGCAGTTTTATCCTTTGTTAGGATTACAAAACGTCGTTGTTTGCTTTATTCCGTGTTCTCTACAGTACTTATTATTGTAGATTCATTGTATGTACAGTTGTCTGTTTTTCAACATGTCTGGATTCAAACGTAAACACGTAACTCTTTCACTAAATGAAAAATTAGCAGTGCTACAAAGACTGGAAGAAGGAGAATCGCTCAAAAAAATTTCAGAGGAACTGAATGTAGGTGTTTCGACAATTAAGGATTGGAGGAAGAATCGGAAAGACATTGAATCCTATACAGTTACGATTGATGGTGAAAACACTCTGAAGAATCGCAAAACATTAAAAAAGCTTAAACTTTAACTGCTTGATAAGGCACTGTGGATGCGGTTTTGTCAAGAAAGAAGGAAAGGAACTCCAATATCTGGGCCAGTTCTCAAAGAAAAAGCGATAGTTTTACACAAAAAACTGGAAGCCGAAAGTAAATTTGCTGCCAGTGAAGGCTGGATTGATAGTTGGAAAACTCGTCATGTTGTCCGATCTATTTCTATTTCCGGTGAAAAACAATCTGTCGATACCGCAGCTGCTAAGGAGTTTTCTGTTAAGTTTCAAGAAATTATAGAAGAAAATGGTTACCCTGCCAAGTGTATAACATTGACGAGAGAGGGCTGAACTTTAAAATGTTGCCAACAAAAACGCTCGCAGCTTCAAATGAATTCGTGGTAGGAACGAAACTTATAAAAGATAGAATAACAGTCATTCCCTGAAGCAACGCAGATGGTACCCACAAGCTTCCCTTGTCCGTCATTGGCAAATCTAAGAAGTCAAGGGCATTCAAAAATATAAACGTATCTTCCTTGCCAGTTCGTTACCGCAATCAAAAATCTACTTGCATGGACTGCAACCTTTTTAAATAATGGTTTTTCGGCGAATTTGTTACATCGGTCGAAAAAGACTTGAAGCAAAAAAATCTGCCTGTTCGGGCTCTACTGCTGTTGAATAACGCACCATCACATCCATCTGAGGAAGATTTGGTGAAAGGGGACATAAAAGCTCTCTTTCTGCTTCTTAATGTGATCCCACTCATCCAACCAATGGATCAGGGCTCCATTGAATGGTTAAAAAGGCGATATCGCAGAAAGTATATCAGCTCATTCTTGGAAAAATCTGAAGGAGGTCATAACTTATTTGAGGCAATGAAATTTCTGAACATCAAAGATGCTATCTACACAATTGCTGCAGCATGGAATGAGCTGAAACCTGATACATTGCTGAAATCGTGGCTTTGGCCACAAGTTATGACTGAAAATGACCATGCTGAAGATGAGCAAAACGACGCTGCACTGGAAATCGTTAAAGATCTACAAACTCTGGAGCCGAACGCCCCTGCCAATGAAGTGTGGCTCAGTGAGTGTGACAAAGACCGTGGCACTCATGGAGAGCTCAGTGACGACCAGGTTGTTGCCGTTGTTAGCCAGAAAACTGTGAATGAGGACACGGACGGCGAATACGAACCCCCCGCCGGGATTTCACACAACGATGCAAAAAATGTTGTAACTTCGCAAGACAGCCAAGCCACTAGGAGGTGAAGCCGAAAGGCACGCGTTTAAGCTCACGCAGGCTGGCGTGAGGTCTGGAACAGTTAAAGGATTTGAGTGTAGCAAATAAAATACGTAGCTGTTGGAATACTTAACTTTAATCCATAATTGGTGAACATCGGTCTGACGGTACATGCATCGCAAGATAAATAGTAATTGATAATGGCGCCTTGCTAGGTCGTAGCAAATGACGTAGCTGAAGGCTATGCTAACTATCGTCTCGGCAAATGAGACCGCAATTTGTTAGTGAACCATCGCTAGCAAAGTCGGCTGTACAACTGGGGCGAGTGCTAGGAAGTCTCTCTAGACCTGCCGTGTGGCGGCGCTCGGTCTGCAATCACTGATAGTGGCGACACGCGGGTCCGACGTATACTAGCGGACCGCGGCCGATTTAAAGGCTACCACCTAGCAAGTGTGGTGTCTGGCGGTGACACCACAAAAAACGCTTTTGACATCGTCCTTCAATACATCGAGCAGAATCCAGCTTCAACTCCAATGGATGTTTTGTGGATAAAGAAATAGAGGGACACTGCAGCTCAATCTAGAATAACACCTGCTAAACAAAAATGTAGCACTGACTTTTTTCCCAAGTAATTTGTTTTCGTTTTTGCTGTTAAAACAATGCATACAGTATAATCATTTCTTAGTTTATACATACAGTAGTTTATTTCTTTGTAAAAAATTTCTTTTTTATGTACAGTGCTATAAACATTTTTTAGTTTACAGTATATATCGTTTATACGTTATTAAGTACAGTTATAGTGTGTGTAGACGTTTTTTAGTTAATATATTGTTTAACACTGTGTAAGAAACACATTTTTATATTAGTGTAGACGTCTTTTAGTTCTTAAATCGTTTAATTTTTGTACTAAATGTCTTTTTATATTTTTCCAATAAATATTAGATTTTTCGGATAATCCGACCTTTTTTTCGTTCCGACCGTGGTCCCGATCCCGAAGGTGACGGATTAGAGGGGTTCTACTGTACCTGAAAAGGCGCTTTTAGTGAAGCTGTATTATCAGAATGGGGAATGTGCTAGTTCAGCGTTACGATCCTATCGCCATAGGAAGGGGATTCGAACGGGTAAAGGTCCGTTGGCAAACGCAGCTGTGGCGAGAATGATTTGGAAGTTCGAAGCCACGGATTGTTTAGACAATAGACCCCGTAGTGGCCGACCGAGCACAAGGCGTAATGCTGTTGAGACAGTTCGGGAAGAAATGGAGACTGTAGCGGGTTCGTCTATTCACGGAGAAGTCAGCGCTCGTGCAGTCGCACGTCGCACCGGCATTCCATTCACTACTGTTTGGTTGGCACTGAGGCGTACCCTCCGATGCTATTCGTACAAAATCCATCGCCATCATGAACTATTATCTGGCGATTTAGTGGAGCGGAGGGCATTTGTGGTGTGGGCGTTTCAAAAGATGGCGGAAGATGACGATTGGTTGAGTAACGTGTTGCGGACCGACGAAGCTCATTTCACGCTCCGAGGGTCTGTCAACGCCCACAACTGCAGGATTTGGGCTACCGAAAATCCTATAACTGTCGTGGAAACACCATTGCACGACGAGAAAGTCACGGTATCGGTTGGATTTACCACATCTCCCGTTATCGGGCCTTTTTTCTTCGAGGAAATGCGTGATTCTGGTTTTGTAACTGCTACCGTGACGGGTGAGAGGTACGCCGATATGTTACAGAATCGCATCATCCCCAGCCCGGCTGATAAACACCTGCTGGAACGTACGATGTTTATGCAGGATGGGGCTCCACCCCTTGTTGCTAGACGCGTGAAAGATCTCTTGCGCGCGTCGTTTGGTGATGATCGTGTGCTCAGCCGCCACTTTCGTCACGCTTGGCCTCCCAGGTCCCCAGACCTCAGTCCGTGCGATTATTGGCTTTGGGGGTTACCTGAAGTCGCAAGTGTATCGTGATCGACCGACATCTCTAGGGATGCTGAAAGACAACATCCGACGCCAATGCCTCACCATAACTGCCGACATGCTTTACAGTGCTGTTCACAAATTATTCCTCGACTACAGCTATTGTTGAGGAATGATGGTGGGCATATTGAGCATTTCCTATAAAGAACATCATCTTTGCTTTGTCTTACTTTGTTATGCTAATTATTGCTATTCTGATCAGATGAAGCGCCGTCTGTCGGAAATTTTTTGAACTTTTGTATTTTTTTTTTGGTTCTAATAAAACCCCATGTCATTCCAAGCATGTGTGTCAATTTGTACCTCTCTATCTACATTATTCCGTGATTTATTCAGTTTTCAAATTTGTGCTGACTTTTTGATCACCCGGTATGTCACCCTAAGGTACTCTAAGCTTAGTACCTCCCTTAGTTACAAGATAAGGTATGCCACCCGACATATTTTTTCAAATACGTGATTGACATGTTCCTCCCAATAGAGTTTAGAGTCAATGTGAATACCTAAGAGGTTTACCGACTTATTACCTACTTCATTTCATGTTCCCATTAAAAGTTGTTGGGCTTTATCAGGATTGCACAGGAGCTTATTGGCTGCAAATCAGTCCAGGGCCTTATCAAGTGTTTCTTTTGGTAGTTTATTCAGGTTTGAAATGTTCTGATGTGTGGTAAGTAGTGTTGTATCGTCAGCATAACACACGACGGGGTGGGCTATGTTTTTAGGTAAATCATTAATAGCTACAATGAAGAAGAAGGGTCCAAGGATAGATCCTTGTCGTACACCTGTGCTTATTTCCATTACGCAAGAATTTACATTTCTGGCTGAAACGAATTGTTTTCGGTTACTTAAATAAGAATTTATCACAGCTAAAGTGCTCTCTCTCACCCCATAAAAATCAAGTTTCCCCAGTAGTGCGCCAGCAGGAATGCAATCGAAAGCTTTGCTTAGGTTACATAATACCAGTGATACGATGTTATTGTTTTCAAAAGCTGTTAAGGTTTGGTCAATGATTTACAAGACGGCTCCTGTTGTATTTTTCCCTTTGAGAAAACCAAACTGATTGCTACATAGGGTATTGTGTTTTTCAAAGAAGCTGCTGATTTGTGTGTGTATCAGCGCCTCAGATATCTTTGAGAATATTGGAACAATGGAGACTGGTCTGTAGCTTTGGGGAAGATGTTTGTCCCCTTTTTTAAAAACTTTTGATACGTTAAGTGCATCTGGAAAAACTCCAAATTCTACAAATTTACTATTTGGCGATCGAGTGTCTTGTCTTTTTAATTATGTTACTTGATAACCAATAACAGTCCAACTTGTCGCACGACATTCCGAATGTGACAAGAGGCAGCAGAGGAGGTGTTCCGGGCCCATGTGCTGGAGGACAAGGTTCAAAATGCAGTCAGATTAAGCGAGATACCGATAAACACGCAAGTGTAGCGTCCGAAATTGTGAACGGGGAAACTTATGACTCGTGAAAGAAACAAGGGTTATAATGACTTCGATTTATTGCAATAAAAATGATTACTGAACAAGTGGCAAATTAACATGATCAAATCGTTTATAAAGAGACAGCAGTGCAATCACTCACACACAAGAAGAAGATTCAACATAAGCAAATAAATTACATAGCAACACACAACACAAAGTCGCTACTTAAGATCGGAAAATCAAAATTTTCACAGAGCTTTAATAGCGGGGCTCTAAGGAACTGGAAACACGATGGAGGACACGCTCGAATCACAGGGATATGGAATTCTTATGGGAAATCAGGACAGAAGCAATGTCCCCAATATGGTGTAGGATTTATAGTAAACATAAAAAAATAGATTCAGTATCTCATTTCCAAGCAATATCGCCAAGAGCGGCAACTCTGACTTTTAAAACAATGAGCATACCTCATGCCGTTACAAATGAAAAAAAGAAATTCAAACACACACGAAGGAAGAGAGAGATAAATCTTGGGACCTTCTCCAACAAACTGTGGAATAAATGAAAGCTGTGTACAAATATTATTGGGAGACTTCAACGCCCAGCTGGGAAAAGAAAGGAAATATAAACATACACTATGTGATCAAAAGTATCCGGACACTTGGCTGAAAATGACTTACAAGATCGTGGCGCCCTCCATCGGTAATGCTGGAATTCAGTATGGTGTTGGCCCACCCTTAGCCTTGATGACAGCTTCCACTCTCGCAGGCACACTTCAGTCAGGTGCTGAATGGTTTCTTCGGGAATGGCAGCCCATCCTCGAATTGCTCTTCAACAATAGGAAGCAAGAAGGTGCTTAAAACATCAATGTAGGCCTGAGCTGTGATAGTGCCACGCAAAACAACAAGCCCCTCCATGAAAAACACGACCAAAACATAGCACCACCGCCTCCGGATTTTACTGTTGGCGCTACACACGCTGACAGATGATGTCCACCGGGTATTCGCCATACCCACACCCTGCCATCGGATCGCCACATTGTGTACCGCGATTCATCACTCCACACAACGTTTTTCCGCTGTTCAATCGTCCAATGTTTACGTTCCTTACACCAGCGAGACGTCGTTTGGCATTTACCAGCGTGATGTGTGGCTTATGAGCAGCCTCTCGACCGTGAAATCCAAGTTTTCTCACCTCCTGCCCAACTGTCACAGTACTTGCAGTGGATCCTGATACCGTTTGAATTTCCTGTGTGATCGTCTGGATAGATGACTGCCTATCACACATTACGACCCTCTTCAACTGCCGGCGGTCTCTGTGAGTCAACAGACGAGGTCAGCCCGTACGCTTTTGTGCTATACGTGTCCCTTCAGGTTTCCACTTCACTGTCACATCGGAAACAGTGGATCTAGGGATGTTTAAGAGTGTGGAAATCTCGCCTACAGACGTATGACACAAGTGACACCCAGTCACCTGACCACGTTCCAAGTCCGTGAGATCTGCAGAGAGCCCCATTCTGCTCTCTCACGATGTCTGATGACTGTTGAGGTCGCTGATGTGGAGTACCTAGCAGTAGGTGGCAGCACAATGCACCTAATATGAAAAACGTATGTTTTTGTGGGTGGCCGGATACTTTTGATCATATAGTGTACAACTGGAAAATGGTCGAAGAGTTGTAGAACTTCACAGAGAACACGACCTTTTATCTAAATCAACATACTTCGAGAGGCAGCCAAATAAACTTAAAACCTGGAAATACCCAGGATGGAGGTAGAGGGAGTGGCAGCCAAGTCACGTCTGTTTTCGTAACGTGATACACAACGTTAAAAGTATTGAGAAGAGACACAGGCTCAGACCACTACTGAGTTACAATTAAAATTCAGTTCATTCCATTAAATAAAAAGAATGAAAAAGGTGATAAAACAATGAGGTATGACCCAACACCAGCCAATTAAAAATGACATATACTAACAAATATCACAGATCATTAAAGTGACAGATAATCTAAAAGAACTGGTACCAAGTCACAAGAAATAAGCCGAGATTCTAGCTGCCTTGAAGCCACGAAGAAAACATGCGTGGTGGGGTCTGGAATGTGACAAATTCCATAAAGAAAGGCACAAGCATAGTTAGAGTTTCAGACTCACAAAACAGAAGACAATCACACGAAAAAATTCACATTAAACATTAGCAGAATTAAGAGAGGATTCTATAATGACATAATAAACACTATAGAACATAAGTGCCACAAAACCAGTTCGAGGAACTACTATAAGATCTTTGTGACACAATGACAACAGTATGAGCCCCCGACGCTAATGCTAAAAGATGAAGATGTAAGAATGGCACACAGTAACAAAGAAAATTCCGAAAACATGCAAAAGCGTTTAATTACCTTTTTAATCGTGAAGAACCGAAAGAATTACAAGTTGACGTAAATAACCCTATTAAAACCGAACCTAACAAATTAACCCCCTCCCACCCCCGACTTTCCAAGAAGTAGAAAGAGTCCTCAAAGGACTAAACAATTATGAGGTATGTGGTGGAGATCAAGTTTTTGTTGAAATGTGGAAATATTCGAGTGAAACTCTCAAGACCTCTTTACACACGGGTCTAACAAAAATTTGGATAACAGAAGAACTCCCTGAAGATTGGACTGCGGCCATCATACACCCACTGCACAAGAAGGGACAAAGAGCAGTCCAGACAACCACAGAGGAATCTCTCTCCTAGACTGCACATACAAGATTTTATTCAAGATCCCCTATGAAAGCGTCGAGGAACAACTAGAGCCGGAGCTAGGACACTGGCAGGGAGGTTACAGACCATGGATAAGCTGTGCAGAGTGGATCATCAGTCTAAGATTGATTATGGCATACTACGGGAAACAGAACAAACGTCTGGCAATAACATTCGTAGATTTTAAGAAGGCATATGACTGCCCCTATAGACCTACATAGCAAAAAATTTTAAGGAATCTAGGACTCTCTGCAAAACTAATTAAATTAATAGGGCTTACTCTAATCTAAAGTTAAATTTAGAGGAGAATTTTCTGAACAATTCCTCATAAAAGTAGGCTTAAGGCAAGACGACTGTCTATCAGCATTACTGTTCAACTGTGCACTCTAATACATAATGAGAAAATGGTGCAAGAATAACCCAAAGAACATAAGAATTGGAAGTGCTAAAATGATATAATTATGAACTGCTTGCTGATGATGTTGCTCTCCTAGGCAACAATGTTCAAGAACCAGGCATCAAGTTAAATCACTACAAGAAATAGCAAAGAAAAATGGTCTCAGAATATCATTTGAAAAAACAGAGACTGTGCGAACTGACTCACTACTTGCAAACAAAATTACAATTGGAGAACAAGAAATCAAAATTGATGTTAAATATTTAGGTAAAATCACAACTTACAATCTAAATGAGAAGTCAGCGTGACAAAGTAGGATAAAAAGCAGAACAAAGCAAAATATATGTCCAAGAACAGTTACAACGAAGAAACGTATCCATAGATGCAAAATTAAAACATTATAAAACACAACGAAAAATAACTTACGCAGCTGAAACCATTTTCAAAACAACTATTGCAGCAAAAATTGACGAAATACCAAAGACAGGAAAAAGTATAATTAGCAATGCATAAATAAACAATATCATGTAAATGGATGTTGGAGATTAGCTGCAAATGAAACAGTATTCATTACAATGGAACCAATAATGAGCACGATAAGGAACATCTGAAGAGAATACCAGAATTAGTGAGGGTGATAGAAAAATTGTGGAATAGTGAGAACAACATTAAATGGATAACAGAAATTAACGAACATATAAGAAAAGTGCAAATTACTGTAGACGACTTAAAAAACAAAACATAGAAAACCAGAATAATGCAAGACACACAAACCACGCTAGAAACGAAGATCAATAAAAGGGCTACAGGAAAAAAGATGTGAGAGGAAGAGCGACAGGAAATTTCTGAAAGAATGAAGAAGTATTGGGCAGACAGAGGACCAAAACACTCGTTACACTGAAGAGCCAAAGACACTGATACTTCAGTACCTCCGCGAGCACACAGAAGTGCCGCAACACGACGTGGCATGCACTCGACTGGTGTCTGAAGTAGTGCTGGAGGGAACTGACACCACGAATCCTGCAGAGGTGTGAATAAATCCGTAAGACCACGAGGCAGTGGAGATCTCTTCTGAACACCATGTCGCAAGGCGTCCCAGATATGCTCAATAATGTTCATGTGTAGGGAGTTTGGTGGTCAGCGGAAGTGTTCAAACTCAGAAGAGGGTTTCTGGTGCCACTCTGTAGCAATTCTGGACGTGTGGGGTGTCGCATTGTCCTGCTGGAATTGCACGAGTCCGTCGGAATGCACAATGGACACGAATGGATGCATGTGATCAGATAGGATGCTTACGTACGTGTCACCTGTTCCCATATCACTCCAGCTGCACACGCCCCAACACCATTACAGAGCTTGAACAGTCCCATGCTGACGTGTACGGTCCTTGGATTCATGAGGTTGTCTCCATATCCGTACATCCACGGATTCATGAGATTGTCTCGATACCCGTACACTTCCATCTTCTAGATAAAAATTTTAAACGAGACTCGTCCGACCAGGCAACATGTTTCCAGTCATCAACAGCCCAATGTCGGTGTTGACGGGCCTAGGCGAGGCGTAAAGATTTGTGTCGTCCAATCAGCAAGGTTACAAGTGGGTCTTCAGCTCCTAAGGCGCGTATCAATGATGTTTCGTCGAATGGTTGACATGCTGCCACTTGTTGATAGCGCAGCTTTGAAGTCTGCCGCAGTTTGCGAGGGGTCGCACTTCTGTCACGTTGAACGGTTCTCTTCAGTCGTCGGTGGTCCCGTACTTTCAGGATCTTTTCCCGGCCGCAGCGATGTCGGAGTTTCGATGTTTCACCGTATTCGTGGTATTCACGGTACACTAGTGACATACCAAATCCCCACTTCATCGCTACCTCGGAGAAGGTGTGTCCCAACGTTCGTGCACCGACTATAACAACACGTTCAAATTCGCTTAAATCTTGATAATCTGCCATCGTAGCAGCAGTAACCGATATAACAGCTGTGCCAGGCACTTGTTGCCGACCGCAGCGCCGTTTACATATTGAATTCGTATAGCGATACCAGTTTCTTTGGCGCTTCAGTGTAAGTACTCAGATGAAATGGGAGTTTAATTAGTGATTTGCATATGTTGTGAGATTGTTTACTGGAAATCTGTCCTGTAACAGAACCAGATAACTGCCGAAAAATGTCGTGACCCAACCAGCATTGGACATGATGGAGCAGACTGTTAATTTTGTCACTGCCAGCGGGTGATTCAAACACAATTATGGCCGTAAGTTGCAAACCATGACAGGAGTATATTGCCTGTCAGTGTGTGTGTGTTTTTACTGCGGGACACCACGCCATACGGTTCTGCACAGGACATTCAGGTTTATCGCTTCTTCGCCATATCCTTCTGACGTGTCACTCACTGATTTCTTCCTCTTTTCTTGTTTGAAAAAAATACGCCAGTGTGCAAAACGCAAGTACGAAAGTATCTTTGGTATGGTGTCACAGTGCAGTTGAGGAGGTAACTGAAGAAGTCACCGTGATTGTCGCTGGTCGCGTGGATACTACAAAAGCCGGGACGCGGTCGTCGCCACAGACGGCAATACACACACGTCTGCAGCGTGCTGCCATCCTGGGCACCAGGTTGTTGAGGATGTCAGGTGGCAGGGCGATCCATTCCTCCAGCATGGCCGTTGGTACCTGTGTACGACTCCCCAAAGAGTGCTACATGTGCTGGATGGGATTAGAATCGTGAAACGGGCAGGACACTCCATCACAAGAATATCGTTCCAAGACCTCCTGCACATTCTCTGTTTGATACGGTCACGCATTGTCATCCTGGAAGGACACACGTTACGAAGGAGTGTAGTGTTGTGAGTGACGTGTGGGTGCTATTCTGTCATTCTGTGCAACTTATTAATCTGAAATGTACCCTTTACGCTGTGGCTCCTGGAAGATGCAATTTCCACCCGCACACTACTACAGAAGTCAGACAGACGCTCCTAACGTTCTAAAGAGAAACGCCTGAAAAACTTTCAGCAGTAAATATCTTCTGGAGTCGCCCGCTGTAAGGAAATGACACAACAATTCACAAAATTTCTTACGTAACTAGTGGGATACTTGGGTACTGGAGTAGTGATGGTTAGTGTAATAAAAAACATGAAACTAACGAAAATTATTATTTTTTTTGCACAAATTCTGAGAAATCACAATCGCACTTTTAGTTACGAACTGAACAAGTTATTTCCGGGTTCTTTTCGGAATGTGAAGTTACCTTTTAAAGACAGGATTCGCTAATGAAATTTGTATACAAAGTTTAAGATGGCTATTGACTTGGCAGAATGGCTGAGAGCTGCGCCTACTGAACTCGAATAATTATCCGTTAGAATGTTGCTAGGTACGGTCGAGGGTGTTGCATGTGAAATGCAGTGAAGTGTACTGTTGTGGAGGAAATATGGGCCTCGCTATAGCTGTAGCGCACAATACCATAAGCCACTCGCTGCTGACAAATAAGATAACTCTCGTTCTATCTGGACTGACCTTCGCCAATCAAACTCTCGCTGTGCCTCGATGAAGTCGAGGATTTCTGTTCGCCCATAGTCTAACTATTGGCGCGATACACTGGTCAGATAATCAGTCCACCACGATGCCAGTCAAAATTCGCTCGCAGGCGTTTAACTATAACTCTGTCCGTTCACACCGCACATTAAGTGTGGCGGCCGACACATTGAACGACACTTAATCGCAAGGACTCGATATAGAGTCGCACTCCGATTCGCTCTCGACAGAGGTGCTGTCCCAGTGAAGTACTGAGGAGACACTTGTTCCTCGCTCTTTGAGTACACATACGAGCGCACACGCTCTCGTTAAGTGTTGCTCCGAGGGAGACAACGGAACGGCTCCTCTCCACGCCAGACGTGAAGGGGTCGGTCTCTTCCATTACTCCTCAGCTAAAGGGAACAGGAATATTGTCTGCCAATCAGCATTGCTCTTCTAAAAGGCGACCAATCTGGATATCTGTAGCTTGGGCGTTTGGCGTTTGCTGTCTCCCTGTGAAAACCTCTGAAACTGCGTGCTATGTCTGTAAAGAATGTTTAAGCTGGACGCTCTCACACAATGTAGCGGAATTTGCTTTTAAGCCGACCACGGGGTCGTTCTCCCCTTTCGCTCTGGCAAACGCTGTCTGCTCTACGGTCGCCGGCCGACGTAGATAGGTTGACTCGTCCTCCGAAGGGACCGGCCTCCTGGCGTGCGGTCTGCCTCTCCTGAACTAAAAGCCAGTGTGACTGTCGTGTCTTGAACGTGTGTGTGTGTACGACAGCCTCGAGTATTTGAATCTCGGTGCGCACTTCTTATTTGCATATCGTTTACATGAATTCATACAACACTGACTTTATCTTAGCGAGTTTGGGTTCGAATGAAGCTTCTTGATGTGCGGAATATGTTTGTGAGGGCGGAATATGTAAGCAGTGAAGGTCAGGAGACACCGACGTCTTACAGTGTGGCGATAACGTTGACCAGCGAGTGTACCGTGGTGAACGTTATGCTTCTCCACACCGTAAAACGTGGGACACCAGAATAATCGTAGTCAACAGTGCTAAATAGATCCTCGTATGGCGCCAGGTGACAATACGTAACGCGCTGGGGAACACGCCTTAAGCCATGTCCGGCATGTAGGGCTCGTTCCAGTGACGTTCGTGGTGATCGCTCACTGCATTAAGAACCACGTCCGGCCCTCTGTAGTCTCCAGGGCACTGTCGTGAATAGTGGCGACTTCAGTGCAATTATTCTCTTCGAATAAAAGCGTCTCTTCTGTGTCGTTGTGAGTTTCTTTCACTTAAGGGAGCTGAGACGTCAAACGGGCCGACCTAGAGCAGGAGAGGCACAACAGGACATTTTAATTTCCACGGTCTACATTTTTACAAATTAATTTAGTAAACTTTGTCAGCACGACCAGGAAGGATTCAGGATTTACACTCATAGCAGTGGGAGTTCAAAAACGTAACGAAATAAATCTTGTTTGCATGTGAAATTTCATCACTTTTTCACTTAGTATTTGCTGCATTTGTTGCTACAGGTACGCTTTTCTTCATAAGTAAGAGAAATTCTTCGACGAATTTGGCACAGTATACTAACCATACCTTCACTTGTATAAAATTTTAGAATTTACTTAACTTCGGAACAAATGAATGAGCTGTTACATTTTACACTTCATGTTGAGAAAAAACTCAATATTTATCGTTAATTATCTCAATTTATACCACAGTTTTTAATAGATTTGAAAATTCTAGAGTTTTACATTAAGGAGCTTCTGTTTAATAACCATACCGAGTTTGAAAAAAATAGGATATTTATCTTGGATGTTACATGTACCGAATAGAACAGGAGTTTGTGGCACAACTTGACTAGAAGAAGGGATCGGTTGGTAGGACATGTTCTGAGGCATGAAGGGATCACCAATTTAGTATTGGAGGGCAGCGTGGAGGGTAAAAGTCTTAGGGGGAGACCAAGACATGAATACACCAAGCAGATTCAGAAGGATGTAGGTTGCCGTAGGTACTGGGAGATGAAGAAGCTTGCACAGGATAGAGTAGCATGGAGAGCTGCATCAAACCAGTCTCAGGACTGAAGACCACAACAACAACAATGTACCCAAGTACAGAAATTTGTGTTTTGCGAAAAATGGCCGTTAAAGTTTCTGCTTGTATTTGCTTTCTTTTAGAACTTTCCAGCACGGTAAGTAGGTTCTCTTTCATTTTCTAAATCAGTTCTCTTCCTTTCCACATTCCTATTATGCACTCTTCTTGATTCTATCACCTCCAGAAATGATTTATGTATGTGCTTTCACTACGCGCTCTCTGTCCATCGCATACAAAGCTTTGATGCAGTTCACTGCGGGCTTGATTCCCATTTTCTCTAAAACATATTTCCTGCTTTGCACACCAAAATTAAAACATGAAAATACACCATAAACACCATTAGCAAGTGCACTTCTTCGCACAAAAATGGTTCTTGGCACTCTTTTCTATACAAATTGGTTAAAATTTTCATTTGGCTTTTGGGTACCGCCATGATCAAATTGCTTCAAAGAAAGTATCAATATCAATAGTCCTTCGTTTCACGTATGACAGCCGGCCGGTGTGGCCGTGCGGTTCTAGGCACTTCAGTCTGGAACCGCGTGACCGCCACGGTCGCAGGTTCGAATCCTGCCTCGGGCACGGATGTGTGTGATGTCCTTAGGTTAGTTAGGTTTAATTAGTTCTAAGTTCTAGGGGACTGATGACCACAGATGTTAAGTCCCATAGTGCTCAGAGCCATTTTTTCACGTATGACAATCTCTGATGTAAACATTCGAATTCTACATAGCGAAATACACTTACGTATCACAGAAGAATGCTGTGAAAAGGGGTGTGGCGCTGCCTGTTGGTACACTTAAGACTAAATAACGTGCCTGGCAATCTCTCAAATATCTATGTTTCATATAGTAAACTATTTAAGAAAATGTGTGCTACAAAATAGGCATGTTTCTGAAAAACCGGTATTTTTTATTTATTTTTGACGCCCTACCTCCAGTAACTTCTGTACTAAGCTACACTTCCTTCTATGTACGGTCCAGATTTCGTAGACTTATGTTACTTGGCTGTGACACCTGAAGTGAAAGTTAATTTCGTCCTTACCTTTTGCACACCAATATAACTTTTGCACACCAAGGGAAGGGCGAATTGAATCTTACCCCATTTTGTCATATGGACTGTTGGCAGCCGTCGTTTTTTCGTGTTCGTTATGTGCGATCCTTCCCATTAGTAGCCCGATAGCTTTTGTGCGCTGAGCACTGTTGTTTGACGTTTATTTTCGTCGCGGAGCAGATGACAACTGAGCAACGTGTCCAAGTGATAAAAAGTTACTACAGGAACAGTGAAAGTCCCTGGGCAGCCGTTCTTGAACTGCGTCTGACACTCGGGCTGCTCCAAACCCAACGTCATCAGTTCCGAAGCTGACCCGGAATCCTGAGACCACGGGTTCTGTTTCAGACGTTGAGACGTCGTGCGTGACGATGTGACCATAAGCCCCTGACAATCGGTTCGCCGACGAGCTCAACAACTGAATTTATCACAAAGTTCACTGCACGAAATCTTTCTAAAGGTCTGAAAATGCATGCGTACAAGATTCAACTTCCACAAGACTTGTAGCCTGCAGATCACGGAAAAAGATATCGATTTTCTCGGTGGGTCTCGGCTCTACAAGCTGAGAACTTCGCAAAATGAGTAATTTTCTCAGATGAGGAGCGCTTTCCACCTCAGTGGGTACGCCAGTAAGCAGAACTGCAGAATGTGGGGTGACGAAAATCCGAGAATGACTCTGGAAGACGAAATGCGTCTACGACGCACGGCTGTGTGGTGTGGGTTCTGGGCTGGACGAGTGATCGGCTCGAATTTTTTTGAAACTGATGAGGGAGCTGCCGTCACTGTGGACGGCGTCCGTTACCGCAACACGGTTTCTGGCCGGTTTTTCCCCCTTATTGGTGAAAATGACGATTTTTTGTTTCAACGAGATTGTGCGACGTGCCACACATCCCCTGAAACGATTGCTCTGCTGAATGAAAAGTTTCCTCAAAAAATTATTTCGCTGTGTGGTGACCAGGAATGGCCTGCCGGATCATGCGATCTTAAGCATGATCTGCCCTTTTTGTGGTCATTTGTGAAATCAGAAGCGTAAATGAAGAAATCGCAAACACAACACCAACTGAAGGGTGGAACTGAAAGTGTTGTTAACGGCATCCCACGAGATCTTTGTGAACGCGTCATCGAGAACTTGAATGAACGCATTGTCCGTTGCTGCGCGGTCTT